>NW_025999983.1:11224328-11240202 GCF_001458135.2 Marmota marmota marmota
GGGGGGGGGCGGGGGTGATGAGCAACTTGTGTACGGTGATACAGCAGGAGTAGGAGCCATTTATTGTAGGACAGGAGCGGTATTTATACATTCCACACAGCTTATCTAATTAGCATAAACTAGATACATCACTCAACCAATAGGGAATCTCCACACTTAATGGCTCGCTGGCTTTACGTCACAAACCACTCCCTCTGGCAAAATGCCAGGCGCCATCCAGACTTGTTTACAGACTCTAACATTTTTCTGGCAAAATGCCAGGTGCCATCCTGACTTGTTTACAGACTCTAACATGTTCTAATTAATAGAATAAATCATATTAAATTATGGTAGAATAAATCATATTAAATTATAAAGTGCACTAATCTTAAAATTCTCAAGGCATATTTATGTCTTTAAAAAAGAACAAACACCTCCAACATCAATTGTGCAAGGAAAATACATCTGAGCACGAGCCAGAGCCTGTAGCCCTTGCTAACATGACAACCATGAAATCTCTCGAGCTACCAGATGCCAGAAAAATGGGGTTCAGAATTTTAATTGTTAATCCCCGATTTAGCCCATTGAACTGCGGAGCCCTTTAAGGCCAAACTAAATTTTAAATTCAATTCACTTGAAGAAGTTCATTGGTGACCTTTGAGAAATCAATTGCATAGTATCCCTAGAAAGAAAAGATGATCTAACTTCCCTATAAATGGATGACCTGAAAAGACATGAGCTATCCCTACCAAATGGGTTGGGAGGGCACTCTCACATTTAAAGCTCAGTGACGGCCTTTTATATCCTAATGGGAAACTTTTAGTTCCCATAAAAAAATGACTGAAGAAATAAATACTGAGAGCCAGCTGGGAGTTGGGTACCTTGCCGAAATATTGAGCAAATTTTTAAGTTCTTCTTTTGGCATTACTCACTCATTGTTTTGACTCCTTGAATAAAAATCCAAGTCATTTTTATTCCACTCCTTATTTAAAAACAGAAAATTTTCTTTTTTATTTTTGAGGTGAAAGTAGTTTGCAAATAGATAAAGCTTTAGAAATAGTCATGTAAACAAAATTTTCAGAATATGGACACAGAAAATCAAAGCATCTGTGAACTATGGTAACTGACCAAGGAGTCTGCTTCCCACAAAGTCTGACCACACACTCTCAGGAGTCCAGGACCCCTGAACATCTAGATTCAATCATATTTCTCATTGACACCCACAGACCTCCCCAGATAACAAACAACTTCTCTCTTTAGAGATTGGTGATATCCCAAACCTAGTCCCATGGAAGCCCAAGGTAGGCTCCAGTATTTTCGCCAATTAGACAGCAGCAGTCTTTTCAAGCACCTCTGTGATTGCCTGAAACCACCAGTTTCTAATTTGGGTGACATTTACTAAAATAGTAAATCCATGAATGAGAAAAACAAACTTTAGACAAAAAAAAAATGAGATGACATTGCTTGGTTGAAATCAGTATAAGCTTGGAGGAAAATGAGAACTGGTCCAAGAGATAATGATAGAGAGGTTAAGATGTCCCAGGTTTCATCTTTTTCAAGAAGTATTTGTCTATCGATTACCTTCAGACTCTGTAAACAACCACCCAAGCCCCACCTCCCATCTGCTTTGCCAGCAGAGTTAAACATTGCTTCTCAGAACAGACTTATATAAATAAGTTATGGACAATATATTGCCAACTTCCACCACCTAATAACATCATGTATTTTTTATGGATTGTTGGGATTTGTAAGTTGGAGGCATCTCCATTGAGATGGATAATGGCTGTGCTGTTTTATTTTATGCACAGCTTTCTTATTGAGAACTGCATTAATCTTGTGTTTTATAATGGTGAATGCCAAAGAGGTGTCTATTCCTCTCTGTGAAAAAAAAAAAAGAAAAAGAAATCTTGTTTTGGCTTCTAATGTACTTTCTCCTTCTGCTTATCTCCTGCTTAGACATTTTTATTAGTATAATTGTTGTTGGGAGCATAAACTGAACTCTAGAATCTAAGGAAAAGAAGTTCTCATAGAGCAGATTTATGATCCAATATGACAAATTCTTGTACTTTCAAATTCAGACTCCAAAGTCAAGAAGGATTTGATGTCAGAATGTTTTTAAATCATTTTCTAGAAGAGATCTAATACAAGTGCCTGGAGACTGAGGTTCTTATAAATGGAGTTAAATTTCAGATTAATATGCATTGGTATCAAGCAGTATTAGGTGATTTAACCATCATTAGCTTCAAATTGTTATACAGATTAAATAGCTATTTTATTCTAAATGCAAACACAATAGCAAAACACAGAACTATTATTTAATTGTTTTAAATAGACTGTAATTTTGAATATTTCTAATATGACAGTTTTTCCCCCAACCCCTCTGCAATAAGTGACACTGCCAAGATGAGAAGAAGCCCCAGACAGTGTAAACACACCATTACACCACGGAAGACAGCCTAAGCAGGAGTGGGATTTTTTTTTTTTTTTTTTGTGACTGCAAATCCACATTGACATTCAAACAATTTTCTCGCTTATGGAACATCAGGGATAGAAGGGACCTTAAAAGATAATCTGGTCTAGGACATTTCTTTTACTCAGACAATCCCAGGGGGTGAGTGGATTAACAGACAGTTATTTAGAGGAAAAGATTATACTGCTGGACTTCTTTCTACCAGACTGTATCATGTTTATGTGACCACAGAAAACCAAAGCAGTAGGGTGCACAGGACTCCCCTTTACCCGTGGGAGATACATTCCAAGGCTCCCTGTTGATGCCTGAAACTACAGATAGCACCAAACCCTGTACATATGGTTTTTATTCTATGTGCCCTCTAGTGTTCCCACATAGTACCAAAATTAACCTGTCCCTTGTGTTTTATATTCAGTACCTCCTTTTCATCACTGCTCTGTGCTTTAGGACCATTATTGAGTAAAATAAGGACTATCCAAACAAGCACTGTGATACCTAGTATGCTGAAATAATAACTAATAAAGCTACTAAATGACTAACAGCATATTCAGAGTGGATACACTGGACACAGCAAGGACTGTGTCCTGCGTGGGACAGAGTAGGAGGTACAAGATTGTATTATCTATGTAGAATAACACACAACTTAGTACTTTTGAATTATTCATTTCTGGAATTTTCCATTTTATATTTTTGGACTTGACCACAGTTAGATAAAGCCTTATAAAGCAAAGCCATGGGCTGCTATACATGGAATTACTTGATATCCTTAAGTGACAATTTGAAAGATCCCTACATAGGAAAGATCCCTATAGGATCACTATAAAGGAATCTGATATTAATATTTTTTTAAATGAAGCTAGGTAAAAACCCAAATTGTTTTGTCCGTGATGTACAAAACTGATCAGTTTATTTTTCCTATTTTTTGTTGTTTTGGTTTTATTGATGGTTAATGGAACTTATTTTTACAGTTTCTCTAAGTTAGAAATTGTCTTTTTGAAAGTGTCATTTTCTGACCTTTGCTTGTTGCTGTCATTTTGGATGTAATTATTGTGAATGCTTTGCTAAAATTTGATTTAGGACTATTTCATCTTCAACTGTGCAGAAAACAACTTAGTGAGATTTGAAAGCTCTTGTTCCAATCGCCTTAATCAATGGCTTTCAATTTCTTATGTAAATGAATTTACACATATTTAAATGCCAACTCAGAGTAGAAAGGAAAACCTGATAAATCCTTAATGATGGCAACCCATATTAACAGCCCACGGTTCCAATGAGAACCCCTCTTGTAATTTAAAGCAGCAGCATAATTATTCCATTTCCCATAAATGGCTACTGTAATGACACCAAGTTTGTAGTTTGTCATATGGGTGGCAGCACAAGTACACATGTAGCTGTTTGTTTTTAATAAGTCAGATACCTTAATGGGCATTCCCCTGCAATAACAATACAGAATATATTTATGAATGTGTGAGGACATTTACTTAATGGCACACATTAAAACATTCAATAAAAGGTAAATATGGTAGAGAATGAAATACAGCATACAATTAAATAGAAATGTTCTTATACATTTTGCAATCTTTGCTTTGCGACTTCTGTCATTATCTACTTGTGCCATGTCTTTAATATCAGAGTGACAAATGTCACCATGATCACATGCCATGTAAAGAGAAGCACTTGTATCAATGCATAAGAATTTACTAAGTTATAAAGGCAAGACTGATCAACCCAAAATTGATCAGCATTTGTGCATCTGGAAATATACTCTTGAGCCCTATTTCTGAAATATTAATATGAAATACCAAAGAGTGGCTTAATTATCTGAAGTCGTTGCTTTAGGTAAACTTTGCATTATTTTACTTCAAAGTCTAAAGTATTGATAATGAAGTGATTCATAGAGAGTGATGACACTGACCTTTTACCTCCTCTATATCTTGAAAGGTCACTTAGTTTTATGAACCTTTATAGGCACTCATTTCAAGTAATTGTGTACTATATTTCAGTGAAATCAGATGTATAATGTCAGAAGAAAAAGAGATGCTCCAACCTAATCTTGCCCTCCATCTTCTAGATTGAAGGTCACGATGATGTGTCTTTCATATTAATTTAGTACGCCAAGAGAATTATATCTTGAATGTATCTAGAATGACAGAAATGGTGTAATAAGTCTAAAGTTAGTGGTCCCATGTTGGCCCCATAGCACTGTGTGTTTTCTTCTATCATATTGCTGAGTAACTCTCTATTTATGGGTCTGTGCCCTCCTCTAAATTATAAGCTCCTTGAGGTGGTAAGTGCTTCTCATCCTTCACTGAATTTTCATGTTTCTCTTCAGCTCTCAACGCCGGCATGCACCTTGCACACAGTAGGCACGCGAGATGGATTTGTGGAATGTGGGGAGGAAAGAAAAAGAGGTAGAGAGGAAAGGATGAAGGAAAGTGGATGGAAGAGAGGAAGGAATTTTTCTGCACCCTCCTGATAAATTAAAGGACTCCACCTTTGTAGTCCTAACAATGGTTACACGTGACCAAAGACACCAAGAAAAGGCACCAGTTCAATGTTCTGCTTCTATGAAATTTAGAGAAAATTCCTCTGGTGACAATATATTTAGAGTTCCATTCAATTAAGTTAGTCAACCATGAGAACATACTCATTGCTATTTTTCAATAATTTCAAAACACTCAAGTAGTGCTTATTAATTGTTTATCTTGGGTCTGATATTTTGTTAGCCACTGGAAGAAAAGCAAAAGAAGTTGTATGATCATCCATTCATTCAGTACTCAATAAGTATTTAGCAATTTTCCAGATGTGCAGAATGCTTTCCCAGCCCTTGAGATAATTACATTGTTCCTGGGAAGCAAAGGTTGTGTGTATGAAACCGAACACCATGAGAACACTGAGAAAAACTGGGGTGCTTCGGAATAATGGTACATGGCTACCCAACACTTATAGGTGCTCACCAGGTGTCAGGCAAGGTGAAGCATTTGACATGCAGTCTTTCACTTAATGTTCATTGTACTTTATACCCATTGTTATTGAAACCTCCACTTTACAGCTGAGAAAAGCTCAGTTCAAAGTGGTTAATTAACTTGGCTGTCTTAGTTCATTCAGCACCCTGCAATGAAATCCTATAGACCAGGAGCTTGTAAACAACAAAAATCTATTTCTCACAGTTCTGGAGGCTGGGAAGTCCAAAATTCAGGCACCAACAGATTTGACACCTGGTAAGGGCCAGCGTCCTCAGGAACCTTTGGCTTCTTGCTGGAATCTTCCATGGCCAAAGGGCCAAGGGAGCCTTTGGGGTTTCTTTCATAAAGGCAAGAATCCCACTCATAAGGACCCCATCCCTATGACCTCTCACCTCCCAAAGGTCCTTTCTTCTAATACCCTTGGGTGTAAGGATCTCAAATATGACCTGGAGGAAGTGGGCACAGTCAATCCATGACATGGCCCAAGTCATCAGCTGGTAACTTGAGCCAACAGTGTTTGTGGCTCTCATGTTCATGCACTTAACCCCTATTTTCTATGACTTCTGATCACAGGCCTAAAGTTTTAGATGTAGATGAGACATTTTAAGATATAGATTCTATATTGGCTAAAATTATAAGAAAATTTAGCTGGGCACGGTGGTGCACACCTGTAATCTCAGTGGCTTGGGAGGCTGAAGCAGGAGGATTGTGAGTTCAAAGCCAGCCTCAAGTGAGGTGCTAAGCAATCCAGGTGAAGCCCTGTCACTAAATAAAATACAAAATAGGGCTGGAGATGTGGCTCAGTGGTCAAGTGCCCCTGAGTTCAATCCCCGGTACCCCCCAAAAAATTATAAGAAAATTGTCACGGAAGAGATAATATTTGAGATAAAGATTTTGAAATGTTGACATTGTTTATATGATTTGAATAGACAGAAGAAAGAATCATATCAAGGTGGAGGCCAGAACAAAAAGTCCAAAAGCATATTTATACAAATGGTAAATTCAATCTTGGAGTATATAATTTATGGAACTGAAGCTTTTGGTTGATAATTCTACAAAGACTGATGAATACGCCCAGAATGGCAACCTAGAGGTCACGAACCCCCATACCAACCCACTCCCCCTTGTCCCACCTCACTAACTTGGTACAAAGTTATGTTCCCTTAATATTTGCTCAGTTTTCTGATTCCTATCTCTACTACCCAAAGCCTCACAACTTCTTCCTGGGACAGTGCTCCAACATTAACTTTCTTTATGACCTCATAAATAACTAAGTCTCTCTCTAATCCTCAGGTTTCCTATTAGCAAAATGGGCATGGTAATAAAACTTTTATCACAGGCTACTTTGTACATTGAAAAAATGAGACAAAAGATGGAACGTACATGTCTCAGTGCCTGGCAAACAGTAGAAACATGTAGGGTGTGAAAAAGATCTTTTTTTCTACTTGCCTAAGTTCAGTTGCTGAAGCCCTATGAATTAAAATGATATAAGACAGAGTAACAAGGGTGGGGGGAGTAGATATAATTCCATACATATTTATGGTTTTAGAGCTTTTCCTATCTCTATTATTTCTCAATTGTCTTCATCTCAAAATAATCCTTATTCTGGAGTGGTAAGTCTTGGGGTAGCATACTCTAGTTAGCTTCAAACTGAGTAGATATTACTTTGCTATATTTTTATCCTGTCTTCTTGATGATCTTCCTCTCCTATTATCTCCTAAATTAGGACTAGGGTTATTTTTCTAAAATGCACCCTGCTCATCTCAGCTTAATGCTTCTAAGTTTCCCAGTGATTGCTCATGGCCTGCAGGATGGAATCTATACTGCTTAGTCTGGATGACCTTGTAGACCATTTGCCCGTTAGCAGACTCATTTAACTTCAAAAAAAAAATAAGCCCAGACCACGTGATAGAAAGTATTCTCAAGGTACAACCACAACGATGACAACGAGAAGGTTTGTAACACAAACTCCGAAGTTTAAGGTGAAATTCTGGGCTATGGAGATTTGGAACCACCAGCATATGGGTAAACCAATCGGCATGGCTGAGACTGCTGGCAGACCCCATGGAGCGTGAGAAGCAAAAGGGTCATGAACACTTGGGACCCCAACACTTAAGAGAAAGACAAAAGAAGAAAGGTTCATAAAGGAAGCCGGAGGTGTTGAATGGGAACTGGATGAGGCTGCCATTAAGTCAGGGGAAGAGGAGACAAAGGAGAGAGTGATCACCACATGGGTGGCAGATTCTGCTTGGAACACCATCGTGGTATGTGCCAGGGCAGGGGCGGGACCCTCACAGCATAGCCTGAAAGAAGAATGGAGGGCGGGCATGCGGCTCAGCAGTAAAGCGCTTGCCTGGCATGTCCAAGGGCCTGGGTCTGACCCCACCCCCGCCATTCAAAAACAAAAACTGTAAATGAGAAAATGAAGGCAGCTATGCTGATGCTTTTCAATGAAAAATCATAAACACCCAAGAAACAAGCCTTGGTTTAGGTTTTGGGTTTTTTTCTTTTTGGCGGGGGTGGGGGGGTGGGGGGGTGGGGGGTTGTTGTCCTTTTGTTTGATTGATTTAAAAGCAAAAGCTTCATTTGTTACAAGTTTTCAACACTGGCTACTTGTAGAGTCACTTTAAGATGCTTTAAGAAATAATGATGCCCAGGCCAAATGCCAAAAATTCTGATCTAATTGATTTTAAGCTCCACCTGACATCTGTATTTTTTTTTTTTAAACTTCAAAAGTGATTCAGATTTGAATCGGCTCCAAGCTTCTTTCACAGAGGAAACTTGTGGATTTCTGTGGCATGTGTAGATAAGGAGGGGAAAAAATCTCTCATTTTACCCTCCTATATTCTCAGCTGGGGCCCCTGTGACAGGGAGGTCAACAAGAGAAACCAAACAAATGTTTATTAACATGTTCATCTCACTTCTGCATGGGAGGAACTCAGGGAATGAACAACTCAAAGAGGTGCCTTAGAACTCTGGCTTATGTCAAATCTTCAACAAAGAACAATGGAATTATAGAGAAATAATAGGGCTGAGGAAAGTGGGTTTGGGCTTCTTTAAAGAGTGGAAAACTGAGAGGCTATATATATGAGAAACCAACGGTTTATAAAAGCTGGTTACTAATGTTTGGTACACAGATTCCTCTGGTGCCATGTGCAAGCTGGTAGGAAGACAGAGTTACTTCCAGCAGTTGACTCTGATCCTTCCTAGTAGAGAAGGGAGGAGGGCCAGCTTTGGAAATACATGTCCTGCTTTTAGGCAAATAGAGAGAGGGCAGGGAACTTTTCTGATATCTACTTCTTCTCAAAGGCTTTCGGCTCAAAGCAATCCTCAGGCCAGAGTGGCATATCTGGGTAACATCGCCTGGTTCCCCTTTTGACAGGTATGCATCTTATGTACCTAGGCTGCACTGTGCCCAGGAATTGATGTCCATCATCTTAGTGCATCCTTACAATCAGCCTGCAAGGTAAGTATTATAATTAGCCCCTTATATGGCGATGGAAACTGAGATACAAAAAGGTTAGTGCTTTAGCCAAGGGTAGCCAGATGGTAAGAGCAAGGACAGGATCCACACAAACCCCTGCTGTTGACTCCATCTGACCCTGTATGTAACTCTGCTGCCTCCACTTGTAAATTATCAATCCCACCACAAAGGCACCACGGCTGGCAACACAGAATAACCAGAAAATAAACCCCTGTGGTCACCCAAACAAAAGGTAAACACCCACAGTAAAAACTTAAGAGGAAATAATAACATAAAACTAACTCTAGCCTGGCACAGTGACACCCAGCTGTAATCCCACCCACCTGCCTCAGGAGGCTCAGGCAAGAGGATGATGAGTTCAAAGCCAGCCTCAGCAACTTAACAAGGCCCTAAGCAACTCAGTGAGACCTTCTCTCTAAATAAAATACAAAAAAAGGGCTGGGGATGTGGTCAAGTGCCCCTGAGTTCAAACCCACATAAAAAAAAAAAAAAAAAAAAAAAAACAACTATTGTCACTTCCACTAGAATAGTCAGGAGCACCACATTGTAAATTTCCAGTTATCCTTACATCATGCATTTGACTAACTATATATTGCATAATTTGACTTTGCAGATCCAGCATAATCCAGATAAACCACTAGACAGATAATTAATTTTGCTTAAACTAACTCTGAACCTGAATGGCATTTCTATCCTACCTTTCTAAGTGACCCCAAACTGAATGGATACAATGACATAAACCTAAATAATGATTTAGTAGAGCAATTACCAAAAGTTTAAATTTTTCTCCTAAAACAGCTGCATGATAAATAGTTCCAAACTTGCAGGTAAGTGAAAGTTTTTTAATTATTCAAGACAGGTGAGCAAGGGTATGACACCTGCCCTGAACTGTAACTGGAATTCATTTCACTGGTTCTTTGCATGTGTGTGCATGCTCACACACGTGTACACACACTCATGTGCACACACACGCACAAATAATGCCTGCTCTCAAGGAGTAGGCCTAAATATGTCAGCATGTATGTGCATGCATGTGACAAATACTCACAGCACCTGAACATTGCAAAACCGGGATCCATCATGGCATCTGTGCTCATGTTGATAGCCACAGCCTCATAGGACTGAAATAAACAAAGGATGCTTTTTTAATTTGTAAGTGACAGGATGAAGAATATTGTGGATTTTCCCCACCAGACTGTAACAATATTAAGGTAAATCAAATTTTGCACCTCATTTATTTAACAATGTCGTTTTTCAGTTGCTATAGGGCTTTTTTAGCCTCTCAGAATACAAGGCTGCACAAATTTCCCAGAACTTATTTTTGAGAAGGAAAAAAAAAATTGTTAGCTCTTGAACACTTAATTATAATTGGCTACGCTTCTTTTCTTTTATTAAGTGATAATTTATGAAAGACTACTTCAAGATCGTCTAAAATGCTGCCTTTGGAAAGACTGGAGCAAGGGAATATGTAATCACAATGTAATGTAATCAGAATATTTAATTAACATGTAATCATAAAGGAAGAAAATAGTCTTGGAGGCTTCGTACCCAAAAGTCAACAACAGGACTCTATTTAAAAAGCTATATATGCTTTAAAAATGGTTTTAATGGTTGATAACATGGCCTTTTGTAAGATATTTGCTCAATAATTCTTTTTTTTCAAATAGAAAATTTAAAACCTTGCCTAGAACTTGGTCTTGAAAAGCTACTTCCTGTGACCTTTCAACCCAATTCTTGCTTGTCCTTTAGAGTGCCCGGCTTCTCCCAGAATCTTCACCCCAGATGCTTCTCCATTCACATCCTCCTCCATCCACCCCATGAATTTCTTCTTTCTGCTGAGCCGTGGATTACTAATTAGAGACATCATAATGAGGGATATCAAAATCAGAGCCTTGTGATTTGAAATTTCTGATTGATTTTTTTCCTACTTAAGGATTCATAGGAACATATCGAAATGCAATCATTAAACAAATCACTGACGAAGCAAGGAAGACACATTTGTCCACCACATCAATGGCAAAGCACGGGACAAGAAATGGATTTGATTAGGAATCATGAAGAGGATACTGAAAATTCCAAGAATGAACACAGCTCAGAGTGAAGTGCCTTTTATGCATTCTCTTATTCATGGACCTGAGGTGGTTTAAAATTCATTACTTTCTTAAAAGCTGCAATGAACGTCTTGTCCATAACTCCTTGGATACAAGTGTTGAGAAGTGCCTTCAGGCAGATACCCAGCAGAACTGCTAGATGATAGGAAGTACCAATGCCTCAGCTGAGGACACTGCTGAATAGCTTCCCCAAGTGGCTGCAGTTCACACTCCAACAGCAGCTTCCACAGCTCTTTTTCCCTTATCCTGGCCAATTCAATATAGCCTGCCCTTTACTTTTTTTTTTTTTTTTTTGCACCAAAGAATGAACCCAGAGGTGTTTAACCACTGAGCCACATACCAGCCCTTTTTATTTTTTGAGACAGAACCTCACCAAGTTGCTGAGACTGGATTTGAACTCATAATCCTCCTTCCTCAGCCTCCTGAGCTGCAGGGATTACAGGCAAGCGCCACCATGCCCAGCTAGCCTGCCATTTTAATTTTGCCAAATAAGTAAGAAAGGATGCTTTTCCCCCCTTCAACTTGTATTTTTATGATTTTTAATAAAGTTAAATTTCCTTTTGTCCATGTGCTGACCAACGTGTGGCTTCTTCTCAAGTTGCCTGGTTTCATTGGACTACTTTTCTGGAGGACATTCCTACAATGTTTTAGTAGTTACCACAGTTTGACAGTGTGTTCTCTTGGATCATGTATACAGATGATCATTTACAGACTCTTTATAGTTCTAAATATTGTAGTTCGATTTCTTGTCATATTTTCTAGTTAGGTCTGTAAGAACAGGATTAGAGGATTACAGTGAACAATCTTGCTTCATGCAGACCTTTAATGGGAATGTTAAGTTTTATCATTTTGTATAATGTTTAATATAGCTTTGTGTTAGAGGCTCCCCAGCTTATGGCC
This sequence comes from Marmota marmota marmota, assembly GCF_001458135.2. Taxonomy (NCBI): domain Eukaryota; kingdom Metazoa; phylum Chordata; class Mammalia; order Rodentia; family Sciuridae; genus Marmota; species Marmota marmota. The sequence continues at coordinate 11,236,239 of NW_025999983.1, forward strand.
TGAACCTTATATTCCTAATTTGTTAAATTTTCATTATACACGAGTACTAGTCTTATACAGTAATTTTCTCCATCTATTGAGATAATCATGTGGATTTTGATCTGAATTTACTAATGTAATAATACTTAAGAGATTTTTCTCATCTTAAAAAAAATCTTTCATATCCCAAATATGCATTAAGTGGTTTTAACTATTTCCTATGCAGGCTTATGCTCAATTTGCTCAGTTTTCTCGGTTATACAAGTTTTCCTAGAAATTTTACTTCAAGTTTCAAAACAAAATCGTCTATGTTCTTTTTTAAGTTTCTTTATCTAATTTAGTCATCAAGATTATATGAGCATGAAATTGTTCTTATAAGATAGAGGTCTCTTCTAAAGGGTCAATAACACTCTCATTAAACTACTTGGAACTGTTGTCTAATCACTGGATTAGGAAAGGCAGTATAGAATTTTTATTGTTAGTTCATTTCTTTAAACATTACTGTATACTCGAGTCTTCTAGTTTCCTTAAGTATGTTGGATTAGTCCCTATTTTCTTGAAAATCATATTTTACATATTTTTTCAAAATTTTGTATACTTGTTGATAGTATACTCTGAGGCTAAAAGATAATTTATATTGGGCTAGTTGTTTTGGTTTTATCTTCATTATTTTGTTTGACTTCTCTTTCATTGTTTCATTTTATGATTTAAAGGCTTCCTTTCATACATAATTTTACTATTGTAAACATATTTGTTTTGAAATCTCTTTCACATATATATTATTTCCTTTTCTAGCAATTTTGATTGTGGGAAGTATTAGAAAAGAAAATAGTATGAACTCCCATGAACCTGTCCCTGTTTCAAAAGTAATAAACTCTGAGTTAATCTTTATTCATTTGCTACCCCACCCTCTTCCTCCTATCTCTTGATTATTTTGAAGTAAAAAAATCACATTATGTCATTGCACCCATACACATTTCAGTATACATCTCTAAATCATGAGGACTCTGAAAAAATATAACTACATTTATGTTGTCATCCCTAAAAAGAAAAAAATGAATATGGCCAGATCATTCAATGTCCAATTTTCCGTACTATCTCATAACTTTTTATAGTTCTGTCAAGTTCTTATTAAGTTGCATACATTGCAAATGATTAATATCTCTTAATTCTGTCATCTGTAGCTTTCCTCCAATTTTTGAGTAGTTGTCTTTTATTTGATGAAACTGAGTAGGTTGGTGCCTGATCACATAAAGTTTCAATATTTTGTTTGGCAAATACTGCACAATATTATGAACCATAAAAATGTGTGCAATATCTGGTCAAATGTCTTTTTGTGATGTTAGCACCCAGAACTGATAAATGCATTCAAGTTAGGTTATGGTTAGAATCAGAGGTTGCAAGTGATCTTCTTAACTTTTATTATTCATTTGCAATCACAAGTCGAAAGACCATAGTCCTAAAAAGAAAATGGCCCCTTCTTCAATGATTTGATTACACTAGGTACAGTTTGAACAGAACAACAGGATAAGAAGTAAAAATGTTTGATTCTTTTCCTTATTTGTCAATTTTCAAAATACTATTGATAGCTCAACAGCTTCCAAATGTGACAACTAAAGTGCTTCCTGTTCAGTATCTTTGTGAATTCATGCACCTTCTATATATCTGATATATCATGATCTTTATTGATCCTCATATTATCTCATCTCTGACCAGCAGGAACTTTTCCACTTGGGCCCTGAAGTCTCCTCGACATGTCAGTTGGAGTCTCTGATAGTTTCTGCTATGACTAGATATATCCCAGGCTCTTTTCAATTTCCTGCTCAGCAAACCTTAGACTCAGCCCCTCATGGTTTTATTGATGAATAACATTTAGAAACCAGGACCTGATCCAAGGGATGCTCACTGTCCGTGGACACTCTTCTTTTTTTCTAGACCTTTCCCCTGAACATAGCAAGAAAATAATCGCTTAGATAAAACATTTTATGACCTTTTACCGATAATTCTAATTCAAATCCATAATTGCAGAGTTGCCACTTCACCATGTCGATCTCACATCTGTATCCTTTCTTTCCCCACACGTAAAACCTTGGCTCTCAATGGCAACAAGATAAATGCCCCTGTCTTTATCCTTCAATTCATGCAACATTCAGAATAATATTGCTAGAAAAATGTTTTACTTCATTTTGTCCTACAAAGACACATCATAAACTGTAAGCAAATTCCTCTGCATGTAATTACTGCTTTGTTTTTCTCAATCATTTAGAAGGTAATTATCCAACATACTGTCTATGTCTTCCTTTGTGCCAAACCTTGTATGTATAAAATATCTATGTGTAAGGTCATCTTTCAGCCTTAAGAGAAACCCAATATTAGAGCCCTGCCTTCTGTGGGATGTTCAGCAGTGCCTAAAGTTTCACCAGTTATGAAACATTTTTACATTAATTTGTGGCTCTGTGCTTCTTCAACTTTCAGTATAATTCAGAATTCTGACTCCAGGCGATTCTGTTTTCTCCCATGATAAGGAATGCTCCATTCTTTCCAGGCTTCACATTCTTCTGTTCCTAGGGATCTCACAGCTTCCTCCATTAGGCAGTGCTATGGTTTGGATTTGGTTTGGGTGCATCCTCTGAATCTTCATGTACTGGAATTTAATCACCATGTGATATATTAAGAGAGTAGAAACTGCGGCATACAGTGGCACATGCCTGCAACCCCAGCTACTGCAGAGGCTGAGGCAGGAGGACGGCACGTTTGAGGCCAAGCTTGGCAATTTGGCAAGACCATCTTCCTAAATTTAAAAAATAAAATAATAGGGGCTGGGGGCGGGGATAGCTCAGTAGCTGAGCACTGCTGAGTTTAAACCCCAGAACTGGGGAAGAATAAAAGGGGTAGAAATAATCAACTATAGTGTTCAGAGATGGGCGGGGGGCCACCTGGGAGATGATCAGGATTCAAGAAAGGTATGAGGGTGGAGCCTTCGAAATTGAACCCAGGGGTTTACAAGAGAGACCCGAAAAGATACAAATCTCACAATATGCCCTCTGCCTCCTTGGCTCTTTGCCGGCAAGAAAGCCATTACCAAATGCAGCCTCTTGACCTTGGATCTCCAGAGCTGTGAGCCAAAATAAACCTTTCTTCACTAAAACTTACCCTGTCTGAGCATCATGGTAACAGCAACAGAAAATGGACTACTGCAGACAAGAAGCCTGGTCCTCCTCCTTGGGTACACAGGGGGCATCTACAACTTACAGGTCCTGGGGTGAAGTTCCAACCTGGGAACCCCACTCACTACCACTACTGGGGCTTCTTCATTTATATACCTGAAGTCTTCCACCTGTGTCATCAACCTGCACATGCATTTCTTAATAGTTAGAACTAATTTAGCTGGCATCTCCAAGAGTCTTAAGGAATAGTGTTGTTCCCTGTATCTATTAAGGTCACGGTCATGATCAGGAGCCTCCAAAAGCAAACTTTCAGATACATTCACACAGAGCAGAAAAGACAGGTGGAACCCAGAAGCCTTCCTCATCCAGATATTTTGGTAATTGTAGGCATCTGAATGATGGGTCAAATTTCTCCCCTGAAAATTGATTTCAGGTAAATTTGCATGCAGTTTAATTTCTGGTAGTCATTTCAAGAGATTTTTAAACATTTAATCTTGGGCGTGATACCTGTGCTTTTTGTACCCAATGGGAATGCTTTATTGCTAATTTGACTTTGATGCAAAAATGCACCCTTTTAAGCATTTATCCCTTAAGTTTAAGCTTTTTCTCTGGGAGTGCATCAAGAACTTTTTAGGAGCACTATCTTTTTTTTTTTTAATTTTTTATTGTTGGTTATTCAAAACATTACATAGTTCTTGATATATCATATTTCACACTTTGATTCAAGTGGGTTATGAGCTCCCATTTTTACCCCATATACAGATTGCAGAATCACATCAGTTACACATCCATTGATTTACATATTGCCATACTAGTGT
>NW_025999983.1:11241938-11348325 GCF_001458135.2 Marmota marmota marmota
TTCTGTCGGTGGTCGCAGTTCTGCCTACTTTGCAGGCGCAGGCAGCGGCACTGCCCCTCTGCAGGCCTCTGGGGCTGTTCTGCCGGTGGGTCACAGGTCCACCTTGCAGGCGCAGGGGGGGGCGGCTCTACCCTTCCTCAGGCCACTGGGCCTGTTCTGTCTGTCGGTTGCAGGTCTGGCCTGATCTGTGGGTGGTCACAGTTCCGCCTACCTTGCAGGCGCAGGGGGAGGGGGCGGCTCTGCCTCTCAGCAGGCCGCTGTTCCTCTTCTGCCGTTGGTTCGCAGGCCCGCCTACCTTGCAGGAGTGGTTGGCAGCTCTGCCCCTCCGCGGGCCACTGGGCCTTTTCTGTCAGTGGTGACAGTTCCGCCTACCTGGCAGGTGCAGGGGGTGGGGGGCGGCTCTGCTCCTCAGTAGGCTGCTGGGCCTGTTCTGTGGGTGGTCACAGTTCCATCCACCTTGCCGGCGCCGGGGGAGGGGGCGGCTCTGCCTCTCAGCAGGCCGCTGCTAGGAGTACTATCTTATCATCAGTTCATTATTTGGTCATTTGTTCTGAAGGAGATTTCGAGGCTTTTCATAAATCTTGGCATTTCATTTACCAGATTCCTCCAACTTAGCCCTCATCTCTTCTTCAAAGTCTAAATTTTAAGAAAAGAAAGAATTACATCTTTTCAATGTCTTAAACGTATCTTAACACAATTTAAAGAAGATTTTTTAAAATAAATTTATAACTTGGCAATTTGATTTCCAGACTAAGCAAAGCAAAGTTTTACAAATGGAATACTTTTAAATAAGTTATAATTAATTAACTATGCAAATATATCAAATAAATTTGGATACATAGTTAGATGACTAATTACAGTTCAGAAAGGTTAGAAATTGTAATACTATTTTTCAGCTTGGTTAATATAATATTATAATTGGGGTTGCTTTGATCATTGGGAATGTCAGAGACAATAATTTTTCAAGCTTGGCTGATTTCAAAATCATAGAGTTATGAGTATTAGCAGCTTAATATAAAATGTGGTACTGTCCACAAAGTTAAAAGAAATTATTTTTGTCATAATAAGCTATATTAATTTAATTAGTTATGTATATGGTTATATTTTTCATTTGAAAATGAAAGAAGAGTGATAGTTGATAGATCTAGTTCTTGAAAGAGAAAAAAGAACTCTTTGATATTTTAAATAGTTCCATAAGAAAAATGTTTGCCTCCACAAGTTTTATTATTTCATGCTGTCGATTTTCTAAATGTCCCTTAATTCACATTTTTATTCAGAAAGCACTCACGTGGGGCTCGGCAATGTGTTGGGTATTAGCTCTCCTTGAGCTAACTTTCATGTGCCCTCCCCTGGTCTATTTCAATTACGTCCTACTTTGCCTTCTGACTTCCAAATCACTCCTTCCAGTCTACCCTCGCCCTGACCCCAGATCATCTTCTTGCTATAGAAGTCTGAGGCCAGTACCTCTGCATTTCATGCTTTTACAATGCTTCCCTACAGTGACAATCCCAAACTGAAGGGCGTGGGACCTTTCCAGCTAACAGATGTGTTTTCTCAGAATGTGGCCCTATTTGGAATAAGGATCTTTGAGATATAATCGAGGTCTCTCAAGGAGACACCACCCTGGATGAGGGCAGTATTATACATAGTGAGTGACCTTGTAAAAGACAGAAAAGGAGAAGACACAGATACACCCAGAGGGAAGCAGACCATGTCAGAACAAAGGAAACTGAGTTATGCTGCCCCAAGCCAGGCACTATTGGATGGATCTTACATGTCCCCAAAGGCCATGATACTAAAGGCTTAGTACCTTGGTGCCACCTCAATAGTGACACTATTAAGAGATGCTGGAACTTTAGGAGGTGGAGCCCAGGGAAAGAAAGTTAGGTCCTTGGGCGCGCGCCCTTGAAAAGAATGTTGGGAAACTGGCCTTTGTTCCCTCAGCTCTCCTCCGCTCTCTCTTCTTCCCCAAGTAACCATGGACAGAAACCTCTGAGACCATGAGCCAAAATAAACCTTTCCTCCTCTTAACTTGACTGTCTCGGGTGTTTTGTTACAGAGACAGAAAGCTGATTAACACACCAAGGAAGGTCAAGGATTTCCAACAGTCACTAAAACTTCAAGAGAGGCATGGAAGGGATTTTCCCTAGGTGCCCATGGAGAGAAGAAACACTTACAACACCTTGATTTTAGATTTCTGACCTCCAGAACTGTAAGAGAATAAAATCTGCTATTTGAAGCTGCCGACTTCATGGTAATTTGTAATGATGTCCTCAGGATACTCAGTGACCTGGCCCTGGCTATCTCTCCATGTCTCTTCTCACCTTCTGGTCTTCACCTTTGACCTGTTTATCTGCTTGCCCTTCCCTCACACCCCTGTGGTTTTGTGACTGCTTTTGCAACTGCTGCTCCCTGTGGTTTATGGTTAAATCTGGAATGCCTCCCAGAGGCTCAGGGGCTGAAGACTTGGCCTGCCATGCAGCAATGATCAGAAATGGGACTTTTGGGAAATGATTGGCTCTTGAGGTTCCAACCTCATCAGCAGATTAATCCACTGATGGTCTGAAGGGACTGAGAGGTAGTGGACACTTTATGAGTTGGGGGCTGGTTGGAAGGGAGTGGGTCCTTGGGGATGGGCCCTTGTTGATGTATCTTCTCCCTGGCCTCTTCCTTTCTCCATTTCTCTTTCCTTTCTGGCTGCCATGAGGTGAGCACCTTTGCACCACCAAACCCTCCCTTCCATGATAGTCTGCCTTTCCACAAACCCACAGTGATAGGGCCAAGCGACTATGGAAACTGTGAATCAAAATAAATCTTTCCTCCTTTATGTTGTTTTTCTCAGGTATTTTGTCACAGTGACAAAAAGTTGGCTTCCCTCCCTGGAAGACCCTTCATATTTTTTCCTTCCTGATTAAATTACAAATCCCTGAAATGTGTCTCTTCCTTATTCCCCAAGATGAGCAGGCTGTTGCCCCCTGGTGGTACTGCTGTGCAACCACACCTTCTTTTTATAACCTTCCACACTAGACTGGAGTTATTTCAGGGGAAGACATCTTACAGAGGAGATCATATTTAAACTGATCCTCAAAAAGGGTTGAATGTATAAGGCAGGGGATTGTTAATTTTACATGTCCACTTGACTAAGCTATGGTCCCAGTTGTTTGGCCAGCCACAATACAGATGTTGCCTTGAAGGTATTGTTTTGTTTTGTTTTGTTTTGTTTTAAGAGATGATTGACATGTCAATCAGTAGACCTAGAGCAAAACAGGTTACTCTTATGTATGGGTGACTCTCACCCAATCAGTGAAGGCCTTATAAGCAAAGATTGAGCTCTTCCACGTAGAAGGAATTCTTAAGAGAACAAGAGAGAAATCCTGCCTTGCCTGAGCCTTCAGCCAGCTGTGCAGTATCAATTCTTACCTCATTTTCTGACCTGCCCTACAAATTCCAAACTTGTTTTAGTCACAACCAATATCCGTTAATCAAATGATACACAGTCATGATACCTCACCTGTAGAATCCAGGGGCCGCAACCTCCTAGAAGAGACTTTGAACTGAAAAATTGAAGATCTACAATTAGGGACCGTCAATTTGTAGCACCTGCAACTCCAATGAAACTTAAATTAGCTTGGAGGGATGACACCATAGAGAGGAGCCAGGCACCACAAGCAACTCTAGACCAATACACCTGATTTTCAACATGTTTACAAAGAGTTCTTTGCTCTCGTTGAAGATTCCGAGGCTAGATGTGTAGCTGGTTGTAGAGTCCTTGCCTAGCCTGCATGAGGTTGAGTTCAATCCCGTCCTCTAAACACTCTAATATGGGTCTTGAGCAATTACTTTATTTCTTCTTCTTGGCGAAAAGAACTGCTAAGATATGGGAATGGGGACAATAAATTTTACTTTTAAATTACATAGCACGAACAAGGCAATTCTTCAGGTCACTGTCCTATGAAGTCATGTTCTTCACTTGGGAAAATTCACATTTTAAGCACCATGTTTAAATATTTGATATTAAATGTACACTCTCTCAAGAGCTGCCCTGTCAGTGAGGGAGAGCAGAGTAGCACCCGATGACTGATCCTCTCTTTCCACGGGACTGAAAACACAGCTTAATGACTCCAGTCATTCTGAATAACATTTTTTTCTTTATTGATTCAAGTTAATCAGCCAGGCCACCATAAAACGCCTGTAGCTCTGGACACCAATCAAAACAGAAGCACTCATGCAGATAAGGGAAGTTGTCATCAGGTGTTGTCATTAAGCATCTGTGCTAGGGACTCAGAAGTGACATGGCCGGGCAGGCAGACTACAAGACTAGGCTTTGGGTATGATGAGCTCACAACTCAGCTTCCCCTCTACATCTGAGGAGAGTTCTGTAGCCTCTCTGAATCTTCACATCCTCATCTATAACACCGTGCTTACGGTACCTCCTCATAACTCTTTGAGGGTTACGTATCCAGCATACAAGATGCCTGGCTTCTGAAAGACCCTCCCAAAATACCCATTTTCCTGGCTTTTGGAAAGTGGAAAGGTCCTCCTATTAGCACTTCCAGTTTCCACTGCCTGGGATCCCACTTCTGAGTGCGCTCTCAGGAGGTGACTTCTGCTGATTCCTTCTTCTCTGTCCACTGTATATAGCAAAGACAGGAAAGCAGAGGTTTAAAAAAAAAAAAAACTAGCCAACGAAACTGACCACCCAACTTCAGTCTCATTTCTCCACTAACCACAAGTATGACCTTAACCTTGTCCCTTAACTTCTCTGGTCTCTGTTTTCTCTTCAACATGAGAAAATGGCAGTAAATGAACCCTAAGCATTCACTCACATCTTGAGAATCATAATTCTAGGAATATTTATTCAAAACATGGGACCCTGCAAACCATCACTAAAAAGAATTGCTGCGTCTGTTTGTGTGTGCCTGTCCTGGGTCACTGGATGATGACCGTGTGCTTCTTTTTCATTAAAAAAAAAAAAAAAAATTGTATTGTCTTGATTTAGCTTCCTAATGGCCTTTTGTCAACAAAATGAACCTTTAAAATACTAACAATACGCACATTAACAGTTGGGTAGGGAAAAAAATACTAAATTGCACGAGATGACAAATGAACAAAAACCGACTTCATCCTGCAAGAGGGACACCAGCGCCCGCGATGACTGACGTTGGCGTCTTTGAAGACACACGTGAGCTCTTCCCCCAGCTCAGAATTTCATGTCTGATGGTTTTATTTAAAAAAATAAAAATAAAAATGAATAAAACCTTTGTGGCTTCCTGTTCTTTTCTGAACTCTGGTCAAACAATCCCACAGTTTGGCAGACTTGGCTTGTGAATTTCCAAAAAGATGGAAAGTAAACTTTCCGGCTTGTCCAAATGGATGGTGAAAACAGAGAATTTCAATACATGTTCATTTGCCTTCTTATTTGCTACCGGAAAATTGATGAGTGTCGCAAGAAGTATTTATTTGCAGGAGGGTTGTTTTATGTTATTTCACCTATCCCGTGTCTATTAAATCAAATGGGTGTAATTCACGGTCTGCCTCCGCAGAGCCTCGGCGGCAGCAGGCACAGAGGGAGGCTGGGGGGGCCGCTGTGCACGCAGCGTGAAAGAGCAGCGGGAAAAGGGTGGTTGGAAGTGCTCTTCTCATCACAAATATGTGTCTTCAATATTTAGTTGTTGTGGCAGGAAAATGCCAACAAATACATGAACTGTAAACCATCTGGCTTGAAATATGTTCAAATATGAATGTTCATCTTGAAAAATGAAATCTATGGAATTCTGGCATCCACTTTGACTTTTGAGAGATGAACAGCTTGGATATGCAAAGAAGGGATTTCTCGACTAGACTTCTTAAACTTTCAATTTTCCTGAACTCGGAGGTTGAAATGATTCACTACCCGGAAAGGAGAACTTTGCTTGTGCTTTCAAACTTTAATGAAAGCCACTGACTGCTTTAGAATCCCCGCCACTCTGTGTGGGGGTTTGTATAGAATTGTCTTGTGCTGAGAAGCGCAGAAATGGATGTGGTTCTGTATTTCTTATTTAACATTAATTAACTTCTGATGTGTGCTAGACACAATATATAATATTTAAAGAGCAGGATAATCCTGGCTTTTGTTGGATTTTTAAACCAAGAAATTAAAACCAACAAATAGGAGAGTTTGAATGGTGCCTTTCAGTTAAGGGTAAGAAATGTTGAATTAGTCACTCTGGTTTCTTATGAGTCTTCAGGTTCATAAGAACGATTCTCCCAACGATTTCAAGAAGGGTTTAGTGACTTGGCACACGGGAAGAAGAAATGTGCTGCAAATGTCTGTGAGCATTGAGGAAGATGAAGGCAGGGATATGGGAAAGCCAACAAATCACAGAAGTTCTGGGCTCAGAGGACCAGAAAAAGAAGATTGTCACTCTCTCCATGCTCGGGAGTCCCCAAGTGTGCGATCTTTACCACTCAGGATGCCCTCACTTTTACATGATTCTTCAGTCCTTGCATATGTCCGCGTCACCTCCCCAGTGTCACAGGTTCTCAATAGCAGAAGCAAGACCTCAAAACCCCCCTGTGCCTATGATTGTGTGATGCACATAAGCAGTGATCTCGGCGGGTATTCATTTGAAATTGCTAGTGCGTTGGATAAACCTAAGAATCATGAGGCAGGGGAGGGGAGAAAGCTCAAACTCAGGAGAATCAAGTATGTTTGTGATACAAGCCATTTAAAAGAGGTATTATAAAAAACATACTTGCTAAAATAAATACACAGTACACTTAAATTGACAAAAGTTAGGTTATTAGTCATAGATTTAATTAGATTTATTTTAAACTCAGCTATTTTCATATGTATGCTTTCTTCACTTTTTTCTTTTATTCTGCTTTTCCTTTAAGATGGAATCCATGCAACATGATTTATTCAACATAATTACATAATTGTCACAATAAATGCTTCTCAAAATAATCATGTAAGGATTGGGAATTACATGTGTGAGCAATTTTTTTCTTTATTTTTTCATCTCTTTTCACCTTAACGCTTAAATGTTTATATATGCTTTTAGGAAAAGGCAAGAACATGTTTAATGCTTAGAAGAGGCTCATTTGGCAATGCTATTTTTATACTCTATGAACGCTGCTGTATCTATAGGGAACCTAGATTTTAGTATGCAGCAGAAGAAGCTACGAGGTGATCAATCTTGCCCTTGAAGATCAAAGTGTTTCTTTGTTGGGTCAACTGATCAACTAAGAAACTAAAAAAAAAAAAAACTAAAAATGTAATAGAATGAATCCAGTCCAGAAATCCAGCAAGGTTAGGACAGTCTGCATTCAAACATAAGAGCAATTAACCTGCCTTTGCAAACATTTGCTCTATCCCCCTTGACTCCCTCCACTATGAAGAATTGCTATTGGTGAGCTTTAGGAGAACAAAATCCCCCTCCTCTTTTGTGGTGGCTGGGAGAGCCAACCAGTAAACCCATTCAATCAGAGAAAGCACCACCTTGCAAACAAGGCAAATTTCACTTCTTCTGAGACAATTCTGAAACATGGGAGAGGCACCGCCTATTAGTGATGAAAATAATTAGAAAAAAATAGATCAAATGCTAAGCGTTTATATCATTTCAGAGATTTTGCACAATTTCCTTCCTGCTTAAAGTAGCCCCTTTAATCTGTCCCTGGTTCTTTGAAAATGTTCAGTCTTTATTTAACTTGTAATCTGCATCTATATAGATTCCTTCAACAAAGTAAAAACGGAGGCAGCCCTTTCAGGCATGATACGCACCCCTCAAATTTTTACCAGGTAGGTTAACAAATAATAAGAGTAACCCAATGTCTCCTTTGTGAAAATTAAGTGTTTTCATAAAGGACCCTGAAGGTTAGACTGAATTGGACTTTGGTATGCAAAATTACTGAGCCCTGAATGAATTTGAACATAATTTAAAATTTACTTATGATTCTTTGATATGAGTCAGCTAAAAATCATTCCAAGTTCTACAAAAATAAAATTTATGAAGAAAATATTCATGCTAAATCATGAGTCATATTTTCATAATACAACCATTAAGAAATGTTGTATTCTATAAGTAAATAGTAGTTACACTAAAACATGATGTTCTTTACATATTCAAAATGAGGAATCAACGAATCACATTTTAGGAATAAGGATGAAGCATATAAAGATCAAATTTTAAACAAAAACTTTTAAGTAGTATTTTTGCTGTAGTACTAGAAATATCTTAAGCAACTAACAAAACAGTGATTATACATTATTCCTCAGCATGTGTTAGCTTACTGTTGCTGTGACAAAATACCTACAATAAACAACTTAGAACCAAGAAATGCTTCTTCTAGCCCATGATTTCAGAGGTTTTAACAGTCCATGATCTCTTAGCACCAAGTCTTTGAGCCAGTGGTGAGGCAGAACATCATGGCGGGGAGCATGTACAGAGGTCTGTTCACCTGTACTGGCCAGGAAGTAAAAAGACAGAGAGGAAGAGGCTAGAGTCCCAATATCCCCTTCAAGGGCCTGGCCCCAGGGATCTAACTTCTTTCCACTAGATCCCCACCTCCTAGTGCCATAGTCTGGCAAACAAGCCTTTAACACATAGCTTTTGGGGGACATTAGGGATCCAAACCAAGAAGATCAATATATGTCTCTCATTTATAATAGTGTACAGAAGGCTGGGAAATTTTAACTCTTCTTCACACTCATTGAATCGAAAATAGAAGATATTATAAAATTCTGGATGTGTTCTCTCTGAATTGACTTTTATAACTCAATTGAAGAAGGCTTCTAAGATATGTAAATCCTAAACACTTCAGAAATAACAAATCATTTCATCATAGAAGATTATTGGCTTAAAGAATTCAATATAAAGACCACATCTTCATATTGCTTGTTGTTAAAGAAACTACTGAAGATATTTCACTAACTGCACTCTTATCTCAAGTGAATGCTGCCAAAATACCTGTGCTTTTATACATTTCTAGAGGGGAAAATCTTAAAACATAATGCCTTTTTCTAAGGAGAAATAAATCTATAAAATTTTTTACTATGAAACCTATGACTTCTCCAAAAGAAGCACCATCTTGCTTACCTGTGGTTTTGGTATGTTTTTGTGTATGTGTGTGTATGCACAGGTAAAGAAGCAGTAACATTGACTATAGGAGGTAGGCATTATAATTAATACCATTAAATAATGCAGAAACTGAGGCTCAAAATAGTAACTCATAGTCAGGGCTGGATGGCAAGGAGAAAGTTCACTTCTTCATCAAAATGTTCAAACTGTGATTCTAAATCTCTCCATGTTTAGAGATAAAGATGTTTCAAAATGTAACCGGCCGAGCACAGTGGTGCATACCTATAATCCCAGTGACTCTGGAAGCTAAGGCAGGAGGATCATGAGTTCAAAGCCAGCCTCAGCAATAGTGAGGCCCTAAGCAACTTAGTGAGACCCTGTCTCTAAATAAAATAGGGCAGGGGATGTGGCTCAGAGGTCGAGCACCCCCGAGTTCAATCCCATAAAGGTATCTGGGACTTATACTCAGGTGTGGTAAGACAACAGACATAAAGACATCTACTTTGAAAGAAGTGTTTATTACTTATTAGTCCCAAGAGTAGGGCCACCCCATGTCACTCAGGGCCATGTAGGAAAGCACCAGACTGATCAGGAATTAGAAGAATCAGAGGGAAATTATGGACCCAAAGTTTTATTGTGATTTCCACAGGAAGAAGGAGCAAGGTGTATCAGCATTGGAGTGGGCCTAGGATTGGATAGTTTGAATAACTGCAGGAGGCTCTGAGCAATAGGTGGTCACCAGCTAGCTGTCACCAGTACCTGACCTGGGATGACTGAGGAGAGAGAAAAAGTTGGCTTGGTGTGTGAGCATCTGATAAAGGAGGTGGCTGGGAGGTATGAACACTGCATTGTATTGGTTACTTTGGATTTTAAAGGAGTGTTCACAGGCAAGTAGCTTGGAATTGACTAACTGTTAACTTCCAGCCATGGTGGAAGGGCAAAGAGAGGGTGAGAGAGAGAGAGTGCAAAATGAGGGCCTGACTTTTCCTTTTATATGGAACACACACTCATAATAATGGCACCAATCCATTAACGGATCCTGACCTCATTACCTTGCATTAGTCCCCACCTCCCAACACCGTCCCACTGAGGATCAAGTTGGCAACAAGTTTGGGGACGCATTCCAACCACTGCAGGCTCCAAGATATCAAAGCCTCACAAAATGTAGGATAAAAAATATATGATTAATAAGATGACTTATGTTTACTGTTCGATCATTCACTGCATTATATAGAAATAACTTCATCACACATGACAACATATTCAAAATTTGTAAATTAAATGAATTCCTACAACTTACATTACTTCTGATTTATAGGACTGCAATGTGTATCTATTAGGTAGCTTTTATGCACAGATCCATATACTAGGAGTTTATAAATAAAGCATTAAAAGGTAATGGACAAAATTTAAAAAGCTAGAATCGGAGAGAATTGAATTCAAGCGCATCACTCCTTCAGCAAGTGGTTTCATTGGAGCTTCTGTCTACATTAGTGTAATGGGGCTCATACTGTCTACCTGCTAGAGGCAATGGATGATTTAATTAGACAAAACTTGAAAAGTTCTTAACTAAGTGCTAGTATACATACGGGTCAAAATTATTCACAGTGACTGTCCTTACAAGATTTACAATTTAAAAAAAATATATATTTTAGGACAATGAAATTGATCTACCCTAGGAAAACACAGAAAGCTTTGGCAATTATCCCAATGATACAAATCTCCTATTTTCATCTTAATTATCTGAAATTTTTAAATGAAACACTTGAGCCAGAACTAGCCAGAGAATTGCTTCAATTGGGATAACTCTGCCTACCAGAATAGACACATAATCATTGTATTATAATAACTTTGACCACACAAAATCAGAGCATGATCAGGCTCAAATGCAGCGACTTCAGGTATTGTCCAAGTATGAGAAGATAGTCTCACTTGCCTCCCTGGTGCACTAAGTAGGCTTGAGGGGGGGGGGGGCAGGGAATGGGTTCTATTCCATCAATCACCCCACCCCACCCCCATAAAAAGCTCATTTTTTAATAATAATCACACTTTTAGATTTGTAAGACTTTTCCTATCTGTGATTTTTCTTAGAATCTTTTTTCCCCATCATATTCCACCATTTAATCATATTTAGCCCCCACTCCATATCTTCTCTGGAGACCTTTTTGGAAAGAGGGGGGAAGAAGCAAAGAAGTAAAAACAAAGTAGAGGAAGCTACGTCAAAGCGTTCCCCTGTGTGCCACCTGCAGCCCCCGCGCTATTTCCTAGTTTTACATGTGGACTTATTGCCGTGGAGACTGCAATCGTGTAGAAAATGAATGGGGTATAAAGTACAAGAGGACAATTTAATAAAACAAGCTTTCTTTTCTTATGAAATCTTTGAAGAAAGGAATCACTAGACAGAGACCCGCCTTGTATTTACCCAGGTCAGGAGGCATGTCAGCGTGCTGATTGCCTGTGGCAGGCAGTCCTTAATTAGAAATTCCTTGAATCCAGTAGGTGCTTCCCAAGACAAAAAGGCAAAGTGATTGAGAAGGGTGACCCTCTTCAGCACACACGTCCAGGCTCAGGTGACTGCAAGGAGTCACCGGCTAATGGCAAAGAGGAAAATGGCCATGAGGGGCTGCTGGATTTTGAATGAGAGTCTGTCCATCACGATAGTAGTAAGTGTCATTTTTTTGTCAGTTTGCCTTAAATGTACATACTCAAGAGACTGATTGTTGGGAGGACTTCTAGAGACCTTAGAAGTCTTGAAACATTACTTCAGTTAAAAAGACTAAAACTTGCTAGAAAAAATTCAGCAGATGTATTTAATTTATCCTTATAGAATCGTGCAAAGTTGTTTTCCGACTGAGTTCATTTTTAATTATTTTTAAAGTCAAGTGGTTTGTTTTCGCATAATGTATGAGGGTTTCTCTAAATCAAGTGAAGTCTTTGAATTAGTCTATGAAATTGGAATGTTTCTAGAGCACCTTAAAAGATTTCCTCCTTGTTGTCTGCCAAGCTGTGTTGACTAAGAAGGTTTTGTAGTTTTCGTTAAATTACTGGAGGTTGACCTAGGTGTCTAAAACCAAGTTCATCATTCTTTATCACTGTGATCTCTGCAAAAAACTGACCTGTGAGAAATAAATATGTGGAGCAATTCTGATTAATATGGAGATGCTCTTTGTTTCATTTCAAAAGAATGAGTAATTCTAAGTGGAGGAAAGGTTGAAGATAGCATTGATGGGTTCTCTTTTCGTTCAACTCTAGGTCTTATGGCTGGGAGTGAATTTGTATCTGTTTATCGATACTTTCCTTTGGTATGAAGAGGAGGAGTCTTTCCACTACACCCGAGCAATGCTGGGCGTAAGTAGAGTTGGCCCTAGCCATTATTGCTCCAGAGAGCATCTGTTGTCCCAGTCTCCCTCGTCTTCATGGTATCTTTTTTGTGTCTTCACCTATGGACAGTCAACTCTGGCGTGGGCACGAGCATCGGCACTGTGTCTGAATTTTAACTGCATGCTAATTCTGTTACCTGTCAGTCGGAACCTGATTTCATTCATGAGAGGAGCAAGCACCGTAAGTACTAAAATATTTGAAATCATCTAAGTTGTTACAACTTAACTAACATAGGGCTACTGAAGACAAACATGTACTTAGCCATACCCAGGAATCCTCCTTAAGCTTAGGTTTGTTTCTCTGCACGAGAGGAAAGAAGAGGTAAAGCTGAAAACCAGTTTCATGTGGCTTTGGCTTTTGCCATTGGCCTCCTTCGCAGCTCCACCTCTTGTGGGTACATTTGCTCCGTGGAGATGGAAGCATTACAACAACTTGGGCTGGTACCGTTTCTGACTGAAAGAGGACAAATATACAGTTGAGATGAGCCACCCAGGAGACATTTGAGTTCTCACCCAAACACAATCATGGTACATGAATCTCAGTACACAGATTTTAACATCTCCCTGGCATATCGGGATATTTCCTAATTACAGTAGTGTCATTGCACTGAGTACCTTAACTGTGTTCCATCTGAAACAGAATAACATACGGAAAATGAGGCCTTTGATAACCTTTACATCATGATCAATTTATTTTCGTAATCATTTTATGAATATTGGATATACATGAATATAGTGCCCTTCTGCATAGTGAGGAATAATTTATAGATTACTTAAACCCCATGGATGAGGAGGAAGGCCATCACCTCCAGTTTCTAAATAAAGAAACTGCATTCAAGCATGCATAGAGAACCCTTATTTGAGAGTTGTTAATTATAGCCAGAAAACTACCAACTCAATAATTTTTATTGAGTTGAAATTTCAAGAAAGCAAATAATAATCTTTTGTTTTGCTGTATGACTAATTGCTGCTAACTTTCACGTCCTGTAGTCTCACCCTGAGAAATTTAGCAGCAGAACTGAGTCCTGCTCTCTTAACTCTTAAGACAAGGTTGTCACTGGGACCTTCCCCTGAATTGGGCTTTTACTTATTTGTTTTTATCTAGTGCTGCAAAGGACCCTGGAGGAGGCAATTAGACAAAAACCTCAAATTCCACAAACTGGTTGCCTATGGGATAGCTGTTAATGCAAGTAAGTACTTATTAATTGCAAAATGGATTTTATAATACCTAATGTCAAACCTGATTTTAATCCCTCCATCAAGTCTCACCCTTAAGTAAAAGAAATCTTTACCATCCATCTGATAGATAAACCATATACGAATGGGTTTTTTTTTTTATTTCTGGATTATACTCTTATATAGATTGTTCCATACAACAACTTTAAATTTATGAAAGTTGGTGAGATTTCCTGTTCATTTGTAAGTAGCTTCTCTTGTTGATAATTCAGAGACAAATACCTACTTGACAAATGAACACTTGTTATTCAATGTAATTTACATTAGAAATAAAATTGACCTGTGCTCAAGCTCTCAGAGTTATAGGAAAATGACTACCAAATGGTATCAGAGACAGAAAAAAAGAAAGGAAGGTCATATGAAGGAGAGTACTGAGTTCAGTCTGAAGAGTACTGAGCCAGTGGATTTGTGAAATATCTTGAAGAGATGGGAATCTTTATTGGCATATAAAGTCCTGTTGTTATTATTATACTTCTAATTCAAGAAGGCAAGGCGGCTGTCCGGTACAAATTAGCAGCCCAGGCCAAGGTTAGACCCTGGTCAGGAAGAGAGAAAGCAGGGAAATCATCAACCGCATTGTGGTTTTGTTGGAAAACAGACACTGGAATAAAAGGCCATCAGAACAATAAAGAGTTATGATTCAGGACCATTTCCCTCAAACTAATTTAACTATAAAATGTTTTCCTCATTTGTTTTTATCCTCTCATGCATAAAAAATAGCAGAGTAAAAGGAACACTCAAAACAAATGTGAATTTAATTAAGCAACAAGACATGACAGACGGTGCCCGAGTGCCAATTAACACAACTTTGGGTGTGCAGTGAGACATCAGGGGAAGATTCTCCCCATTGATTGTCTTCAACGCCAGATTAAACCAACCCAGAGAAATGCTTTGCAGAGGGTCTTTGTGGTTTGTTAAGAGATAAGGGTACAAAGACATCATGTCCTAGAGAAAATCAACTGAGGGATGGGGGGCAAAGAGCAAGGCTTATTCACCTGGTGACCCAAAGCCTACAACTTTTGATGGATAAGTGAATGCGTGAGGAATGGAGGCAGGGAAGCAAATTTCAGCTTAGAAAGCAAGTCTTTTCCACACCTTGAAACTTATCTAAAATGATATTTAGAGCCCCCTCGGGGCATTGAGTTCTCTGTTGTGGGCAGTGTCCAAGCAGAGGCCAGAAAGCTTGGTAGGCTCCTCAGAAAAGGAATTCAAAGAATCTCTAGGCTTCCTTTAAAACCTTAAGAGTCCTCATTTTTGTACACTGAATATGCACCGAATGTCTCCCGTGTGCAGGACACCCTGACAGCAGCTGCAGCCTTCTGAAACAAGGGTGGCCAGGGCTCTTTTACCATGGAGCATCCTTCAGTCACTAGAACCAGCAGCAGCACTAGAACCCCATGATCAAGCTATTGAAAGCCCGGGCTAATGGTTGGTTGTATGATCTCAGATTAAACTTTTTATGTCTTCTACGGAATTAAAAGAACGGTAATAACAATTCATGCATCTCAATGAGATGTGCAGATTATTGCCAGGACTGGCACTTGCTGCTACTGCAGATAAGATCAAACCCAAGCTCAGCAGCCTGGCAGTCGGATTCTACGGCCCCATCTGGGTCCCTACCATACCCCACTGGACTTTGCCCTTCAGAGCATTCTGGACCTCTGCTCATGGCATTCCCTTTACCTGAAGTGCTCCATCTCTCCTTCTTCATCCTCACTGGAGGATGTGTGTAACCCTGGGAGAAGTGCATGCACATATCACCATATCCTGGTCTACTTACTCAGGGCTGGCCCTCTCCCCTCTAGACTGAGGTCACACTTCCTACCTCAGAGCGACAATCCTCAGACTCTGATGTGCCTTATGCACGTTGACTTCCGCGGTCCCTGTCACATAGCACATCCTCAACAGATGTGGTCAAACTGAGGATAAGTGGGATTTGGCAATAGACATGAGGTTGAAGGAACTACTGGGAAAGGTATAAGACCCAAGTACAAGAGTTGCTCAGAGAGCCAGGAGCAGCTTTGGGTGGATGAAACACAGAGAAGGGGGCATGAAGTGGCTCACAATGACACCCATTGTTCAAGACAAGAAGTTCACATTCTGCTGCAACTATGGACAGCAGGACGTTCTTTCTCCCTCTTCCCTCACAAATCCCTGGAGAGCATCAAGCATTCTTCCCAGCCCACTTCCTCTTGAACCACCAGTGCTCTGCCAGGCTCCCAAACATCCCCCAGGCTCTCCCAGCAGAGTCAAAGCTGCATCTGAGAGCCACGCGCCCCCCTCGTCCACACCTCCATGGCAACCAGCGCGCTGTTGTGGTTTGCTTCCCAGGCAAAGGCAGGAAGGTGGAAAGAAAGCTCTCCGCTTCTCCCAAAGCCTGACAAAGCAATTATTACATTTCACATCAACTACGCAACGCGGCTGGCAACTGTGCTTTTAGGGAGGAAAAAAAAAAAAGACAAGCTAAACCCTGGTTTCATAGCTACACCTTGCTTTCCACATTTTGTCCTTCTGATGCATTCACAGGAGAGCAGCTGCAATGTCCCTGCGCTTATTTTATTAGCCTCGCCCATTATGCTGCTTTTCAAATAGTCGACTGGCTTAATAGAGGTGTGTAACCTTGGGAGAAGTGCATCCACATTGAAGTTTGCGTGCCAGACTCTAATTTCTCATCTGTTCCCCTCCAAGTTGAACTGCAGGCTTTAATTGGTCAGATCATTAAAGGATGTAATTAGAGACTGGTGGAAGTAGGCTAGGGAGGAGGAGGGAAGGGGAGAAACAATGGTCTCTATAATCAAGGGCATCACCGAAAATGCAGTGACAGGAGCCCTTCTTCGTCTGGCTTCCTGCCTCCCTGCTTGCCTGCCTATGATAAGAGCTGCCGGAGCATTCTTCAAACACTAATAAATCATGCTCAGGCACCTATAACCCCACTGGTATAAAAATCGTACTTTCACAGCCTCTCCGTTCTTATTAATGTGGATCTTTCTGGATTCCCTGGTCCACGGTAGACCTTGAAGACCCCTCCAATTGAAAAGTAGCACTTTGAGCCTGAGCTCCCATCAAAGGAGGCTGTAAACAGTGACCTAGGCAGCTCTTTCCAGCAAATTCCACGGCTTGTGTCTGCCAGGTTTCAGGGGTGCACAATTACCCTGGGTGCAGTTTCTGATGAGTTGCTAAAATTAGTTTACAAACATCAATAAACAGAACAGGGGCAACTTGAGAGCAGAGAGCTCAGAGTAAAGGTTCTGGAGAAAGCAAAGATTTGGAGGCCCCTGAGGAAGAGAAGAGCACCAACAGCCCCAGCTCTTCAGGGCCCGACCCCCAAAGAATTGCTACTAACCAGTTCTGCTGGAGGGACTGGGAGCCCCAAAGACGCTCCACCTCCAGTCCTGCCCAACAGGATCTAATTCAATTCACAAACACAGCAGGCACAGGGTGCCAGAATCAGTGGGTCTTCCTGCAGAAATCAGACCGCAAATTCCAAAGTCTTGGCCAAATTCTGGCTGCAGAAGTGCATTCAGGATTTGTCCTGGTCCCTGTTTCCAAAGGCTGCTTAATTAGGAGGTGACTAACTCCAAAATGACTGTTATCACTGACGGGCAGGCAGAGAGACAGCTAGAACTGACCACACTTCCAAAATTCCCCTCTATTATGTGTCCTTTGATCTTCAGAAAAATAAGAAGGAAAGAAAGAAGGAAAAAGAACTATCTCAGGGCAGCTGGCTCTAATTGTAGCCTTTATGATTTTTTTTTTGTTCACTGTTCAGTAAAAGCTCCTTATTTGAACTCAGAAGTTCACACACCAATTAAATGTGCATGTGTAGTATTTCCAAGATTGCTACTCTCTTTTAAAAGTACTTTGGTGAGAAAATAAAATTGTAGAAAGACCCAGTTATAGCACCTTTTAGCCTGGAGCATTTGGGTGGGTTATGCATCTCAGTTTTTGCTTTTGTTTTCTGGGGTTGTTTTGTTTTGTTTTGTTTTTTGTTTTTGTTTTTGTTTTTTACACTGGGGATCAAACCCAGGGCCTGTCCCATGCCAGGCCAGGTGTTCCACCACTGAGCTACAGTCCTGGCCTCTGCATCTTGGCTCTTCCAAGGAGGGTAGAGCAGTGTGTACTATGGAAAGTCCACAGGGACAACAGAAAGAGCTCCCCTGAGTAGTTGATTCCACTGGATTTACTGCAAGACTGACGAGTCCCATCTAAACCAGCGCTGACTTTGAAAACTATATAAAACATGAATTTCACATTTGCATTATTACTCTAATAGTAGTCTGAAGATCCTTTTTGGATCTTAAACATCCCTGATTAACTTCAGAGAAAGATACAGAGCTATATAGCTGGAAGGAAGTTAAAATATACTGTAGTTTCCTCCAATCCACCCACTTTACAGATTAAAAAAAAAAACGGGGCTTAATGAAATTAGGTAACACCTCCATGTTCTTTGTGCTGCATGCGAACAACAAATCTAATATGTGAAATGATCCTGACGGCTGAGAGAGAAAAGTCAAGCCATACCAACATTTTATCACATCTTTTGAGCAACTGCCACCATAACATAGGTAGCATGGTTATTCGTATTTTAAAAGAGTAAAATGTACAAAAGAGAGAACAGAAAATACAATGTCTGAAAAAAGAACAAGAACTGAAGTCCCGGCAGCCCTGGATTGAGTAGCTGGCCTACCTTTATTTCTGAGCCAAGATCACAATAACATTAGGATCTGATCTAAAAGGAAAATGAAATGTTTAGATAAACAAAAATGGGCATACGCAGTTTTCACTCTGAGAGTTCCTGAGACAGATAAAATATCCCACCTTTCATCTTCTGCCTTGTAAAGCAAAAACAAAATGGAGGCGCTGAAGCAAAGAAACACTGAAGATACGAATTTCAAATATGTGAAAAATACCGAGGAGAGTGGTTTTCAGCCTATTCCCTCAGAAGCCACCTCTTGAAAAGTGTCCTGGGCTCTCTTATCCTACTTCATTAGATTCTTCAGCTCTGTTAGGAGACACCTGGCAATAAGAATAAATAAATAGTTCAATATCTTTGTTCATTCAATCCACACACTTAAATTTAGTTTAACAGTGTCAAATCCTCATGTGGAAATCAATCTAATAGAAAACAGATTGTGATCAACAGCTCATTACATGGGGGAGGAATGCTATAAAAACAGAAGAATATAAGAGAATTTATTCCATATTCTCTTTATGACTGTCCCCTGTGGATTATGCAATAGTACACTGGTCACTTATTTTATTTTAATCTGAAGTTTGGTTTCTATTTCTATAAAATGGGAACAGCTCTAGTTTCTCTGCAGTGCCTTAGTGTCTGCTGGGAGAATCAGAAATAGGAGGAGCACCCGGGTATCTCAAGTGGTAGGCAAAGGGGCAGTTACACTAGCTCACAATAAGGACACCAAATGTCACCATGGGTCATCAGCCTTAATTAAGAATGGTAGATTAGGGGCATCAGTAAGCCATTCACAGAGCTTTACCTAAACTTGTGGGAGAGCCCCGTTCTGAGAAAAAAGTAAGTCAGAGCAATATATTTTTAGTCCAAAAAGCAGTAAAGCCTATATGTCAAAAGATGGGGCCCTGAAGTCACATAAACAGGGTTTTATCTCACCTTTGCCATGAACTTTCTGAACACTGGTCTATACAATAGGACTAAGACTAATCCCTGAGGGTTAATCGGATGATATGCCTATGCATTTCTAACAACACCTGGTGTAGAGTAGACATTCAAATATGAGAAATCCCACCTGTTTTTAACAACTCTGAGGTTATTATCAGAAAATAGTAATTAGAAGTGCCGGACAATGTGTGTGTTCAAATTGGCAAACAGTTCCCAGTGTATGTACAGCATTTTGGAAGAGATGGCTGCTGGAGGAGCTTTTCTGGCTTTGTGGCTGTTGAGGCTAAACGAGGCAGCTCTCTCCTAGCCATGGCCACATGTCAACAAAGCTCATGTATTAGTCTATTATCCATTATTGTAAAGAAACAGTAAGGCTGGGTGCTTTATAAAGAAAAGAGACGCACTGGCTCACCATTTTGGAGGTATAAATTCCAAACAACATGGTGCTAGCTCTGGCAAGAGCCCTATTGCTGCATCACCTCCTGGCAGAGGCACCAGGGCTGGAGCACACAGAGAGAGAGCGAGCCAGCAATAGTGAGACAGCAAGCCAGACACAGGGAGCCACCAGTAAGACCTCCACTAGGCCCCACCTCTTAAAGGGCCCTCTCCACATTGTCACACTGGAGACCATGCTTCTAATACACACACCTTTCCCCAAACTACCCCCAAACCATAGCAGCACATAGGAGAAAATATACTCTCTTCAATGCAAACCTCACTGAATTCACAAACAGGCAACAAACATCGTAGATGCAGAAGCACTATCATATGCCTTGCTTTCTTTGGTGAGTCTCAACTAAAAGTATGTTTGATTTGATTTTCAACTTATTAAAGCCTGAAGAAAAATGTGCTAGAAATATATGCCAGCAGATATACGTCTCTAGTCAACGTTGAAACCATTGATTTCCTGACTCTTTCTTTATCCCTTCTACCTTTCTGTAATGTCACAGCCACTTAGAAAATAATTATTAAGTACTTGCTGGTGCTAAGCAATGGGCCACACACAAAAGTTTTAAGGAGGACTAAGTCTCGAAGAGTCAAAGTCCCTTGGGGACACAAACATAAATAAACACAACAATCATTTCTGAGAAATCGTGTAATCAAAATATCAGCTGTGCCTATGGAAGTGGAGAAGTTATAACAGAAAACAACTTTCTGAATTAGGTCTTAAAGCATGAGTAAAACTTTGCAAGGCAGAAAAGGCAATAGTTCTGATAAAAAGGACTAGGGTAACAGAAAATCTCTTCTAAATAGAAAATGGCATTTCTAAATAAATATGTGATTAGGACCACAGGGACCAAAATGACACCAATATTCTAGAAGTTTCTGCTGGTCGCGTTTGCCCCTTCTCTGACGCACCTCCACCTACAGTGGACCACCATGGAGAATCTCATAATTCACCCACAACTGGTATAGACTATAATAGAAGAGAGAGAGAGGAGATA
This sequence comes from Marmota marmota marmota, assembly GCF_001458135.2. Lineage (NCBI taxonomy): Eukaryota > Metazoa > Chordata > Mammalia > Rodentia > Sciuridae > Marmota > Marmota marmota. The sequence goes on from NW_025999983.1 coordinate 11,262,697, forward strand.
TCAACTGGGGAATTGCCTATATTCCAATCCCAGGAAATGAGTCCTCAACTGAGTCTGATCACAAAGGCAGGTATCAACCAGCTCCCCAACTAGGGTTCCAGAGCAAAAGCATGCAGTTGTCTAGACACTGTGATTGCTGGCTGCCCAGAAGATTTCACAAGACATGTGGAGGAACATCAGACCCAGAATCCTCAGCCATCTAGATAATCTATGTCCCTGATCTTATTCACCCATTCTCAAAATTAGAAAGCACAGAATTTACTTTTCAAGAATATGGAGAGGGTATTTTAGTTCCATAAATACTGGTATATTTCAATACAGTAGGACTAACACATTCAAATACACGAGACATGTGGATATGTATACCTATACGTAAATGCTAAAATATATACAGGAAGGAATGGACAATATAATGTCTGAAAGAGAACAAAATCAATATATCCTGGTGTCATTCATGTATATCATTAAATATATCAGAGTGTATGAGGAATTCCAGAGGAATGCTTTCTGCCTTCTTAAGAAATTTCATACTTTTATCTACATGCACATGTCTTCTTTAAGAATTATATCTTATATATAATTATGTTGTGATATCATAAGACCTATTCCACTTCTAGAGACTGTATGTTTAAAATTGTTATGTTGAATTGAGAATTGCTTTCTTTCTCAACATAATTGAAACGAATGTGGTGAATCACACACCATTTTCAGAAGCATTTGATCCACTCTATTCAAGACACTGGGAAAGATGCCTAAGTAAATCAATTTTCCTTGGGGAGTTTGAAAACCAGAACAGAGAAACTTGATCACAGTGGCATCGCATTTCTGAGTAACTACAAAGGACAAAATCCATATGTTGCATGTCCTATGTCATCTCCTCATCCTCAGCCATCCACATTGTGGCCCATTTGTTCAACCTTGAGCGCTACCACTTGAGCCAGTCGGAGGATGCGGAGGGACTCCTGGCAGCACTTTCCAAGCTTGGAAACACCCCAAATGAGAGCTACCTCAACCCTGTCCGGACCTTCCACACAGTGAGTTCCAGTTTCCCTTTTGAAAAATCCTTCCTTATCTCATCCCTTTATCAGGAAAAATATATTTCATTAGCTTTTAATACAAGAGCTGGAGAGAAGATGTTTATGCCAAACGTTATTATCATTTTCACCTTTTTAAACTTATTTTTTTCAACCATTAATGTTCCTGGGAGGTTATGAGCAAAGCGAAATTATTAATTAATTTGTAGTGAAAATACATAGGTGGTACTTAAGAATGTAGTCACCTAATGTAAAAACCTAATATTTTAAAATTCAAAAGCAGCTCATGATCAGTTTTTTTTCCACTGATGTTAGACTCATAAAGAATGTGAATCCCATCTAAATGCAGAGATTATAAATTGGATGTCTTCATTTTCAATTTGCAAATTGTTTTCTGGATCCCTTCTCCTGCACCTCATATTTTGGCCCACATGAAAACAGGCACTAGGTAAAGAAGCTAATTTCATAACGAGACCTGCAAGGCTAGTGACCCCACTGATGCTAATGACCTATATGCACAGAGTGGCAGCACCTGTGGGGAGGAAAAAAGGAAACCCCAAATGTAGACACAACCATTACCCTTAGAGGAAAGGACAATCCTCTTCCTCCAGACCTCTTCCTTTGTGGTTGACCCCAACTTTTTCCACGTACTACTATATTGCAATATGTGTCCAACATGGTGACCGTGTTAAAAAGTCTATATTTTCCAAGAAAACGGCTTTGAAGGCAACACAACGCAGCAGTAGAAATCTCTCTGTTGTTATGTGGGCCATCTCCATGAGTGACCATTTCACTCATACAGCTTTACTGAAGGGAGGAAAATTCAAAATCTGTTTTGGGAGTGATTCTCCCATGTTAAACTCCTAATTACCCTAAGATGATAATTCAATATCAAGCCGTTGATCAAGTTGAGTTCCTTTGCTCACTTGACAGCAATTAGAAGCACAAATTTCACCTAAGCACGTGGGCAGACCTCTCCCATCACTGTGCACCCACCTTTAGTGGGGAAATGGGATGCTAACCCATTTCCCCACTAAAGCTCCAGAAAATCCAGTGCTACACAAATATAAGAATAATTATCAACATTTTAAAGAGATCACATAATGAATAGAATACATGATAAGTAACTTTTAAAGCAATTGAACAAAATAATTAACACAATTACTTTTACATTTTTTAAGCAATATACTATGTAGGCACTGACTAAGCTCAGAAAGCCCTCTAAGTTGGGGTGTTTGGAGAGAGATGATATCAGTTACACACAGCAATTGGGAAGAAAAGGAGTGGGACTGCTTTAGAGGATTCATTGCAACTCAAACCAGTCTATAAACGTGCTGCAAGAAAAGAGGAAATTTGCCTTAATAGTCAAAGAAGGATGATCTGAAATTAGCACAGCATATGCTGGAAATGGATTTCAAGTATACCTGCAAAAAACCTCCTTTAAATGTTTTAGACAGACCCCTTTCCATTTTATTTTCACTCTTTGCCTTGTGAGGAAAAAATAAACAATGGAGAAGTCCCTGTCCAAATTACCTTCGGATCTCAAAGCAGCCCAAATTAATGAGGTTTTACTGACAAAAGATATAGTGTGAGTTTATTGAGCTCGTGGTCGGCTCAGCGATAGTAGCACAATGTATGAATACTAATGACTGGGCAGGAATATGGGAAACTCGCAATGAAAACCAAACGCCTTCTGCTTCATATTCTAAAAGGCTATTTAACTGTCCCTTGCACTCTTGGGTCAGAATTCAGGCCTTTTGGGAGTATCCACCAGAAAAGAATAGCTGTACCTTTATTGATCACCTAGGATTTACCAAGCCTTATTTCAGGCCCCCTAAGGTGGCGTGAAAGAAATGCAAGTCATGGTCTTTCCAATTAAAAAGCAAGAGCTAGGAAGAACTACCAGGGGAACAGAGTGTGCAGCTGCTGTATTAGAAATGCCCCTAAGGGACTTCTCAAAAAAAAAAATGTGTTTATTAATGTTAAAATGCAATTAAGCATGGTGATCCACATTTTTTATTTTGAAAATTAAAAACTTAACAACATGGATTGACTTGCTATATTATATCTTAAAATGCACTCTTTGTATTTTATGCTAATGTCTACCCAATACAGTAAGTTGGAGATGAAAATTAATTTATATAAATGGGAAAAAAATGTAGTTAATGACATGGCACTTCATAAAATTCGAGCTAAGCACAGGGGAAGAAGGAAGGGTGAGGGAACTCACTTCTTGAGTTGTTCCCAGATCTTATCCAGCTAATATGCTTCTAAGCAAAACATTGTGAATGGCTCTTTGCTTGAACCTTCAAGTGTTGACTCTAAAAACTACGAAGTGTATGAGATATTAATGTCGCGGCATCCGTTTCTGTTAGAACACAACCACTGAGCTGCTGTCGACAATAGCAGGCATTACGGGCCTGGTGCTCTCTCTGGCTTTGGTCTTGATCATGACCTCTTCAACAGAGTTCATCAGGCAGTTCTCCTATGAGCTGTTCTGGTACACGCACCATCTTTTCACCATCTTCTTCATCAGCCTGGCTGTCCACGGGGCAGGGTAAGTCCAAATTATGTTCAGCATGTTCAGATTATTATCTCCATGAATGTCAAAATCTTTGAAAGTCCTTCTAATAAAGGAACACAATGTGTGGTGACAACAGGACGCCTATTAAGTGTGAAAATGCATGCCCACTGTGGCAAACTTCTCTTTGTGATACTGAAAATAAGTCACCTAGGTAGAGAAGTATTTTATTTATTTTTCCAAGCTCACTCGGTTAGTGAGTCTTGACATGTTTATAAGATTCAGAAATTCTAATGAATGCTGGATGACAGCAGATCTATGTTTCATTCTGTACCTGTTTCTGCAATCCAATTTATGTGGGATTAGTCAGGAGATATACTTTTTGACATCTGGATTTCACTTCTGCTTAGCCAAATCCATCAACTAGGCAGACCAGTATGCAGGAGAGCACAGAGCATTTGAGATGACCAGCCAGACCTGGGCTCCAGAGATCAACTCTACCCCTATTTAGCAGAGTGACTGGGCACAAGTGTTTTGAGTTTTCTGAGTCTTAGTTTCCCCATGTGACCTCTCAGATACCTCTTTGCACAGACATCCTATGAGATTTATTCTGGCATTCAGCACCTGCAGAGTGTTAACCCTCACAGAGAAGCTGGACCAGCACCTGAAGTATTCAAGGGTGCACAATGTACCCACCTGCACGTGTCAGTTCCTTAATGACCTGAATTCACTAATTGCTGTCTACAAATGAGCTTGCCCTTTTTATTCATTTCATCGACTGGTGTTTTTCCCCCATTGGATATCCATCTGCAGGATCAATTTGACCCTGACCACAATCTTGAAAGTAGAAAAGGTGAGGGTGCCCCCTTTCATAAGAAGGAGTCCAATGGCACTCAAGGTCCCAGGTGAATGAATGGCAGAGTCAGACCTAGGGCACCAATCCTTAGGGAATTAAACTTCTATTTTTAAAATATTTTTTAGCTGTTGATGGGCCTTTATTTAATTTATTTATTTATATGTGGTGCTGAGAATCGAACCCAGTGCCTCACACATGGTAGGAAAGTGCTCTACCCCGGGGCCACAACCCTCTACTTTTAAGAAGCCCTTGAAGAAGGAATGGACCCTCGATTTTTTAAGGCATATCTTCGTCCTCCAGAAACACGTGGCGGGTGGTGGTGCAAACACCTCTTGGCTCTTCCTCGGGTCCCGACTAGCTGAACACCTTCTTTCACTCGGCCCTGCAGAGCGCGCACACGAGGGGCCTGGACGCCAATGGCTCAGCTTCTGCGCAGACGCAGAAGTGCAGGTGTGCAACCCCACCCGCCTGGCCTGGGAGGGCAGCGCCTTGGCGACTCGGTGGTCCCCTTGGGTGCCCGAGACAACTCTTTTAGATTCGCACCTTAGCAAGTCAGCTGTCCCCTCCAAACTCCCTCCCTATAGGAGATGCTCCTTCCTGCCCAAGCCCCACTTCTCCAAGGGGTGACACTTTCACGCTGCCTATGCCTCATTGCAAGCTGCCGTGTCCAGCTGCTTATCTGACATGCACACATTGTGCACACACTGTGCACACATTGTTAAAGGAGGGGTACCCCTGGGGGTGTATTTTACACTAACAGAGTGCCCTTCCCACTGCTAATCCTTATATCCTGGTCAACCTTCCGTTTTTATGCTGGTAACAGGTTAAAGACTTTCTATTTTGTTTCAGCTTTAAAGTGTCTGCAGTTGGCTCTTGGGAGTGTGCACATCTCAACCTTCCTATTTATTTGTACTTGGGGCAGACAGAGTGGAGGGTGTGGCCCAGTGTTCCATCCAGAGAATGGATGAATTGACAAATTCTGCCTTCTTCCGATGCCCAGCTCTTACCCCCGCGGCACCTTGTGAGGCTCTTTCTGTCCATATCCATGGGTGTGTAGAAATCCTCTTCCCAGAAGTCACCCCTCTAATCCGTGTTCCCTGGTCCACACCCTGGTGCACTGTAGAAGCAGTGGACTTCAGTGGGCAGTGTTTCATTGGAGATACTTTTTTGATATCCAAATAACATTTCAAGATGAAATTTTTTAGTCATTTTTACCTAGTTGAAAGGCTTATTTGGGGATAAGGGCTTCATTTAATCTTCTCAGCTTGAAGTGTTCTACAGCTACTGTTTACAGCAAAAGTAATTTGCAGATTCTATACACAATGCCAAGTAAAAGTAGGATTACTGGAATGTGTTAAAGCCCACTAATCTACCTATTATGGGATGGCATAGATGGAGATGTTCAAAAACATTTTTTAAATGTTAAGGATAACTTCATTTGTAGAACCCTCTGGGGCCTAGTCTAGGAAACATTGTCTAAGGCCTGACAATGGATGCAGTGACATTCACAGTGCCCCTCTTCTGGCTCCCATTCAGTGTTCACCCTTGCTATGTCTGGACATTATTTGCACCTGGAGATCAAAGCTTTGCTCATCAACTCGAAGGTGTGCTATCAGGTTTGGATGACGTCCATAAAACAGACCCAGACAGAGACCAACACATCAGTTCTAACTGACCCCAAGCTCTTTCCAAAGGCATTATTGCTTCCTCCTCCCATGCCTTGTAATGCCAAAGGCTGTCCAGGACATGTATTTGTGTGACATACTAAAATCTCTCAGTCCAAGAGTCTATTTTTTATTGGCAAAATAAATCGGTGCATCTTTTTCATAAACACTGAGGCACTACACAACCCCCAAATTATGTGACCTCAAAGTCTGGTGCTTTTCACCGTCAGTACGCCAGTGTGTGACCCCAGGAGCTAGAACCAAAGCAGTTTGTCAAAGGTCACTTGGTAGTACATTTGTGACAAATATAATAGAACAGAATTACAGGATTCTTCATCCAGCACTTCATTCATGAAGGCTGCCTTCACTTTGCACTCTTAAATTTATCAATACAGTCTCAAAGACATACTTCATAGTGACCTATTTTGACTCTGTCAAACACTAAGCCTGCTAGTGGTCACTGGGGGGAAAAGTAACCATTATTCAGGGCACTTCTTTTGTCTTCTTTACTTGAAAAGTTCTAAGCTCTCAGAAACAAACTAAGAAGGGTAGAAGTTAAATCAATCTGCAAAAGAACCAAATAGTACAAAGTTAGCCAATTAGCCCAAATCAGCAATCAGGACGAGATGAAACCTAATTAAATTCAACAGTCTACAAAAGGATGTGTTCAAACAATTTCCTTCATTATGAATTCTCTAATATAGACACTTTCAATTTAGCACAGGATACCACAGAGGGGCACTTCTTTTCTGGGATCTTCAAAGTTATCCAAAGCTTTTTAAATGCCTATTTTTAAAGATGCTGAGGAAAATGAGTGACAGCCCAAACTTTAAGCAATAGAATTGTTGTTCCAGAGCGTGCTGTAAAATACATAAATCTTGTGGTATAACAAAACTGCACAAAATCAGTTTGACATTTTTGTGTGTGTGCTTTTTTTTTTTATATATAAGTCAAATTATTCGAGGTCAAACTCCGGAGAGTCTCTTGCTGCACAATATCACCTTCTGTAGAGACCGCTATGCTGAATGGCGGGCGACTGCCCTGTGCCCTGTGCCTCAATTTTCTGGCAAGGAACCTTCGGTAAGAATGAACCCAGGAGCTTTTAAAAATAACTGTCCCCACAGTTAAGATAACTAGAGCTTTTATATGCCTGAAAAAAAGAACAGCCCATGTCACCACTAGAGAAAGCCCGCTCTTTATTAAGTGTACTAATGGAGAAATCCAGTTAAGGATAATTTTAAAAGAGGTTTACTGCCAAAAGCACCCTGTTCGGCTTTGAAATGTGTTCTTCTACTTATATTTAAATATGGATGTCAGACATTGTGGGGATCCATAATAGCACAGTAACGGCTCTGGAGGAGTTAGCGTGTGCCTAACTACCTTCTGCTCTCCTGCTTCCTCGGCTGCCTGTATCCCTGCATAGCTGCCTTCTCCACTCTGAGAATTAACAGCATCACTTCTCAGCCACGGCCAAGTGAGAACCATACCCTCTTTATAATGTTGCCTGCTTGCTTTCTTCCTTGCTCCCTTCCTTTATTTTTTCCTTCCTACAGCTTTTGGGATTGAAAAATAGGGGCGTCCAATGCATTTCCTTCTTTTTCTAATTAGGCTCTCATGGATGAAATGATAGCACTGTTATCCAAGAATACACTTAATTAATTTGAGTAGATGATAATGTCCATAGATCTCAAAAGTAAGATTTCTGAGTATGTTGCAGTCATTATAGTTGGTAGCATAAGTAAATAGAAATAATAATCCTATTTGGTCGCATCCAGGGTCTTAAAATGGTGCAAACCTTTGGGACAGCTGGGTGATGCATGAGGGAAAATAATTAAAGCCAGTAGATTAAAACTAGGAGGAAAAAAGTGTCCAAAAATAGGTAGTATAAACAGAATATACTAATATGCGAATGATAGGGATTTAGGAAATTAAGTCATCAACATCAGAAGAATATAAATAATAGCTTTTTGTTAAACCCTCAAAATATTAAATTAAGCACCAGGTTTTAAGGGTAAAACTACTGGGAGGAATGTTTAAAACTGAGACAACTGAAATAGATGTGCCCGTTAGACTGTGGTTCTTTTAATGGCCAGTATAGATTGTCTCTCTCTTAAACTCAACTCTCAGTAGCCACGATTCAGCCTGCATATTAATGAGGAACATGAATGCCTCTCTAAAATTTTCAGCTACAGCATCTCCATAAAAAAATCAATACTCTCCCACACCTCATGAATGCAGACCAGGGCCTGCTCCCAGCAGTGTATGCTGACATTAATTATCATTAAGAGGGGGGAACTTACCATCTCTCCGTTGACTCTCCCCTGCTACACCTCCTTGCACACCCAAACTCAGGGTGTCACTCTTTCCCATTACTTTTAATGGATCCTGATTCAAAGTGTGTGTGGGCTGTGCAATTACCGCTTGGCTGAACTGTACAATATTCTCTCTGATGTCTCATAGACTGAAACCGAAAGTCATCCCAAGGACAAGGAAGGGCTTCTGTGCTTCACTGCATCACGCCTTACCCGGTCTTTGCAAGACTCCATTTCTTTCTTTTTCCTCTCTTATTTCAGTGGGTTCTCACAGTGTTTTTATCAGTAGAGTATTTGCCAGTTCACCTTCTGTGGTACACCGATCCCTACGTGGGGACAAAGAATGCTTTGTACATTCCCTTCATTCCCTCGTATAAACTGAAGTGACCAGAGGAACCAGTTACACCTGGCATTCCCCTCCCATGTGTCTGACTCCTCCTTTCTACCCCAAACTACCCGCACAAGGGCACTCCAGATTCCAGGACGGCTCATTCAATCCCATATCAAAAAATGCCGGGTCCTCCTTAGCCCAGGAAGCACCTCACTTCATTTAACCACAATATCAACCAGTAATAATCTTCAGGTTGACTTTTTTAATTACGAGGGAATGATATTAGTGGTGAGGGGGAGTTAATTCAGGGAACTCTTACACGTGGCTCTTGAGTGCTTGCATTTCACTAGACACAGGAATCAGAGCTGTGGTTCCTGCCCCGGGGAGATCTTATTGTCTAGAAAAAGAGGCTATTCATAAACACACACATAAAATAAAATAAAAGCCAGCATGTTCTTATTTTCTGATAGGAATGAAAAACCAGGAGTGAAAGCGAAGGAAACAAGTTTCATTACTGCTGCTTTTAAATCAACATAGTTTTATTTCTATCATAAAATACTCACTGTACCATGACTTTCTGAGTATTTCTGAAGAAGAAAAAAATAATGCTGAGAATCCACACAGTATTTTAACATTAAAGAAACTCAGATGCTGCATAATTCTGCTCCTTTATTTCATAGATGGGAAAAATTGGGGTCCAAGGAGTTTCCTTTTCTCCCCTCTGGTCTCCCTTCTGGTCACGAAGGACATTCCCAGCAAAGCTACATCATGGAATGGGAGCTCCTGACCCTGTGGCTGTGACTTTTCCTCTCTGCACCCTACAATGATTGCTTGGATCTCTGACCTTTCCCCAAGATCTATCGGTCAGGTCTCTGATGCTGTGTACAAGTACATAACTTCAGCATCACATTTATCTCTGTGAATAAAGCCAAAGCTTTGAGGGAGCTTAGATTTAAAAAAAAAAATTTCTCCAACCATTCCCTGTTTTATGAAACAGAAAATTTGAGCATCATAAAGCCCGAGGCACAGGATGGGGAGGTGTAGTTCCAAGCGCAGAGCCAGGCGCCACCTCACCATCCATCCCTCTGGCTCAGGAGTGTGGGGCCCCCTGTCTTCACTCTGCTTTGCCTGTCCTGGTCACCAAGGCCAGCCAGTTCCCTAAGGCTCTTCTCTGGCTGCATCTCATCCTCACTCTTTCACTTCCAGGGGTTCCAGGAGTCTCACTGGGAAGGAAACTGGGCTATCTCCTCCCAGAGCAGTGCCTTTACTAGTAATGAGATGGATTGATAGCTTGTATTCTCCTTCCTGACTAATCATTAAAGGAAAAATAACCCATCCCATTTCATCACCTTGGAAATATCAGAGGCTATGGTTAATTTGACACTACCCAAGTGATGGATGTGTGTCTAAACATTCTAAAATGTGTATAGAAGATTATTTGTACAAATACATAAAGAATATGTATTTTCCAAATACCTCTCTAACCCCACATAGAAAGAATTGCATTCTTGCAATTTCTGTAAATACCCAAAGCTGTTCTGTAAGCACTTCCTGGTTCATTCAAGCATAAGGAACCCAAGGTTGTATTTCCTCCATTCAAACCTGTCCTTCTGCCACTTCCTATCTCTTGCCTTGTCCTGATCATCTTTCCCACCTCCCCCCAGTCCAGGTGCACAAAGAGTTTTGTTCTCTCTGCTAATCTGAACATGTGGCTGAACCCCACGGGGGCAGAAAAGAATAAGTGGGTCAAATTGCTCTGTTACCTGCATACATGCATCCTTTATGAGGCACACAAGAGGCCATCAGGAAAGCAGCCAATAGGGTTGGTGCAGGAGAGAAGAGACACCATGCAAACAGAGCCAGAAATAACCAAAAAAGAAAGAAATACAACAAGAAAGATAACTCAAAAGAAATAAAATAATGCTAAAGGGTTTGTGATATGTCAACCCAAGAGACAGAGCAGAATAACTGATACGTAAATAGTGAGTCATTAATGAGTGCATTGGTGAGGATTTAGAGAACACTTGAGTTCAAAAGAAAGCAAGGCCCTTCCTGCTCCCAAGAGAGTAAGGCTGAGTAATGCTGCTTTTCTTGACTTTGGCTGAGTTTGGGAGCATTTATAACCCTATCATATGTAGGGGTGCGGATTTAGAGTACCAAAGAGGAAACATGGGGTCATTTTCCATGGCTTGAGGTCTGGCTCTGCCTCCTTAGGTGACTCCTTCCCATTCCCAGGGACCCTGAATTTTCTTCTTTTACAAAAGAATTTGGCTAGATTTATAAGAACCTTGACATCTTGAAATTCAATGAGTTCATGGGTTGGTTTCTAATGTTTTGCAGAGCAAGCCTCAGGACCATTTGTAGTGTTGGATAGAAAGAAGGCTGTTTTCATCTTCATTACATGGTAGATACTGGAAGAGGCAGCCCAGGGTCCCAGCAAGAACCGAGACTGGATGGTTAGGCACATCTGAGTTCACATTTTGAATGGACACCTTATTGCCTGATGACCTTGGATGGTTGTTTGGTCTTATGGAGCTTTAATTTCTCTACTGTAAAAGATAATACCATATGTCTCATGGGATGACTCCATTTCCAACCTAATACAAGCCTTCATCAATTTTAAGATCCCATTCCTACCCCTTTCTTAGGTGAAGACACTGTGTTGTGCACGACACCTAGTACCCGAATAGCCTGCTGGTAAATCGATCATCTATAATGCAGACTGTGCTCATGAAAGGTTAACAGAGTATCTGATTCATTCAGAATGTTCACTGTTCTGGGTCTCCAGAAACTGATGACTCTTTTGTTCTGATTCTATATATCTTATATAACTAAGATTTAAGAGGCTAAGAAACTAGCTTCATATTTTATTCCAGAGGATATTGGTTTGTGTGTGGGGTGTGTGTGTGTGTGTGTGTGTGTGTGTGTTATATTCAGACAGACCCCAGAGTAGTAATGCAATGTTCAAATTACTATTTGAGATTTTTCATTTAATTTTTCATGCCCTGTGTTGGCTGAGTAATGCTGCTTTGTAAGCCTTTGACTTTGGCTGAGTTTGGGAGCATTTATGACCCTATCATATGTAACATAAACATCAATCTGCTTCCTTATTTCTTTGCAAATTCAATTATTTCTAATTACATAAAGACATCATTGATCAAGTAAGCATAAAAACCAATATAGGAGAGTTTAATCTCTTAAATAAGCTTGTAGACCTCAAGGAATAATTGAATGCTGTAGTATTTAATACAGGGAGACATCTTTGTTGTTGATAACTGGGCCAAAGTTAAAGGAAAATGTCTAACCCCATCATATTATATATTGATTTGGTTCAAATTGAAAATATTTGGATTCTGTTTTCATTTCCTTTCTCTTTCTCTCTGCTCTCTGCAGGCTTGGAAATGGGTTTTGGGCCCTGTGGTCTTGTATGCATGTGAAAGAATAATTAGGTTCTGGCGATCTCAACAAGAAGTTGTCATTACCAAGGTATGCGTGGAGCTTTATGTCTGAATAAAGGCCTGAGTGTAGATGAAAATTTTTTATTAGCCCAAGTTTTTAATTTGCCATTTTTATTGCAGAACTGTCTGTAATTTAGAGGCTCATCTTCTGTTCTAATAATTGCTTATACCCTGAGCATCTTTTAGTGTGACTAATTTTACTGAAGACAGGGATCAGGGCTCCAGACTGGTATGCAGAATTCCAATAAAGGTTTAGAGTACAGCACTGGAATTGTCTTATTTCTCCTTATTCCAGTCTCTCTCTAGGTGGGAACACAGAAGGGTTGAGTATGTATTCCACTAGAGTAACTTCATGCACCATATAAAGACACAGATTTTGCAAACATACAAATAACATATAAACATTTTCAAGCCTGCACAATCCCACCTGGGACTGCTGAGCAGTGGACAGGGAAAAGAAGCTTCAGGGTAAGAAGGGGCACCTGGTGGTTCAAAATAAAGAGGAAGGACCTATACAGTGCTCTGCCCGGGTGAGTGGAGTGCACCATGGTAGTGTTCCCAGTCTTAGTATCCTGGCTCACAACTCTTTATGCAGAGCAAGATAGAAAGAGACCAATAATCTTGTCCAGGAGACAAAGTATCAAGCACTCTACCCCAACCCTAAGTGTTTTTATTTTCTCACTGCAACATTCTTTATCATAGTGAAATGTGTAAGTAATATACAAAATTTCAATGGAGAACTGATTAATTTACCATATAATAATCATAAAACTGATTATGTATACATTTGATTTTATATGGTAAGTTTTCCATGCCTTTTGTTGCCAAAAAAAAAATGATAAATCTAAATATACAAATATCAACAAAATGTCAATAGTGTTACTTTGGAATAGTAGATTTTTAAGCGAGGGCTCTTTGTATTAATTTTAGATTGCTTAATTTTTTAATACCAGAATATATTCCTTTTATAATTAGTAAAATAAAAACTTTTGTTTTCATTTTGATCGGGAAAAATTATAGGAATTTCTGAATGCAATACCATTCACAAATATTAATCCTCTTCCTCTTTTTTAATTTACCAGTTCTTCTGAAGATATAAATAATATTTATTTACATATGCATGCATTGGCCATCTTAATATTATCTCTAAGTTCAGACTTTCAAGTACATCAATTAGTTGATGTATTTGAGCTTTTAAGTATAGAAATGAGTTTAGGATAAAATAGGAACCACCGAATTAATGATAGTGCTAGGTAAAGCCTGGAGAGAAAGCCTTCACCTTGATGTTGCTTTATAAATATCTTTACCATCCCTAGTTTTTTAAATGCCTAAAAAAATTCTCTGCTAACAGAACTTATAGCACTCTGCTAGTATAACTTTAACAGAATACTACATCCCCTTCACAGTCTTCAAGAAAGCAGAGATATAGAAATTGCCTCCTGTTCCTGCTTTAAGCTGTTTCAATGTTGCTGTTATGTTAAAGCACCAAAGGATGTCAGGCCGCATCAAAAGCCAGGCTGTAAAACTGGTGGAAACCTAGAGCCGTTACTAGGGAGACCATTTAACCGAAGCATCAGAACAAACATTGGAAGGGAGAGAACTAGAACTAATGAGTAAAAGACTGAGATGTTCTTCTTAATGGAAAAGTACTGTCCCAGGGTCTAGATACTAGGTTTTGTTCCTTTATGCCTCTTGCCAGGAAAAAAAAAAAAAAAAGAGCTAGAGAGATTTTTCAAAACACAAGATGGAAATCCAAAGCAGAAAATGTGCTCTTTCCTTGAATAAGCAATGAGTTATAGATTCTCACTGAAGGTCCTAAGTCCTTGTGCAATGCTTTTTGGCATCTGAAACTCAGGATAGTGGTAGGATACTGGACAAGGTTTAGTCAAAACAAAAGAAGACCTAACAAATAAATATTTCAGAGCTGGAAGGTTGTTTCTCATTCAGCATGAAGAAAGATCCAGTTTTATTCATATAGGTCATTGACAAAGGTAATAAACTCTTCCTAGATTTTTAAAAGCATGGAAATAATGCTTTTGTTGAGCATTTTAATAACTTGAAGCACAGTTAAATGATATGCAGATTATACTTGCTGATATTTCTTCAAACTGGATAACTGTGCTGGGGGATGCCTGGTCACTTGAGACACAGAGTCATGTGCCGGGCATGAAGTTGCACGTGGATGCAGCTACCCAAATGTCAGCCACAGCACTGTGAAGAACGAACTTCATTCTTGCTCAAGTTCAAACCCAGAAAGCAGAGGTATCATTGAATTTTATATCTTTAAAAAGGCCGATTTAAAATTTTGAAAACTTTCATGAAATGAAAGCCCTTTTCTTATTGACTTCACCTGAATAAAACGGCTGACAACTGTCTACGGTCTTGCTCTATTTTAGGTGGTAAGTCACCCGTCTGCAGTCCTAGAACTTCACATGAAAAAACGTGGCTTTAAAATGGCACCAGGGCAGTACATCTTGATCCAGTGCCCGTCCATATCCCCTCTGGAATGGCACCCCTTCACCCTCACCTCCGCCCCCCAGGAGGACTTCTTCAGTGTGCATATCCGGGTAGCCGGAGACTGGACGGGAGCTTTATTTAAGGCCTTTGGTGCAGAGGGACAGGCCCTCAAGGAGTCCCACAGCCTGCCAAGGTCAGAGCCAATGTCTCTTTTATGTCTAAGTCATAACATTGCACAGTAAAGAATCTTAAAGCATCAACATGCTACCAAATTCAGCGGTATCTTTAAGCCAGGTTGTAAGTTTGAGTCCATTTTTTAAAATTTGAGAATCTACATTAAAAAGTGTCATTTAGGAGACTTCCAGGAGAAGCTAGTACATTTCTGTAAAAAACAAATGTTCAACAAAAGTAGGCAATGATCCAGGAAGAAGGAACAGTTTGCCTTCCCAGTTCCAAAAGCATCTCTTGGCTAATTATATACAACCTGCCATGGGTGAGACAACTCTGTGAACTTTTTTTTTTTTTTATCACAGTCTGAGCTTTTCAGATATTTGTGAAGGTTGGTCTTTGGAAGAAGGATGCTGTGTTCCAGTCTATTGGATTTCAGGGCCTACACTGCTCCCATCTGGTGTCATCTAAACTTGATTCTTTTCCTCTGCAGTCCTATTTCCAAATACAGACACATTCTAATATTCAGTATATCAACAAGGGGACACAATTCAATCCACAATAACACCCTACTCAAAAAGTCCCAAGCACATGACAGAAGTCCCAATGTAAGTTACAGCTCCTTAGCTCTTTGTAGTAAACAACGGCAGAAGGCCTAGTTCTGCTGCACCCAAATCCTGTGAAGTCCATGTTTAGGGCCCTAGAGAAACAGGGACACAAAAAAAAAAAAGATGATAAAAATATTTCGAAAGAATTTGGTATTTCAAAGGATATTCCTAATTCTGCCATCCTTGAGGAACAGCAGCTGCTACCTAGGAACCTGGGTAGAAAATATCTACAACGCTTAGAATGAAGTTTGTGAGGGCAGCACACTGTCTTTCCTCTTTGCTTCTCCGCTGCCTAGAACAGCACCTGACCCACAGAGGGAACAGAGGAAAGATAAAAGAACTTTTTTTAAAAAATGAGTTCTGATGCAATGAGTTCTTTAGATTATTTAATTTACGTATTTCTTGGTGACAGACTAAGTGCCATTATAACTTAAGGCACGGAATCTAATTAGTTTTCAGTCCCCTTCCCATGGTTTAGAGAACCAAGTATGTCCCACTGGGTTGGTTTCTGTCCAATTGGTAGGAAAAGTTGCATCCTCCATTTCAAATATCGGTGCTCAAGAAGATGTAATATCAAGCCTGGCATGACCACCACCTGCTCAGGCCAGAGCCCCAAATCAGGTGACATCGCCTCACTCTTCAGCTAAGACTGCTTTTATAGGATGGAAACTTGGCAACACAACAGAATTATAAGGTTCAGGATGCAGTGCAAATGCCTAAAATCAGGAATAAAAACACACGCAGAGGTGTCTGACAGCTTCCTAGTCCCTGCCCTCTTCTACATCGCCAGGACGGACACCCTCAAGATGGCACCTTCGTAGCCTGGCTTCTGGGCTGTGTGCAGCGGCTCTTTGGTCTGTCAGCCACCCTTCCCTTTGCTAACCAGCTGGCTGTTAAGCCAATCCTCCAGTAAGCGCCCAGTGTGTACTCCTCAGTATCTTTTCTGTCTGAATGTGCTTTCCGTCTATGGAGCGCATGGTCCAGAACCAGGCCCGGCATGATCTGGTCCCCTGGGGTCTCCTGAGCTCTCTGCTCCACTTCCCATCCCTTCATTGATTTAGCCCTTCCAATCTTCTTTCATTTTTATGGTTGTGTTTCAATTGATGGATAAAATTACTTATAAAGATATATACCTATTACATACCACACAATTTTTTAAGTACATATTCATTATGTGTGCAGATAGATAGATCTAGAGGAAGAGAGAGACCCACACATTATGTTAAATCTAGCTAATCGTCAGTTGTATTGCCTCACAGAGTCAACATGTTTGTGAGAAAAGCACCTAACATCCGCTCTTTTGCAGTTCTCAAGATTTCAACATATCATCTGTATCAACTACAGTCACCTTGTTATACAATACAGACCTTGTGAACATACCCCACTAGCTGTAATTATATATATGTAATACACATATATTACAAAACATATTGAAATAGATTAAATATTTAATTTAATAGAATGTCCTCCAGTCTCCTCCATGTTGTCACAATGAGGAAATTTCATTTTTTAAGACTGAATAGTATTCCACTGGGTCTGTGATCCACGTTCTCTGGATGTATCCATTTGTGGCGGGCTAGTCCTGTTGATTTTTACTTGCTTTCAGGGCCTTGGCCCCAGCTGTTCCCTCCATGGGCACCCTGTTCCCAGATCTCTGCTTGGTGCTCCCTCCAGGTCTCCATTCAGATCTCCTTCCAAGGAGGCCCTTCTTTGCCTCCCCATAGAAACCAACCCTTTCTTTCTCTCCACAGTACTTACCTCCACATGGCACACTAAACAGGGGCTGGTTTGCTCGTTGCTGTCTCTCCCCATTCTGCAGCGTAGGCTCTGTGGAGAGAGGGAGTTATATGTTTGGTTCACTTTAACATTGCTGGTTCCTAAAACTAGCTCTATTAAGTAAGAACCCAATGAGTGTTTATCCAATAACTAAATGAGTGCTCGTGAACAGTGCAGCCTCCTGTCACTTGTTAAACTGGTTTGCCCTCTGCCTTTCATAGGTGCAGGCCTATGTATGAGCAATAAAGTGCCCCCCAAAACTAGAATTCGTTCAGATCTTCAAGACACAAAGAATCCAAATCTTATTGGACGACCTTGGCCCAGGTTATGGTTTAACCTTGTTTTAATTTTGCACCATAACGGGGAAAGCGCCCGTCTGTTCAGTGCTTGGACCCTGAAAGGTCTTCACCCAGCCCACGAAAGCGAGAGGAAAAGGGTGAGTGGGGACACAGGAGGAGAATCAAGGCTAGCAAGAGCAGAGCGCTCCTTCCCCTCAGCCCAGGAAAGGGGGACAATGTGGGGCCGAGGAGGCCACGCCTCCTGAAGTAAAAGGGAGGATTCCTCAGAGTTGATGCTGGAGTTCCCAGCCGTTTCACCTGTTCCCCAGAACCAGGGCTCCAGCCTCAGAGGGCCTGGGTTCAAGTCCAGCTTTGTGCATGATCCTGGAGAATGTGTGGAGCTCCCTGCCTCGGTTTCCTCATCTTACCGTGAAGATGATAAAAGCAGTACTCAAGGCTTGGTTTAGAATTAGCCATGGGGTTCTTTATAAAAGCTTTGTCATGATTCATGGCAGCACATGGTAAGTGCTCAAAAAAATTAGCTATGATTAATATTTGCAAAGTAGGAAGCAAGAGCACCACAGAGATGACCATGAAAGTAATGGTTGGATGGGAAGACTTCAAAGGCAGGGGATGGAGGCTGATGGTGGCAGGGGGCTTGCTGCAGACCATACACAGCAAGGACCCAGCAGGACACAGAGGCCAGGAAGATGACTCTTTTCCTGTTGCACATTATTCGAAACCAGAATTTGGAATCAAGGAGGGATATCGGAGTGAACTTGAAAACAAGAATTAGGGCAAAGGAAGCCAATTCTGAAATTGCAACGGGTCTGGAGCAACGAGGAGATTTGGGCCTCTAAAAAAATAATGGTTGTCATGACAGCTGTGTTCAACTGCTGAAAGGCCTGAGGTACAGGAAAGGAGAAAGACCTGGTACGTGTTTCTCAGGAAGGCAAAAGACGAGAGACATCAGAAGACAGATCTCAGTACGACAGGAGAAAAATTGCCCCAAACTTAGAAGTGTCCCCAAAGGCATCAAGGTATCCTGGACTGTAACATCCGAACGTGACCTCTCAGAGACAGGAGGGAGGATTCTCAATTCTAAATATGCAGAAATTTATCATGTGTTTCTGTGGAGTTTAGGACATACTTCTTCTTTGGGTATAATTGATATCTTTTTAAAATCGGTATCAAATAAATCCCAAGTATTACTAATTATAAAAATAATAACAATAAGACAATGTAATCTGTAGGCAGTTTTTTCTAATTATTTATAAAATAATTTTCTTTAATTATTTGTAAAATAATCTACCGTGGGCTAAGATACTAACATTTTCCCGTTAATGACATTTTATTTTTATTCTTCCATTTCCATATATCAATATGTAATAAAGCCTTATTAATTAAGATTAACTTGAAGAGACTTAATTTGAATTATTAGGAAGTCTAGAATATGGAAAATTTTTAAATAAATCCAATTGAACTTTCATGAACACATAACAAAGCCCAAACGGGCCAACCTGGGGTGCCTTCCACAGACTCTCCTTAGGGAATGGTTAGGAATAACTTAGAAACCTTTTAATTAGCATATCTTTGTTCATATGTAAATGTGTACTTTTGGAATAGTTGGGGTCATTTAATACATTCTGCTGACTGAAATATTTTAAGCATTCCCTGTACAATTGATTCAGCAAATGTTATTAAACGGTCCATGCCAGATAGCATGAGAGATGCTGAGATGTAGCACCTCTATCCCAAAGAGATGCCTGAACAAAGAGAGACCTGGTTCCTACCTCCATAGACCTGAGGGTCCAGAATTCAAGATGGAATTAAGTCACACATGCATGCAAGTACACGCGTGCACACACACACACACACACACACACACACGGAAAAGATCCTAACTATGAGAAGCGAGGGTACATGGCGCTTAAACTATATGAAGGGGGTTAATCTAGTCTAGGACACAAGAGGGACTCCCCAGGTGAACAATGATTGGGGATGGGACCTCATGAAAGGGTAACTCTTAACCAAGTAAAGGGATGGGGAGAACTGGGCAGAGTATTCCAGGTGAAAAGATAACACATGCAGAAGGCAGCCCTGTCTATTTAGGGAAATAGAAGAAAAGCCAACGGGGGGAACTAGTGATGAGCCGTGAGATAAATCCAAGGAGCCAGTCCATGTAGGACAGTGTTAAAGACCATCTTACTTATTCCATGAATATACTTTATGCTTATAAAGAAAAATTTGCTAAGCAAAGACAAAGCATCTTTGCTGCCCCTGGCCTAATTATCACAGATTTGGAGTTAGCATTACCCAAGATAGTGATTTTCAGAAGTTCTCCCTAACAGACAAATTATTTCAAAAGTAAATTTATTCCAAATGAAAGACTTCTGTTAGACTAGATGATACAAACAGACAAAACAATGTAACCAAATCAATGTAAGCAGAGAGAATTACCTTAGGAAAAGTAAGAAAAGCCTTATAAACCACCTCCATCCTTCTCTTTTCTTCCATGGGGCTCCATGATGCTCGGAGTCAAAGCAAACATCTCGGAACTATAAGCAGAGCTCACCAGGTGGAAGAGGTGTGCGCTAATGCAGGGGATGCCAGATGGCACCTGGGCAGGACTAACTGGTTTCTCCCCCTGAGGCAAGCCCCCAATCCTCATGCTGAACCTGTGCTCTCTGAATGGGGCGATTTTGAGCACAAAATAGGACCTTTGAAAGCACTGGCGTGGCTGGTTTTGTGTCAAGAACAAGGTATTCTCAAGGTCAAATGCACTGCACTCTGTGATTCCAGGCTGGCAGTGGACGGGCCATTTGGAGCCGCTCTGACGGACGTGTTTCACTACCCTGTGAGCGTGTGCATTGCGGCAGGAATCGGAGTCACTCCCTTCGCGTCTCTTCTGAAATCCATATGGTACAAATGTTGTGAGTCACAGAGCCAGCCGAGGCTGAGCAAGGTATGGAAGAATCCAAAGTTCACCCTTCCCTGGATTCAAAGGTTCAACGTCCTATCTATCAACTGCCAATTCTTGGGGAGGATTTTAATTAACTATGAGGGATAAACTCAAGGATCCTTAACTATACTTATGTTCTTAAAAATCTCCATTCGGTATTGCGTTTATGAGAAGGGTTATGTCTAATCTTGTTAAAGATGACAAGACATAAATTTTATTGCTTCATTGCCATTACAGGACATGTAATTGCTCATCTCAATAAAATATGGACAGGCTGCAACTGGCTATGTGACTGGGCTGCCGTTGGTGACATTAGTGGGCAGCCTTCCCCTTTGCCCCTTTAGATGAATACTGTTTGCAAACACACTGTTGTCTCTTATTCTCACGGCCACTCTTGGGATTCGTTGGCCTGTTCCACTGCTGTTGCTACTCAGTCCCCAACCCTGATCCTGTCAATTCTTATATGTGCTATGACCAGATTTCTTCAGGATTTCTTTCTTCCCCTGTCCTACCTAGAGACTTCATTCCATACCTTGATCTTGCAGAGGTGAAAGGAGCTTCCTTTCCAGGTCCTGAAGTTTAATAATCTGAATCCATAAAACCAACTGACAAGAGACAGATTAACAGGAGAAAAGGTGCAAGTTTATTCTCATGCAGGCAAGTAGGAGTCGCACAAAGCATGAAATTCAAAGCAGGACCAGATGGTTACAGCTTAAATACTTTCTTTATAGTGGAGAGGGGAGTGGGCACTGTAGACAGTTTCAGAGGAAGAATAAATGATTTTTTAGGGGAGAGGAATGGGCCCAAAGACAAGTGCCTGGAACAAAGTTCACGTGGGCAGGGAGTGTGGTGTTGACTTCAGTTTTTCTTCCTGTAGCTTAGTATTCTAGAAGGTCCAAGGGAACTGTAAGGAAAGAGGGATGAGAGACAGGAGCGGGGAGCAGGAGGAGGCCAGAGACCTTGGCTCTCCTTGAGTTCAAAGCACTGAGCATGCCAAAGCCATCCTTTGGAGTATCATTTTTTGAGCCTCAATCACCCCCTTAGGACCAGCAACAGGCACTGGAGCAGCTGCAAAAAGGAACTGTTTTACACCCAGGGGTGGGAATACAGGGCAAACCGTGACGTCAGACGAGCTGGGCGGGTCCTGGTCCTGCTGCTGATCCTCTGAGTGAGCCTTTGGCTGTAGCTCCTGTATCCATCAAAGGAAGATGCTGGATTCAACCAGCACAACCTTGTGCTTCTGTGGAACACCAGTCACATGACTTGGTCTGCTAAAGAGGGTCCCATGGTTAGATAAACCTAAGAAATGCTCCTAGTTCATCTCACTCTAGGGGATTCATGTCATCTACTACCCTATGGAAGTTCTACAGAACTTCAGTTCCGCAGAAAAGAACCTTATTCAGTCTCGTTTCACCTGATATTCCCAAGCGTATTGGCCCACAATACCTTTGTCCACCTAATGCCTTTGTCCACCTGACACCTGTTAGAACAGCATTCTGTGAGCCCTGAGGGCAATACCAGACTCAAAGATCTCTCGTGCCAGGGCTTTCCCAAGTAAGACACAGGATACGAGTTCTTTCATGATGTTTCTAATGACAAGTGCTTGACATTTGTTTTTTCATTTGGTTTGATCTCACTTGATCTTATATATGAGATAAATAATACAAATCCTGTTTTCTAGATAAGCAAACCAATGCTTAGAAATATTTAAAGTGACTTTCCTGGAAACACACAGGTACCAAAAGGCAGAGTCAGGATTCCATCTGGTTCTTTCCATGACATGACCAACACATGGTGGACATGATACCAACACCCCCTGAAGCCCTAGGACACTGAGGTAGGAAGGCTGTGGGGCTCTTAGAGAATCTGCTCCTGGACTTGGATCCGGGAATCTGCCTGACTCTGCTGTCACTGAAGTATCGCCTTCAGTTCATCATCCACCTCTTGGAACTGGATTTTCTCCTCCACGCAATGGAGAAATAAGAGTCCATATCCAACTAGGAGTTTTAATAACACTTAAGACAAATAAGTAATGTGGACTACAGAATCACTGGGTAGATGTGTATAAAATCATGTAAACTTGATTCATACCTGCCAAGATATAAACTGATTGTTGGTATGCTACCTCTACCAGCCCAGATGGATCAGGCATTTACTACCTAGCAGAGCATTTTGCATACAGTTTCTCCCACCATCTCTTCAAGGTACCTGCCACTTTAATTCCCATTTTGCAGATGAGAAAAAAATGGAAGCTAATCACAAAGCTAATAAGAATGATAGAATCATCTTAGCGAGTTGTTATATAATTTGTTCAGATAAGTAATTTTCTCAGTTTACCCATGAAGAGTCTGAAGCACAGAGCACTAACAAGTATCAGAACTGACATCTGAATCTAGGTCCCTCCTGTGCCAAAGCCCCTTTCCCACTTCCCACCCCAGGAACTTCACCAAGAGAGCATAACAGCTACTGTGGAGTACATCTGGAATTCACGGCAGAGCTTTGTTATGGTCTGTGACAATTTGTCAGGCCTCTCAAGTGCTTCCTTTCCTCCTTCTGTCTGCCAAGTAACACCCACTGAAAGGGGTGGCCCATTATTCATTTTCTGTCACACTTGGGGGTCACACAGAGACGGTATTGATCATATGTCTCACTTTCACTTACTCAATCAGAATTTATTCAACACCTACTATGTGCCGGGCTCTCTCAGACTGACACAAGATGTCTGTCACACACAACTTACAACAACCTAACTCACACCTGAGCTATAATAGCCTCTCCCTTCTCCCCTCCTCCATTACCCTCCTTGCTCTCCTCCTGTTCCATCACCTATCTTCCTTTCCTGCGTTAAGATCCACAAAATATTTTATCTCCCCAGCAGGCTGTGAGCTCCTTGAATGTGACTCCTCTGGACATTCTTATTTGTGGTTATGTAGGAGCTGGTGGGCCACTGAGTCAAGACCAGAGCATGTGTTTCTGATTTCCACTTCAAAGCTCCTTCATGAAAGAAGTGAGGGTTTCATGCTCTTGAAAGTCGAGGCTGAGAATTACACTTAAGATGCAATTCCTGAGAGCTGGTGTGCATGAGAACAAGTTTGGAACTTTCTCTCCTTTGAAGCAACTTGGTGTGTGTGAGAACAGCTATCATTAGGGTTATGTAACTCATATTTGTCAGGGCTGCTGTGCACTTTCGAGATATAAATACTACTCTTTCCACTGAACTGTCAGCCGCTATATAATTTTCAAAGTGCAGCTAAGCAAAGAAGTACATATTTATCTAACAGCATCTTCACCATTTCAGGTCTGGGCTACAGTTTTCACATTGTTCTCTTGTAACAAGAAAGAAGAAAAAAACAGAATAGGGGTTCAGAGATGGAATTTTAAGCATAAGTGCTTAACTGCAATTAAAAAGAATTTTTCTCCTCCGTGTATGTAAAATACTAGTTGGCATAAATGCATAGATTCATATATAAAAGTCCCAAGTCCTAAGCCTACAGCAAAATAAATAAATAAATAAATTGTACCAGTTTTCTCTATTGGACCCCTCTCCTGTACCCTTCTCACCCTACAGTTCTATAAAACTGAATGAAATGCAGGCACTTAACTGTAAGGCACCAGCGGCTCCTTTGGGGTCATAAGCAGCACTTTCTATTTGAAGCTGATGTTTTAACATTTCTTTGTTTCCATCTTTTCTTCTTAGAGATATGAGGGCAGTATAGGAAGGGAGAGACATGGTCAAGGAGAGGCTTCCTAAGAAGACAAAAGAACAGTTAAGTGTAGGAGATTTGGCTGGGAAGAAAGCAGGGAACGTTGCAGCACATTAAAAGGGTATTTTCAACCCAGAAGTAAGAGCAAACTTCTCTGGATTGAAAGCAGATGAGAACCCTAGGCCCTGTGGGATGAGGGCGGGCAGCAGAAGTGGAAGGAAGCCCTCTGAGGGCTGAGGGGTAGGAATGCCCTGCAGGGATGAAAGTCCTCCAATCCTGCCTAACGGGTATGATTAATTCTACATCACACTCAATTTGTGAAAAGAGCTCTTGAAAAAAATTAGGACAGTTTGCTTGTGCAAACTGTCAAGATGATGAATGAAATAGGTGTGTGAGAATGGGGAGGGGGGGAAGCATGCTGACATAAATATATTGGCTTACACATTTTGGTTCCCCCTAATATCACAGCCAGGTAGATGGAACTGCAGGAACTACCAACTGGAAGGTTTGGTTCATTTTCTTTACTATATAT
Source organism: Marmota marmota marmota (assembly GCF_001458135.2). Taxonomy (NCBI): domain Eukaryota; kingdom Metazoa; phylum Chordata; class Mammalia; order Rodentia; family Sciuridae; genus Marmota; species Marmota marmota. Next base: position 11,287,358 of record NW_025999983.1, read on the forward strand.
GTAATCTATAGTAAAATAGATTATAAAAAAAAATAAAATAGATTATAAAAAAAAACTGAGATAATCTAATTTCTCCATAAATTGTCTCTCTTCATCAGTTCAATAATAGATAACGGTGATAATGGGTATTTATAGTGTGTCCCAGGCAAAATGGCCTTTGGGTTCTTAACCTAATATAATAAACAGATAATTCAAATAAAAAGACAGCATGGGCCAGTGGGAACAAGAGAAAGAGGCCAAGAAAGACAAAAATCCATACTCTGCTTAAAGATATTAATAAAACAAAGGAGGACCTGCTCTCTTTTCTAATGAATGAAAAATGCATTTAATTTAGTCTGTTTAGTTTGAGAAATTATTTACTTTCGCTTTCTCTCACACTGGAGCTCGGGCTACTCCTGAATTGATCATCTCTCCTAACCACTGAGAGCTGCGATCAATTGAGCAGGGTGGAGTAGGCCCGTTTGCTCTCCCTGAAGACGCGTGGGCTCCCCTCTTTGATCAGGCAACCCCAGAAGACCTCAGCACCCCATCGGGCCTTACCATCGCCCCGTGGGAGGTGTCCAGTGTTAATATTTTCAGCACCTTGGTTTATTAACCACACAGGCCATACCTGACTACAGTCTCCTTGTAAAAGATTCACGTAAAAGTCTCTCAAAAATCTCCCATTCCTTCACCTCCCTGTCCACATTAACCATGCCCCACTCAGCTCCCCACTGAGCACTGAGTGAGTGGGTTTCATTCTATTCTTCTTGGTCCCATGCAAGTACACAGCCCTACACCTATATGCAGAGGGGTCATTGTCACATAAATGTGTGTGTGCTCTGTAGAGAGAGGGGATATATACCATTTGTTTCGTTCCGAGTTTCCACTAGAACGTGGCCAGAAGCAACGTCAATGTCAAAGCCTGATGATCTATTTCATTTTATGTGGTGCCTTCAGAATATTCCACGTTATGACAAGCCCACGATCTGTTTAATCACTTTGCTATTCATGAGAGATTCTGTTGTCCAACAAGGGTTAAAGAACAAATGTTCAGCCCTGGACCACAGGGCAAAGCGGTAACATAGTCATGAAATAGTTAACATTTAGGGTAATGGTTTTAAGAAAAACATCTTAAGCATGAAAAAACTCTTGACCAAGCCTGGTCTCAGTCTCACAGTGATTTTTTAGGGAAAAAAATTATGATTTTATTGCTTTAAAATTAGAAATTTTACATATTAGGGAGATCAGTAAGAAGAAATATATTCGTCGTGTATTTTTTTCTTGTATGCTATTGTATTCATCCAGGATTACTTTGACAGTAACAACAAAATAGAAACCAGAATATAATAGCATCACTTATTGAGGAGATAGTATATATTTTCTAAATACCATTTGCAATCTGAACCATTTCAGAAAGAGAAGCTCTTTTTTTTTTTTTTTTTTTTTTTTTTTTGGACAGTGGTCATGATTTCCTCTATGCAGAGTCTCTGTCAGCGTCCTAGCTTGGGCTCTAGTGTAGATTTGTTGTCCAGAGTGGGAGACAGAGGTGTGTGCTGCCCTGCAGGAGGTGGCCCACACTGTTCCCCACTGGCCGGCACTCTGTGGACCTATAAACACCTCCAACATGTGTTTAGCACACCTGGAGCCAGGGGTGGGTGCACTTCCCCTAGAGGAGGGCTCCTCTTTAAGAGCTAAGTCATCATGATCAATGCTGAAATTCCAATTCCAAGACTGGTGCTAGAAATAAAGTTTGCCAACTCCAATGGGGGCGGGATGGGGGCGTTCAAATAGGATGGCAAGTTCAAGGTTAGCCTTGGCAACTTAGTAAGACCCTGTGTCAAGATAAATAATAATAATAAAATAAAAATGTTGTGTCCACCGAAAACTGAAAAATAAATATTAAAAAAATTTTTTTTAAATAACAAAAAGGGACTAGGGATGTAGCTCAAAAGAAGAGGTTCCCCAGTACCATCCAAAAAAAAAAAAAAGTTTAGCTTTATCTGCTCTCAGTAATCATTAACTCTACAATTCAGGAGTGACCCAGGAGAATGCAGTTCCATGTAAGGCAAATGTCCCTCTCAACTCTATAACATAAACACACCATCCTCAATCTGTTTGCTTTTCTCAATGACGGGAGCAGCAGTCGCAGTGAACATCTTCTGAGCACTTCATTCATCCGACATTGTGCTACCTGCTTCCATGGGCCATGTCCTTGTCCTCACAATGACCTCATGAGCTCTCCTCGGTCGGTGTATGGACATCTTACACACATGGTAGCCTAGTCTCAAGTTAAATAGCCTGTCCCAGTTCCACCTCCCAGGGGTCCAGGACAGGTTATAGAACCCAAGGGCTCACGGCGTTTAAAGACTGTGTTGTATTTCATTCCTTATGGACACTTTCCTTTTTTGCAGTGGTCCTGAGCCATAAATAAATGAATAGATAAATACTTTTTTCCCCATTCATCCTCAGAAAATCAATTTTGGATCTAAAGAACTACAAGTTATATTTGCAGAGCTGTGCTCTGCCTGTGATTGCAGGTGCCTATCCAGGTTTGGGCAGGGACTTTTGACATGAAATAGCCTGAAAGATTCAACCTTTGATTGGAGAATCTATGAGCTCCACTGGCAAAGATAAATTGGCAGTTCCTCTTGTTTTCATTTTTTGATGTTGATTATCAAAAATTAGCACAGGTCCATTTCCTACCAGCTCCAGATCACTTGGAATTAGTCCACATACCTTCCTAAGGAATTCTTTAAAAGAAGCCCAGGCTTGGGAGCTACGGAACTGAGATAGGAGAGAGCTCAGCTCTTTGGGTGTAGCTCACATGTGATGGACACGGGGGAGTTGGGTCAGGTCGACAGTCCATGGGAATAATGTGACAGTGAAGGACTGTGCCAGGCCATATGCACAGAGAAGCCCTTGCAGAGTCCCAGAGGGGCCACCTAAAACACCTAGGCAAGCACTATGTCCATAGGAATGAGGGAAACTTGGGCTACCTTGAAAGTTTAGAACTTTCATTACTTCACTGAGGATGGCTTTCTGTTTAGTAGCATCTTTTAAAGGAATCTTCGTATTTTTGGTCTCTGATATCAGCGACAGAGTTCTGAAAGCCCTGCTTTACACAGTGAACTGATGTTAGGGTTAGTTTTATTTTTGGAGACTGAGGTGGGGTGAGGGTCGGAAAGCACAGATCACAGAGTTGTAGCCCATTGTTTGGACACTTGTTCTACTATTGACCAGGTCCTTTCTAGTGGGCAAAATGCAGAGGTGGAACTCTTATGTCCCTTCACAGCAAGTGTCACCTACCATTAGAAGGATGAAAAAGAGTCAAAGCAAATACCCCTTTTCTTCCGTTCAAAGTCTCTTTTTTTTCCCCCCTCTTTGTGCCTGAAGCACTTCTTCTGGGCCTATCCATTTTTCCTTCATAAGTCTCTTGTACCAAAGCTGCCAGTGTCACCTATAAGTCAATTATGGAGGGGAAAGACACAAAGCCATTAGAAGGAAGCAAAAAGAATAAAAGGCTCGGCAAAACCTAAGAACACAGACACACAGCTGTGCCACAGAGAGCAAGGACAGAAATAATTTCTATTTGAAAAGGCAAAGATTAGAGTTTGGGTAAAGTGAAGATGTGGGAATGTTTCAAGTAAGGACCGTTGGAATGGCTTATTGTCCAGGTGTGAATGCATTTTACGTACGCCCCTTCACGGGTGCGAAATAATAGGAAGGAAATCAATGGCGTTTCGCCTGTGCCAAATGCCCCCTTCATTCTGAGGGAAGACAACTGACCGGTCAGGAAGGGGTGGGGGTGCACGGTGGAGCAGGCGTCCAATTCAGTCAACAGGTTTTCCATTTCCCCTGAGAGCAAAGCAAGTTAAAGTAGGGGCAAAGGTACTCAGGAATAGTTTAGATGTACTGTCTCATGGAGGGAAGATGAAGGTCGCAGATTTCATCACCAACAGGACATCAGATCAGACTCCCAAACAGCCTCCATTCTGCCCCCACTGCTTCCCACAGTCCCCAGTCTTCTCTCGACACAGCAGCCAGGGAGACCCTTCCACAGGCCGGGGATGGTGGCATTCCTCTGCGAGGCCCTGCAGGGCCTTCCTGGCCCACTCAAGTCAACATGGCCCCAGAACCATAGAACAGCCCCTGTTCTCTCTCCTCCCCTGCTGCTTGCCCTCCACTGCAGCCCCCTGGCTCTTCCTTGAGAGGTCTCAGGGCCTCTACACTTCTGCCCCACCATCCTCAGATCCCCCATTTGACTCTCTTACCTCCTCAGATCTTTGCTCAAAGCCCCCTTCCAGCGAGACCTCCCTTGGCCATTGGGCTTGATGTCACAACCCTTCCTGGTCTTCCTGTGTGTCCCCACAGCACTTATCATCATCTGGCATATTCTGTTTTGCATATTTACCTGTCATCTTTCTTCTCCCTCTAACATGTAGACTCCCCCCGCATGAGGTCAGGGATTTTGTGTGTCTCTCTCTTGCTCATCTTGATTGTTCCAGAACACAGAATGGCCTGGACACTAGTGAGCATTCAGTATGTATCTGTTGAGTCTGTGATCGAGTGGATGACAGACACCCCGTTAGTGGGGATTCTCAGGGCATTCACCAGAGGGAGTCATTGGCTGGGTTCTGCAGGACTGTGTATTTTAATCTCCAGGAAGTGGTGGGAGCCAGGAAGAGAGAGGCAATCCTCTTTTTTTTTTTTTTTTCTTTTTCATCAGGGTGCAGGAAGGAGGATCCTTTGTGTTTAGGGACTGAGGAATCATTTGTCCTGGGATTAATATTTTAAGTGTCTTCTGAGCAGGAGCTGCCCAACAAACATGTCTCTAATTCTTGAGTGGAAGGGTCTTACTCTGCCAGCTTTTGCTCTTCCTATTAATATTGTAGATTTCTGTAAAAATCTGAAGAGGATTGATGAGATGTCTAGCCTTGTACACATTCCGCAATTTCCTTTTCCTCGTGTATTTGATCTATTAGTTAAATCTCATCTATAAATCTGATGGCATGATTGTGAGCTTGCAGGCAGGCTGGCACAGAGGGAGAACACTGGCCTTTGGAGACACACCTGGCAGTGCCTGGGGTCGAGTCCAGCCCCACAGATGTTGTTAAGGCCTGGAGATACCTCCTGGGATATCTCTTGGTGCAGGAAAGAGTAGTATCAGCAATGGGTAGGAGTATGAGGAAAATGCAGAGAATTAACAGATTTTTCTCCCATGGTTTCTTCTAGATGCATTTTTCTGAAACTCACAGCCCAAAAACTAAGCCTTTGTTTTAGAAAACTCTCCTTGTCACTTGCCATTTGCTCAATCCAGTGAGCTGTTGATTTTTTTTTTTTTAAAGTCATCTCCCTGGACATAATTTCACTACAGCAGTTGACACACAGGCACAGCCCCCACGCACCAGCCTTTCTGGACACTGATATGTCTCACTGAGCAGAGATTTCTGGCCTGTGTGGCTTGATTCCACAATTACCATAATCTCCATTCTCCAGAGGCCTCGGCTGGTGAAGTGGATTAGTGCCCAAGCCTTCGGGGTCTCTGGAGAAGAGAGTTGAAATCCCGAGCTTAGGTCATAAGTAAAGATGAAGGGGGTTGGTCTAACGGCTTATCCCCTTTGGGGAGCAGTGAAAGGCACAGCTAGTTATGATTATTAATCTTGTTCAGAAGAAACACAGCCAGAAATGTGGTGAGTTGATCCTCATCCAGAGGAACTGGCACAGCCCACGGGCTCCTGACTCTGAATTCACTCTGGGCCTTTTCAAACACAATGTGAATTTTTTCAAAAGAAATCACAGTGTGACAGTTTGTTCACTGGCAAAGAAAAGCATGTTATTTTTGCAGAAGTGCCCATTTGGGCTCAAATAATTTAATGGAGATAAAGTAGTCTGTGATTATCAGCACATTATGAAAAAAGAGATGGCTCAGTTCTGCCTTCTCTCCTGACAGGTGTATTTCTACTGGATTTGCCGGGATGCAAGGGCATTTGAATGGTTTGCTGATCTCTTACTCTCACTGGAAACACGGATGAGCGAGCAGGGGAGAGCCCACTTTCTGAGTTATCATATATTTCTTACTGGCTGGGATGAAAATCAGGTATCGATAAGATTTTGAGAATGAGCATCATTACCTGGCTTGCTTAACACAAAAGGAACAGTTTCAGTAATGAGCTATCTAGTTATCTGGCAGCATGAAAGAATTATCTTTATGTTCCTAAAAAGGAAAGGAGAGTAAAATAAAAACAGATTAAAAAGAACTATAAATCGTAGCAATAAAAGGACCTATAGTTATCTTACCGTGGAATAGAAAAGAAGATAAACAGGTTGGACAGCAGAGGACAATCCAGATTGGAAATCCCAAAGAAGTTTGCATTTGTCACTTTAAGAGTGACATCAAGCAAATATTGATTGGTTATATCATCTGTTGAGTTCATAATTGATTTTAATTCCATTCTTTGAGCTGTTCAGAATTAAACAGAAAAGATTCCCAGGTATTTATATTGAACCTTTTTCATTGAAAAGTATCTGAGTAACTACAGAAAATAATAAGGGATGCATGGTTTATCTGGAGATTTCTTTTCTTTAAGGTGTTCTTAGAAACTGTGGGTGTATGTATGTGTCTGTTTACCTGAGATGAAGATGATCTTTGCTTAGGCAGATGTTCTGCAATCCATGGTATTAATGAAATACTGAGTCTGAGTTTACCGAAAATAATGTATATTAAAACATGGACCACAGTAATAGGTCAATGTTATAATATTGAATGATGACAAGTACATGTGAATCCAGTTCAACTCCTCAAATATTAGAGTTTACAATAAAGTGATTACTAGGCTATAAAATATATATTCTAATCAGCATCTCAGTTGCAACTATCATTGATGTTTACCTCCAAGGAAGTGAGTCTGAGCCAATGAGTTTTGATTAATCACTAAATTTATAAATCAATGCTCTGTGTGTGTCAGTACAAGCATGCACACACACACACACACACAAACACACACACACTTGTAGAACATTGCTATAATTTGGCTTTGTCCTTCTGCAAATGAATAGACTTTCCTTGGATTTCAGTAGCTTTATGAATTTTTATGGTCTTATTTACAGTCCTTCTTAAATATTTAATCCTCTGGGATAATTTGAAATGCGAGTTTCTTGGAAACTAAGATTAAAACATCTTAATGAATTATATAGTGTTAATTATGTTTTCTAAACAAACATTTCCCTTATTCAAGTGGGATCTTTGACTGATGATCCATTTGGTGAAGTATAGAGACAGCTTTTGACTTTTCTTTTCCAAAACTATGCCTTATCTTCTACTTCTAAAGAAAATTGATCCCCAGTGTCTGCTTAGACATCTCCTGTCTTTTGGGAGTTATGAGACTTGGGTTCTCCCAGCTGAGATCTGAAGTCAATTTGGTGCCAATGCAACCCTGCACTCTCCTTCCTATCTCTGCCACTTCCAAGAGTAGAATAGAGTATATATTTTTTCCTAAATAAAAGTAAATTAAAATAGATATTTTCTTAAATTTTTCCCATGACATGTTGGACATCCTTTAGACTCCCAAGTTTCAGGCAAGAAATCACTAATCTCAACATTTAAGGAAAAAATAATTGGTGCATTCTGTCAGTAAATCAAGCATCAAGAGGCTGTTATAGAAATAGCCAATTGTTAGACTGAATTCAACAACCTCAAAGTGGCAAAATGACAAGAACAGAAGGGACAGATGGAAGAAGTATTATGAAGGGCAAATCAAAAGAGTTTGGAGATTAATTGAACATTGGGCTGAGAAATATGGAACAAATATAATTCCAAATGTTTGAACATCAGTGATTGGCGGCACTACAAAGAGAAGTAAGGCCTTCACGAAATAATGTCCAAACTTCTTAGCAAGTGCTGAAGGCCCTTCCCAACCTGACCTAGCTCCATCAAGCCCCATCTGTTTCCTCTGGTGCCAGGGCTGCAGAACATGTGGCTGCACATCCTGCCATTGATGTTTCAAAACAACCATGTTTTTGTTCTTAATGGTCCCCCTCCCTGACAGGTCACTCAGAAACCTCTGCCATTTTCTTCCCCATTCTCTGTTTGCCTGGAATGCTAATCCCAAACTCTTCTCCATTAGTGGTCTTGCTACCTGGAGTCAAACTTGCTTGATGGAAACCTCCTGTAGCTTGGAGTTCTGAAATTCCAGTTTGCCATTATCTGCTGGCCTGTTGGGGCCACTTCCGTTATTCCCAGCAGAACCTCGATGGCCCAGGTCTCTTTCTCAGACAAGGAAAAAGGCCGTGCAGTGGGAACTTGGGCATGAGTTGTCTGTTACCCAGACTTTCAGGATTAGGAAGAGTCAGAAGGTGAAGCCAATCAAGCACCAAAGTGTAGACAAGTGAGCACAAAGGTTTGTGATGGGTCTAAGGGTAGTGCAGGTCACACACCCATGAGGAAAGGACGGGGTAGCTACCAGAATTCAGCAGGAGCTAAAACAATGACAGCCACTGAAAACACTCTCACGAGGGAACCATACACCTCAATCGCTTGCTTATTCATTGGCTGACATGATGCAGTAGTGGATTCGCTGAATTCGAAGGCAAGTGCTTGGGCACAGAGCTCCCACCATGCCCCTTTCTGTGCTCTGGCCTCCATGTCCTATCTGCCAGCCTCAACAGCCTCCCAGTATTTGAAGGCTCTCAGTATAAGATCAGCTTTCCCTATTCATAGGTTCCACAACTGTAAGTGCAGATTTCAACCTAGTAGATACTATATATAAGTAATCAAGAGATGATGCAAAGAATACTAGAGAATCTGCATAGGTTATATGCAAATACTGTGCCATTTTCTATAAAGGGTTTCATCATCCTCAGTCTTTGGTATCTGCAGGGAAGGGGCAGTCCTGGAACCAGTCCCCCAAGGATTTCAAGGAACGACTGTACATCAAACTGTTTCAACCCAGTAGGCAGATCTGACCGTGAGACCCATCTTCTTCCTGGACATTTCATGGCACGTTAATCTGGCAATGCCCTTCTCAAATCCTCAGGATTTAATATGAAGCAAAACGGGACAGCAGGTGGAGATTAATTTTTAAGAAGTCTGGCAGAAAAAAAAGGGAAATCATTTAGTGTTGCTTTCCCTTAGCCACATTTGCTGTATGGCTCTCATCCTTTCAAAGAAAAATATCCTTCTTAGGCTAATATTATTGCATACCTACTATGTACCGTTTCAGTAGGTTCAATGCAAAGATACATGAAATATGATACCTGTCCTAAAATGCAACATCAATGGTATCTGCTAATAATGATAAGCATTTCCAGTCCTGTAAAAAAGGCTTTTTGTATCAAATCTACACATGAGCTTAATGATCCTTTATTTATAGGAGGCTCCTACTTTTTGTTCTAAATGTCATCTGATACCACAATTCTTATTTTAGGCTATTCACATAGCTTTACATTGGGATGAGAACACCGATGTGATTACAGGCTTAAAGCAGAAAACCTTCTACGGGAGACCCAACTGGAACAACGAGTTCAAGCAGATAGCCTACCACCACCCCAGGTGAGTAAGGCGAGCTCTCTTTCCTCTGCCTGCTGGGAGCCTCCCCGGAGAAATGCAAGTTACTGCTGACTCGGGAAGTGAATCTGAAGTCGGTACTGCACATCTCCTTTAGAGAACCACAAACTTCTGCTTAACTGGCTTACAGCCTCTGACAATTATTGATTATGTTGAAAATTTTCACACTTAACCTCAATTTAAAGATGATATTTCTTAAACAACATATGCCTTCAAGAAAACTTTGGTGAGCACAGTTATCTCTAATTACCCAACTGGAGAATTCACTTATGTCCAACCGTACAGCGTATCTAGCATGTCTAGCAAAAGCAGAGAGAACATGTTCTAAGACTGAGCAGGGAGTTAAGGTAGTGGTTAAGGACTCAGGAACTGGAGCCCAAGAACCTAGGTGTGGAGTGAATGAATGAATGTAAGGTGCCTAAAATAGTGCTCACTACACAGTGCTCCATGAGCTTAGCTGCCGCTGCTGATATTACTATTATTGTTTCAAGGATTAATGTTATTATTATCATTATATAATAAATTGTAATGTAAAGAAGAAAGAGCACTTGCTCTGGAGTGAAGCCTATATTTCCTGGTTCTAGAAGTTTCTAGGTAGGTGAGCTTGGACAAGCCAGCTTGGTTGAGGTTTTGTGCCCCACTGTAAAATATAGATGATAATATTCATGGTGTTGTCTTCATATTTTTAAAATTATACAGTATGTTAAGAAGTTAAGTATAAAGCAGTAACACAAACAGTGATCATTGCTCTTCTAACTCCCTAAGTGAACCCTCATCATCTATGGCTCTTGAACGTCAGTAGATTCTAATATTGTCATCAAGGCAGAACATTTTCTCTATCTGAGGCAAAACTGAAGGAAGTGAGGGAGTGTAACAAGTGGGCATCTGGGAACAAGCAAAGTCCCGAGGCAGGAGACGCCATGATCCAGGAGGCCAGTAGTTTGGGACAGAGGACATGAGAGGGAGAGTAACCGGGGGTTGCATTTAGGAGAAAGGACAGTTGCAGATCATCATAGACTTTGAATTTTATTCACAGAGGAGAAGCCTTTTAGAGGTTTGAACCCAGGAGTGACATGAGATCTCTCTGGCTGCTTTAAGGAATAGTAGGGCCTTGGACAGAAGTGGAGAGGCAGGCAGTGGGCAGTGGAGGTAGCTTGGTGGAGGCGGGGCGTGGCAGTGGAGGTGTTGAGAGGCCCTTACATCCTGGGCAGGTTGCAAAGGGAGCTGACCTGATTTGCTGATGGGTTGGATATGAGGCATGAGCCAAACCAGGATGAAGTCCCCATTTCTACCTGGATGGCACTGTAAGCGTTCTGGTTGTCAGTCAGAGGCTTTCAGGACTTTTTTCTTTGACATGTTCAGCTGAAGATTCCTGTTACACATACTGGCGTCAAGTAGGCAGTGAGTACGCATCATGATTTCAGGGCAGGAGCTGGGTTGGAGGCCATAACACCAAATGAGATGACCAATGCAGTAGAGAGAGATCAACAAGAGTTCCAAAACCCACAACATTTGGAGGGTAGGGAAAAGCCTTCTCCTGTGCAGGTCCCAAAGTTGAATAAATCTTATTCTTATCTACCTTATTAACCATGCTACTTAGGTCTTCCATAGCCCAACCTTCTTTCTGTCCACTTTATCAGAAGTAAATTAAAACATCCTAGGGTTCTTCTGACTACATCTCTATCACCTGTGACTTCTCCATGCAGCTTCCTTACATTTCTGCTCTCTGGTCTTCTTTCATAGGAGTTATGCTTTATTAACCTTTTTGTAGCTTCCTAGTATTTATTTCTGCTCCATAGAATTTTTTTTTTTTGGTGAATATTATTTAGGTCAGTTCAGCTCCTTCTTACATTTTTATTTTTTTGCATGTAGTCTGTTTGTGCCAGAACTATCCATTTCACTCTTTATTATTTGTCACTACATTGTGAGACTTCTTTGGATCATTATTGAAGGAGCTTTGTGAAGAGAGAAGCGTGGAAGAAGTAACCAGAGGCCCTCGGGGTTCCTAGGCATACAGTTCCAGTGTCCTCCTTCTGTGTGAAGTCACTCTGACTTCAGCTGCCCCAGCTCTCCCTGAGCCCTGCTTCCTGGACAGCCTGCCTGAGAAAGCCTGCACCCAAGACAAGAGTATTCATTGAGGAGGCTCCTGAGCCCACAGCCCTGGGTAAAAAACAGGCTGAGGGAATGTCTGTGGAAATTTCCTCCTGACCTTGAGTCATCTGAGAGCAACAGATTTCCAACAAGAAAGTTAAAAACAAAAAACAACAACTTTTAGCTTCAAGGTTGGGGTGGAAGTGGACCAGCTGCACAATCAATTTCAAAGTCTCACTTTTACTCCAGGGGCTCAGCCTTAGATGCCCCAGAAGAGCTGCCAACCTGTGGCAAGTGGCCTTGGAGGCTCTTTCCAGGCCCCTCATCCACGAGTCCACTTGTTCCCCTTTGCCTCTAGCCTTGGCTTTTGTGGACACCTGGCCTAGACTCCAGGGCTGGAGCGCCACCTTCTCTCCAGCAGGTTTTGCCAACCCATCCTACCTTCTAGATCCTCTGAATCCAGTTCCTCTGGGCTCCTTTCTCAACACCTGTTCCTGGATCCTGGAGCCCAAGTCTCTTTGAGCCCTGAGAGTCACCACCGGTCACCTTACCCCCATCCAGTTCTTGTCCAGTGCAGAAACAAGTTAATTTCATCTACAGATTCCTTAAAATACTTAGAGGTAGAAATTAAGAGGTCCAAAGCTCATATATGATCACTAGGGTTTTGGGGTTGGGGGGTGGGTTATTCCTACTTTCACCTTTTGGTGAAAGTTTATTTTTGACCAATGTTTTGCACTCAGTTTTCAATTATCACAAAAGGAATTTTCCCACTTTGCAGGCGTTAAACAGGGATCTATATATCTTGTAAGCTCTTATAGATAGTCCGGCTCTTTATTAGGCTCCTCTCCTACTGACATCCCACAGCGCATTTGTTTATTTCTGTTACACATGAAGTCTGCAGCCCAGTGGGGAAGGCCTTTCAAACCAAACCATTTCATTATCTCTCTCCCCTCAGAAAGTGTGAGCCAGAAACACGGTGCGTCAGGAGACTGAGGGTAAGACTGGGTTTGCACAAACTCTGCCCAGAAAATTATGCTTTGCAGGGCTGAGAAGTGAGTCTGTCCAATTTTTGCAGGGAGTGAGCAGCAAAAACAGTTTTAAGCTGGGAAAACTGTGGCTGTCCCTCTCCCCACTTGCCTTGTCAGGAGTGTGTTCATTTCTTTCTAGAAGCTGGAATCGAAGTGCAGAAATGTATTTGATGTCCAGTTGCATTTTTCAGCACATTAGCTTTTCAAACTCTCTCTCCCCCACGGATGACTTTGCATCTTTCAGGAGAGAAGAGGCCCCCAGGTTTGCATGTCGTTGAATCAAGCCTCTACAGCATACTTCCTAGCCCAATTTTTTTTTTTTTTTTTGGTACTGGGATTGAATTTCGGGGCCCTTAACCACAGCATCCCACACACACACCTTTTTTTTGTATTTTATTTAGGACAGGGTCTCACTGAGTTGTTTAGGACCTCACTAAGTTGTTGAGGCTGGCTTTGAACTTGCAATCCTCCTGCCTCAGTTTCCTGAGCCACTGGGATTACAGGTATGCTTCACCACATCCAACTAGATTTTCTTAAAATACCATATTTGGAATAGCCTAAGACTCTAGAACACAGCAACTTGTTATATAGTTTCAAACCTCAATATGACAAATATCAGACTCATGCCCACAAAGTCAGTTGTTACTTTGTCCCTGGGAGAGAGGAGTCTCCAGCAAGGAAGCTGTCCCCGCCCTTCTAGAAGACGTTCAAAATGACCTCGTTGCAATAATTTTTGTTTTCTGCTGTGTAAAAGGAGATTTATGTTTAATGAAGCTTTTAATGAAGAAATCTCGGAAAGAGAATGCCAATAAAATCTAATTTTTAAACAAGAAAATCTAATATTGAAAAGTATTTCAATATCCTGGCCTTTGTCCAGATAGAAATGAAACACACAATCCAATTACTGTTCTGCACAAAGGACAAAGTCACATTAATTTTCCTCAGGATGCTTATTAAAGAGATAAACAGTATGTTTTCCCCTTATTATGTCAAGGATATGTTTGTTCCTAAGCCCACTTGGCCACTCCTGCAGACAGGCTTGTCCTGTGTTAGCTCCTATCTTTTGGCAAAGAGGGTTCAGAAGGAATTGGTAGATTTGCTAGTGGTCTCAGAAAGGTCCTTTGTTCTCGAGGGCCTTTGAAGTAGGCTCTCCACCATGTCTATTCATCAGTGCAAAGCCGAGGATTCTCAGGACTTGCTCTTGAAAAGACATTTACCTGTTCACTCAAAGCTAGAGTTGGTTCTTGTTCTGAGAAGGAGTTAAATCAAAAGAATAAAGGGAAGAGGGGCAAAAGTATTTTTTATAGAACATGAAAAACAGCACCAAAAATAAAGCTTGAAGGGAAGCAGATCAAAGAGAGTTGGGCAAGCTCTAAAGGAAACAGAAAATTGCAAAAATAACAGTAATAGAGAAACAAATTGATGGCATCAAAACGAATACAAATAAGGAAGAGGGGAGAGAAATTAAAAATAGATCAAAGGCTGGAAATAGAAAAAAGGAAAGCGTATCTATTGTTTTTATTTGTCATTAATATTGGTAATTATATCAGCTGAATTTGCAAAAACAAAAGAATAGCTTTAAAAGGCAATCAGCAAATAGTAAGTATATGTATAAAATAATGTCTTTTATTGCTATTACCAAACTCACATGCCTGTGATAATTGTTGTTTATTGCTTCAATTAGACAAACACAAAAAAGCACTCTAAACAAAAACAATGAAAATCATTCTCCTAATTAAAATATAGTAGGCTAATTAAATAATGCACTGACATCTATGTCTTATTAATCTATAGAAATGTGTCTTTTACCAAGGGGAAGCTAAATTTCATTGTTTTGGTCAACACCCTCAATATGTTCCCAAGCTACAGACGAGTATTCAGGAGTCAGCTGATCATTGCCAAGAAGGTAGACAGAATGAAAATAAATATAGCTTTGTCACATCAAGCTACTCCTTTGTCAAACGCACATTTTGTGTATGTGCTCAACCTTCTGAATTTCTGGATCAGCTGTTTTTAATTAATTGAATATGAGCTTTTTCCATAGGGCTTCCGCGTTTGATCTTACGCTTCAGATAATATTTATAGTTTGCTGCTTTTGACTTATCTGCTAATAACTTGGCCGTGCCTCCTAGGTGTAAACTTTATGTAATTAATTATCATAACAACTTTAAAGCTCTGGCCACTTTTGGAAACTTCAGAAGTGTTTCTTTTATCTTGACGGGAAGAATAAGCATATGACATCCCTTTTTAAAGCAGTTCGACCCAACCCAACAATGAAAAGAGGTGTCAACTTGCCACATGATTGGGGGCTTCGGATCCACATGGCATGAATGTATTTTAGACCACCCATTGTTTTCAGAAATGTAAAAATACCTTTATACTAAATGGAGTAAATGTGTCCATCTGGAACCACATTTGCTTGTGTGCACACCCTTCAATTCTCATTTGTACGTGCATATGTGCAAAATGTTTTTCAATGATATTTTTAAGACATTAGCATTCAGAGGCTAGCACACAAGGTCTTTTATCTAACAGGATATCTTAAACATTCATTATATGACTAAAATATTCAGAACACTCAAAGAAGTAGACTTACATGAAAATCCAACACATGATAAATTATAGCTTTGTGAGAAAAATAAAGCCACTGTAAACTGAGGATGCGAATACTGTCAGCATATTTAAATAGTACCTTCCCACCAGAGGGCATCTGCCTCTCTGATTAGAACCAAGTGAAAATACAACAAAAATTACTAGAATTACTCTACGTGTGGTTGGGGGGATTAGGGAGGAGAGTAAGAAAGTAGAAGGTGGTTTCTTTATTGCTTTGCAAAGCTGCTTTGATGATGTTATCTATCAAATTATGAGCTGTGGCAGCAGGTTATTTATGCATGAAGTGTATATATTTTAGTGCTTTGTTGGGGTAGAGGAGGAGAATAGGATTGGGGGGAAATGGCTCTACCAGTTTCAGAAATCCAAAGCTTCCAAGTTAGCTGCTTTTATTTTTCTCCCTTATAAGATCCTAAGTCCCTCAAGGGCAGCAGTTTTATCCATACACCTCAGAGCCTGGCAGTAGCCAGCATGAGCAAGAGGAGAGATGGAGAGATGGAGGAGAAAGCTAGGACCAGAGTCCTAGCCAGACATCTCAGCCTGCCAAAGAAGATGAAGCTGGTGGGAAGTGGGCAGAAGAGTCACACCAGAGCACTGTTAGGTGGGTCTGCAGCAAGTCATGAACAGCCCAGTAATTAACACACAGAGGAAAGTCATGCAGCCAGCAGCTACAACGGACTGGAAGATAGGTTTAAAAAAAAAAAAAAGCTGGCCAGCACAATTATCATCTGTGCTTATGAAAAAGAAGGTGTTGTATAAACTATAATTATGTGATAAATCATTTGGAGGGTTTTCTAATGAAAAACACTCACTAGGAAAGATTAACCAGAAGTTGTGTCCATTGTGTGAAACAGGGTCTATAGCTCTCGGTGCCTTCTAAGTCTCCATAAATCCACGGGAACCTTCTGTTTATCGATTTTATTTGCAGAATGCACTCAGGGTATAAAGTAATTTGATTTTTTTAAAATGGGGTTTAGGGTCTGCCCCTACAGGGTTATAACTTACCAAGCATAAAAGCCAACACATAAAAACAAACACACAATTTAAAGAGAGAAGAGCTCACGGCAGCAGAACCTGGGAATCCTGCAAGGTGGTGGGATTACTCCCAGGCGCACCCACACTCCCATATATCTGCTGGCTGAAATCTCCTGGCGGGTGATATTTTGGATGCCTTTCATGCATGGTATCGCTGCCCTGTTTTGAAAAATACACCAGCTCCACAGAGAAGAGCACAGTAGTTATTTAGCAAATATAGAAGGAGAAAGGAGGATTTTCCTTACTGTTTATCAGAGCTAAAAATAATGCTGTGAATGTTAACCATCTTTGCAGCCCATGTGAAATGTGTCCTTTTCTCATCAAAGTCAGCAGCCCAGACTGATCAATGCCATTAACATTGTCCCTGATCCAGCTCCTCTCGCCTGTGCAAACTCCACGGCTTGCAGCTGTAAACCCAAGAATAAATAGTGTCTCGTGGTTTTATACTTCTTTTGCAGAGAATCTTTTTTTTTAATTCTGAGCAATTGTGGGTAATTAAATTTTATAGAAGAATTTTTTTTTTCTTTACCAACCCCATTAGGGTTCCTTTGCATTTGTCCATTGCCTCATAAAAGAAAAATAAAAAAATTAAAACTGCCACGTCTACGCCTTAACCGCTTTTCACGGAATCTCAGCCCCGTGGTTCACGGTAGGCATTCGTGACAAGAAATCTTCATACTTGGAATTGTAAATGCCAAGAGGGCAACAGCAGGCAGGCAACAGAATGCCTTGCTTGGGGACAGTGATGTGCAGCCAGCTGGTGAAGGGCTGACCTTTTGGTCAAAGCAAAGATAGATAATGAATGGCCTTTGTAAGACTTTTTGGCAATCGCATAGCCATGACAGTTATGGACCCTGAGTACAGAAAAGTATGCACTTAGCTGTGCAGTGTAATAGCCATCACTTCAAAGGGGCAGGGGAGCTGTGAACCGCTGGGGACCCAGTGGTACACCTGGCAGCCAGCAATCAGAAGCCTTTGAAATGGAGTTTTAAAGGCAGAGCATCAAAGAGCACCATTGGCTCCTGCAAACAGTGACTGTGGCTGTAAACGAAAGGACATCTTAGCCTGTTGGGAGTGGGCCAGTGGGCAATCTCTTTGGTGACATCTACACTAATGGAAAAATATCACCACCCATAACAGCATCTTTGAAAAATGGATGCAAGGGTCCCTCTGGGCATCAGACACAAAGCAGAGCTGTGACTTCTCATTGGAAAGGGTTTTACCTGACTCATGCATCACTCAAAATGTTTCATTCCAGAGCTCAAAAGACATAGTGCTGATTCAAGTAAGTCTATCATCGCCTCCGAGTTAATACCTCCCTCCCTCCCTCCCTCCCACTCCTGTTCAGCTACGTGGAGTAGGCAGAGTCCTGCAGACACAGTGTGTCATAATGACGAAGATAAGCTAAGAGTCACTGAGAAATCACCACATGCCACACTTGAGGCCAAAAGCTGGACCTGCAGCAGCCAACCTGGTCTTCACAGCGATGCTACGAGAGCAGAAGAGATTCCAGGAGCTGGAAACTAGATTTATGCTCCTCAATTTACAGATGAGGTGATGGGGGCTTTGAGAAGATAATTAATATGCCCAAAGTCACCCAGCAGCCAAGTGGTGGAACCAACAGCACCCTGACCCTGTCCTTTCGCTCTGCAACCCCCTGTAAATTGCTTCATTAAGTCATATTTTTCAGGCTAGGGAATATTTTCTGAAAAATTACTTTGTCAAATTTAGCTGTGGGGAATGATATCTTTGAGAGTCGTACTTACACATTTTAAACATATTGTCATTTACAAATGAAGCCATTTGATAAGTTCTTTTGAAGCTAGTCTAAAATATCATTAAACCATCGACTTCCACCATGGTTATTACAGTTCTGGAACACATAATTAAAAGGTGGCTCTGATACGGCAGAGAACCCTGCTTCTGTGTCAGCTAAGATGAACTAGGCTATGTAGGCATTCCCCAACAAAAGCCAGATCTGAAGGAATACGACCGGAGAGTGCACTGGTCCTGGGTCTGAAGAATGTTCCTAAGACAGTTCCTCAAAGGGAGCTCCCAGGACATTGTGTGTCAATATTACCCAGGCTCCATGTTAACCATGCATTCCTTGGAGCCAAGGAATCTGCATTCTAACCATCTTCCTAGATGACTTGAAGCATGGTAAAGTTGGAGAATTTTTGATCTGGACTAGAGTAACTAATTTGGCTCATGCCAAAGACTGGAAAAATGCTACAGGGCATAATAATATTCAAAACAAGGGAAAAAAAGACATCATCTCTGTAACTCCCTCTAGACCCACAAACATCACAACTTCCAGAGACAAGCTGAAGGCTGGCGCTGTGATGTCACAAGGGATTTGAGCCGCCCTGGAATAGTCACCATATGTAAAAATATCTCCTCAGCCATGTTATCCAAGATGTCATAATTGTAGAGGACTGCGTTTGTTGACCACATTTTCAGCAATGTCTTTTTTCCTTCCATCTCTTTGTTTTGGACTTCTTGGAAAATTAAAGTAATTCCAACAGAAGAAATAAATCAAGTTGCTATTACTTCTGTATAAATTTTATTATCTATAAAAAAGGCAGGGTTGAGCAGAATGTTAGTACTAACTCACCCTTTTAAAACCATTTTGGATGCATTATCTCATTTTGCTTTCCATAAAACATATAATGTAAATAAAACATATCATGTAATTATTGTCTTGGTTTTATATCTATGGAAAATAACATCTCAGGTCTTGCCCAAGAGCATAGAAATCATACTCAACTTGACCTTCTTCTTCAACAAAGATGTGTTGACTGTCTTATATGCTGGGCACTGTCCTGAGGGCTGGGATCATACCAGATCAGGTTTCTGCTCTCAGGAAGCTTATATTCTAGCCATGGATCCAAGAAGATGCTAATCAAGGTCACCTGATCAAAAATCCAGGTGACACCCTCTCTCTCTCAAAACCTCCTGCACAGCCATCTGGGTGAACCCCTGAATCTGGGAGGGAGCAAGGTGCTGAAAATAGGAAGAGGGAATCTAAGGAAAAAGGAGGTAGATGGATGCAGGTCAGTAAATGAATAAGCAGCCTACATCCACAGCCCCTCCGAGCTCTGCAATTGTCTTGGCCTCGCCCTGGGTAACACTGCTCCCTTTTCCTACCCCTCCAGCAGCAGCATCGGTGTGTTCTTCTGTGGACCCAAAGCCCTGTCAAAAACCCTTCAAAGGATGTGCTGCCTGTATTCATCAGCTGACCCCAGAGGTGTTCATTTTTTTTACAACAAGGAAAGCTTCTAGATGTTGGAGGTAAAATCTACACATTGTGCAAGTGCTGTGATCATCTAGGTCAGGGTCCCAAATAGCCAGGCTTTGTGGACCTACCGTCTCAATCTCAGCTACTCAGTTCTGCCATGGTTAGGGGCCCAAGGAGCCACCAACAAGAACACCAAGGGATGGGTGTGGTTGTGTTCCAGTACAACTTTATTCACGGACACCGAAGGTGAATTTTACGTAATTTTCTTTTGTTACAAAATTTTTATTTTCAACTACTTTCAAATGTAAAAGTCATAGTTAGCTAATGGATCATCCAAAAATCAGGTGGTTGAGGGCTGGGGATGTGGCTCAAGCAGTAGCGCGCTCGCCTGGCATGCGTGCGGCCCGGGTTCGATCCTCAGCACCACATACAAACAAAAATCAGGTGGTGGGTCCAACTTGGCCTGTGGGATATAGCTTACCCTATGACTCAGGTCATCTTTCTCAGACTCGATGTCACACTTAACATTATATCCAGTCTGGAGACACGTTGCTACTTGGCCTGAACCTCCTTTAGAAACCATTTCAAAGTTACTTTACCCTGATGACTGACATCTGCGTTTAGGTCCAAATCCGCTCTTTTCAGATTTGAAATTAAGCATCTTTGTGCTCTTTTTCATCCTGTGAGGACCAGAGAAGTCACCAATGGGGGTTATCTTCTACAAAACCGTTTACGTGAAAATGATAACGAAGCTATTCCCTGGCTATCCCTTATCTAATCCAAACAACTCTAAATTTTTAGCCTTTCAGCCCAGGATGTACATTCTAGCTCTTCAATTCTTCTCATTGCTCTTCTTCAAAATCACTTACATCCACTCTAAAAGTGTGGACGAAAATGAGACATTATGTTCTAATAACTGCATGACCAGTCCTGGGCAGAAGTGACTTTCATGGATCTTATAGGCCACATACAGGACATTAAACTCTGTGTTTGCCTCCTCCCTCGTTCCCTTCCTCCCCTCCTTCCTTATTTCTTTCTTGTTCTCTTTTAACAAATACTTTTCATTATTATCACATTTCTGTCTACAGTGATCCTGACTCTTACATCCCAACTCAACTTCTGCCCCACAAGATAACTGGGATCTTCATTTTAATTTTAAATTCCATCTGGCCAGTTTTTCATACCATGCAGCTGTTTCACCCCCAAAGGATTCCAAGACATTCCTCACATCTTAGTTTTCTTACTTAGTTGTTGGTTAATGTTTCTGAAGTTTTCCTTCTAATATTTCAAGATTGTTCTGAAGTTTAGACCCAGAGACCAAAAACAGTATGTAGCTTAGTAGTACCTACAGGTTTAATTAGTAACATCTCAAATCTTTTGTTTAGGTTTACAACCAAGTTATTGCCTTCAAAGAAATCCACCAGGAATTCCTGTGAGCACCTGTTAATGTCAGCATCCAGTTGGAAACTGGTTAATGATAGCTAGCCACTGAGAACACTACACCAAGCCATATTTTCTTAGCCTATGAATAATATGTCATATACAATAGAAGAAAACATTTACTGAAATTAAAAGGAATTATGTTTTTCAAATGCCTATTATGTTTGTAGACTGTTATCCTGTCATAAAACAGAACTAAACTGGTCTGACATGATTTGCTTTTACAAAATCAGGCAGCCACATACACTCTTCCAAGTTTTTCTAAAAGATGACCTAATCATTTGTTTTACATTATTCTCAACATTTGATACTAATTCTATAATTTCTGAGGTATATTTTAAATTTACCCTAAAGAAAAAAAAGATGAATATATTCAATTATGTCTCTAAAATGATTTCTAGTACCCTGCATTGGAATTTCTCAGTATTTTTAAGTGTCACTTGATGCAAATCATTCAAACTCTACTAAGTTTAATATACTCAGTCATTTGTGTAATTGTTTCCGCCATTTTAGTTTGATTCAGACTTTAAACTAGAAATTTCTGTAGTCAGATCTAATGTCTAGCAGAAAAACTTATACATCAAAATTTTTTCTCTTGTTCATATCTAGTTATTACTTTTCTTCCCTTGCCTTCTTGAAAATCAAATGTACTTTTTGATCATCCAGTTTTTGTCTAATAAAATAAAATATTCTTGTCCTTAAAAATAGATTTACCTCATCTTTTGACTTCTGGAGATGCTATTCAATCTTTATGTTACTCACGTGACATACTATATAGAATCTGACCTATCCAGGAGAAAAATAATAATAGTAACCAGTAGATTTATTTAGTTTAGTAATAACCAAATAGAAAATGTAGGTTTTAAAAAGGAAATTCTCACTTCAAAATAGAAACAAAAAATGTAGCAAACCTATAAATTCACTTAACAAAAATTATGCGAGATTGTTTGACAAATGAATAAACAATTACAGAGAGACATTTTCAAGTGAGTAGAAGTAGCAGATTTCCAAATGTGAACATTAAATATACTAAGATGTTAAATTGTTCCAAATTGGTAGGCTGAAAGAAATTCTGGATTTTAAACCTCTCTCTCTCTCTCTCTCTCTCTCTCTCTAAATGGAAGATATTTCAAAGTTTATTTTGGAGAGGGCATAACAAAGACAAGCAAAAAATAAATTTTAAAAATGGAAAAAGAGAAGAATGGAAACAAAGGAAAGGAAAGAAAAAGAAGATGATGGTGGGGGTGAGGGGGGAAGAAGAAAGGAAGAAATTCCATGAGAAGAGTCATCTTGAAACAGAAGACCCTAGAGCAACCAGAGAGGAGAGGCTGTATCTACAAGTGACCAACAGTAACTTTGACATTGACCTTCCCAAAGCATCACCGGACACCAGGTGATAACAAAATACTATCTTCAAAGTGCTGAGGGAACGTAACTATCAGTGGAGAATTTGGGGCTCGGTGAAATTAGTATTCAAAGGTCAAGGCAAAAATCTAGATATTTCCAAACATCAAAAACCTAAAATTTACCTCCCTCTCTGAAATAACTACAAAAGGATCTATTTAAGAAAAGGAAATTCAATTAATGGAATACAATAAGCAGTGATCAGCAAAGAAATTGAAAAATCTTTTGTCAAAATCTCTAAGCATTGATGGCAAGAGAAAATGAGTGGTTACTTTAGAAGGAACATTTTTAAAAGTAGAACTAAAGTACTAGACAAGAATAATATGAGAGATGGAGGGTGGCACCGGAACTAGGGCACCCCAAGGTCCACACATTGTTCAGGAGAGTGAAAGAACTATTGATTAAGTATAGCCTTTGTTAGGTTCTGTAAGTTAATTAAAAGAGAGAACTTCAGGGTTGGGGATGTGACTCAGTGGTTAAGTGCTTACCCGGCAAGATGGAAGCTCTAGGTTTGATCTCCATCACTGGGGGGAAAAAGATAATTTGAAATGGATTCATTGCTCACCACCACCCCCTCTAACACAGCTTCTCTAGTCTTCAGTTTTTATTGAACCCAAGCTTCTGATCTGTGGGAGGTCAAGCAGTGTTGGAAGAAGTTCTTGTTACTTCCTCTGCTTTAACTCATACATGAGAATGTCAGTCTGCCACATTTTTTTGCCAAGTGATAATCTGGCAGTATTTAGTATTTGTGGACCATATTCTCTTCCTTTCAGAACTTTGTACGGTTCAATGACAAAGTACTTCTAATGTCATTGAATACTGCTGCAGTGAAGTATGAGGCCAACTTCATCCTCTTCCCTTTGTAAATAAATTACTTTTCTTTTTCCTGGATGCCTAAATAATTCTTCCCTTATCTTTTGGGCTCATAACTCTTCTGTAATTGAATATTTCTCATGAATTTTATTCATATTCCCGTGTGATTTTTGAACAACATTATTTTGTGCACTTCAGAAAAATTTTCTTGCATTAGGTCTTTGAATACATTTATAGCTCTTTGTTTCCTTATTTCAGAAGCATCAATTATTTTTTATATTTGTTCTGTTTAGTTATACCTAACAGTAAAGTGTATTTTGACATGGTATACACATCAATTGTTCTTACAGTTGATCACTGGTTTTTCTTTTCTCTGACCTGTTAGTTTTTTTAATTAAGTTTCCCCCCCGCCCCATTTTCTTAAGACGGTCATTTCTCCTAATTGGTTACTGACTCATAATCCCTTCTGAAATCCTTGGAACAAGATATATTTTGGAATTCAAAATGATTTCATATTTTAGAAAATAACAAATGCATATTCCACATGTTATGTAATATTCCCAATGGAGTCTGGGCAGTGTTCAGAAGCATTAATGTTTTTTCAAAGAAAACTATGAATATGAATATCCAAGTTACATTGAAAAAACAAAGCTTATAAATAACTTCACATCTGTTCAGGACATGTTATGCCTCCAAGTGGGTTACCAAAAGAATAAATTAAAAAAAAAAAACTACTCAGTTTTCATAGTTACTTAAACTTGGGAATTTCATATGAAGGAGGGATTTGGACTTGAAATTGAGCTTTTAGAAATGTCTATTCTTTTCCTTATGTTGATAAGTTTTTTAATTCATTCTATAAAGATGCTGCTTTGAGCCTTGATGTATGACCTTAGACCTGTAATGTCCCTTTGGATCTCTCAGTGTTTCGTTTTGGTCCTGTATTTGTTTGGTCCTTTTATCTTCTTTCTCTCGCTAATGTTCTCATGAAGTTCTCCATAATACAAACAAATAGGGAGGGATGGCTGAGTGACGGCTTCTGCCAGCTGGGGGACCCTCTTCTCTGCGTGGCTTTTCCCCTTTCATCCTGTAGTACCTTTTCACAGTTGCTATGTATCCCTGGTGCTTTTTTTTTAACCTTATGTTAGTTAATTGCCCAAGCATTTTATAGGTTTTATGAATAAATTGTGGGTTATTGTGGGTTGTTTACACACACACACACACACACACACACACACACACGATCTCTAAGACCATGTTTTCTTTCTTTTTATCTTTTTTGTTGATGTTGTTCTCCCCACCCCACCCGACCCCTGCTGTCTGTTACCTTTCTAACTATAAAGCTTTATTGACATATAATTTATAAAATTGACCCATTTGAAGTATACCATTCAATCGTTTTTGGTACATCTGTAGAGTTGTCTAACCATTACCATCATCAATTTTAGAATGGTTTCATCATTCCAACAAGGAAGCCTTTATCCATCAGCAGACAGTCCCCCCAGTCCCCCAGTGCCTCAGCCTCAGACAACCACTAATCTGCTCGCCATCTGAGTAGACTGGCCCTTTCTGGACATTTCACATAAATGGAATTCTACCATATGTAGTCTTTCACGACTTGTTTCTTCCTCTTAGCATGTTTTCAAAATCCATCCGTGTTGCTGCAAGCACCGGGGCCTTGTTCCTATGTTGGTGTCAAACAATATTCCGTTGTAGGAATACGCCACAGTTCATTTCCATTCACCGGTCGATGGCCTTTGAGTTGCTCCCACTTTGGGGCCGTTATGAATACTGCTGCTATAGACATTCACCTACAAGCTTTGGTGTGGACCGTGGTTTTGGCCTGGGTGTCTCGTGTGTTATCCGTCTTTCTATAGATTGAGAGAACACCAACTGCATGGAGTGCTGTTTAAGAGGAACTTGGTTTAGTGGTTCAGAGCCTATGTCAGATTTATAAGCCCCATTCAATCTTCTGGGATCATATTGACTGCCCTGTGCCTTGGTTGACTCCATTAATGGGATAAGGGAGGGTACATCATATATTTCCTTGAGGAGAGGCTCCCAGACTTTGAAACTTCGAATCTTTCCCCCAACAAAGTGCAACACTGAAATTCTCTTCCAGCAGAGAAAGACAACTATTTTTTTTTATGCTAAGGATTGAACTTGGGGGCACTCGACCACATCCCCAGCCCTATTTTGTATTTTATTTAGAGACAGGGTGTCACTGAGTGGCTTAGAGCCTCACTGTTGCTGAGGCTGCCTTTGAACTCGCAATCCTCCTGCCTTAGCCTCCCGAGCTGGGTAATCCTGTCGCTTCAAACATCATCTGTTTCCAGATAAGACCCCAAATTGAAACTCTAACCTAGCCTTCTCCCCTGCCTTCCAGTCTGGTATTTCACCTCCTACTTCACCATTGGAAGAAGCAGCAGCAGCCCCAAGTTTACATATCCAAACCCAAACCCTGGGCCACCTCACAATCCTGCTCCCCCTCCACTTGTCTTCTGCTGTTGCACCATCAGCTACCAAAATGCCTCAGCTGAAGACATTGAAACCTCATCACACTCCAAAGCCTGCACTAAATTACTGCTCCATAATTTCATTTGTTGCACCTTTTCTAATAAACATTTCAGAAAATCGTGGATTTTGCTTTCTTGTAGTTGTTGTTACGAGGATTGAACCCAGGGATGCTTAACCGCTTAGTCCTCCTTGGCCCCTTTTTTACATTTTATTTTGAGACAGAATCTCTCCAAGGAGTTTGGAGCTTAGCTAAGTTGCTGAGGCTGGCTTTGAATTTGAGATCCTCCTGCCTCAACTTCTGGGGCCACTGTGATTACAAGTGTGTGCCACCACGCCTGGCTAGATTTTGCTTTTGTGGGCTCCAATAGGAACAATAGAAATTTCTAAGTTAACACCATCGCTTTTGTCCAATCCACCTTCAGGGTAACTGCATACTCACAAGCAAAGTCCACGCACACTATTGCCACAAAAGCGCTGCTCACCAGGCTACCAGACCTTCCCTGCTCTAGGAGGTGGGCCTGACTCAGGCGCCTGGGTCAGCATGTTTCATCCACAGAGGTCACTCACAACCGAACAACCTGAAGCAGCTTCTTACACACCCACCAGCTATTATCATGTTGGATTTTGTTTTCTCTCCGTGTTTTCCTATTCTGCAATCTTAAGCGGTTCCCCCTATTAATTTCCATAAGAAAATCCACAGCCCTCCCAGTTACTTTTTCCCAGTCCTTCTTCCCAAACTGAACAAAAGAAAAGTTGCTTTAAGAAGTCTTTATCAATTTCACACACCTTCAAATTACTTCCAAAAGTCCCATTGGTCTTAAAGAGAACAGCTCAATAATGCTGCCGTCTCCGTTTAGTGATTTCCTTAGGTAAATCCCTAACTACGGAAAGGAACACCATCATTACATACTTACATAATAATCTTGTGCCACACCCTTCAAATATTCAGTCAACTTACCTCCAAAGTCAAATTGACTTTTTAAAAAATGCTTAAAGTGTAAGAACAGCATTAAAAATATAAGGTGCCAATAAATAATTTTAACAAAATATGTGAAATCTCATCAAAGAAAATGACTATAAACTCTATTAAACCTGCCGCCTGCTAAGATGAACAGAGATGCTGCCGTTCTCTACCCTGTCTCTGCCCTGGGCGACTATGGGTAAAGACCTGTCAATTATTCCTGTCTTGCACTTTGGAAATATCTGTCAGAGGCCAAAGAGTGTGTGTGCTGGGGCTGGGGGCTACAGAGACAAGAGAAGTGAAGAAAAGAATTCTTTAAATCTGCGTATGAAGTCCTAGGTGGTTTCCCAAGGGGCCAGTGTGTGAAACCAACCAGAATCAACACAGCCAATGATTGGAGCGTTGAACTCTGGTGAACAATACAGCCCAGGTTTCAAATTGGCCTCTGGGTTACACACAAGTAGAGCATACCAAAATAGCACTGCAGAGCCTTTGAAAACTAAGTTGATATTTGAGCCACAGACCACAAAAGTGGGCCAAGATGTGTATTCTGAACCTAAACCTGCTAAGGGCCTGCTAAAATAGGAGATCTAAATGAGAAACGGAGTGTCGCAGCATTGTACTCAAAATGCACAGGATGTAATCCAAGAGTTTTGTCACACATAGAACAAGGAAAGCTCAACTCAAAAGGAGAAAGTCAACAGATGCCAACACCAAGATGACACAAATGTTGGACAAAGACTTTTAAAAATAGCTATTATAAAAAAACATTCCACCAGACAATTAAAATCACTCATGAAACACACGACAAAAATATTCTCAGCAGAGAAACAGAAGATATAAAAGGAACCAAATGCAAGTTTTAGAACTTAAATTATATTAACTGAAAAGAAAAAGTCACACTTGTTGGCTTGTGCCAGGTGAAATGGCACAAACCAAGGGACCGATTAACAAGATTAACAAGATGGAAGAGAAGGAGGCATCAGATTTTTCTATAAAGGTCCAGATAATTAATGTTGAAGACTTTCTTGGACACATATGGCTTCCCTCACACTTACTTCTTTGACTTTATTTTGTAACCAAAGCTTTTATAATGTAAATCATTCCTAGCTTATTCTGAATTGTATAAAAACAAACCAGCAGGTGGATTGGCCCACAGGCCACAGTTGGCTGATCCCAGAATTAAAACAACACGGATCCACTTTATAATAATATTAAGGGGAAAATTGTGGAAGAATACGTATAGAGTGGAACCACTAAATAAAATTGCAAGGCAAGCAAAACAATATTATTTATATACACACACACACACACACATACACACAATCACAATATGTCCACACATATTATAAGTGGACAGAACTCTCCAGAAATTAAGCCCCAAATTATTTATGATGAGAGCAAAGAGAGACTGGAATCAGATATTTTTATTTTTTTTATTTTTTAACTGATTTTATTATTTTTTTAATACACGACAACAGTGGAATTAATTACAATCCCTATTACACATATAGAGCACAATATTTCATATTTTGTATCTCTGTACATAAAGTATGTTCATATAAATTTATGCCATTATACATGTACTTTTTTGCATTACAATTCTTAATACACATATATACCACAATTTTTCATATCTCTGTTTGTATATAAGGTATTTTTAAAAAGAGACTGAAATAGTGTCCTCAATATTTATTTCTTAAACTGGCTTTTTAATTTGTAGTACATAAGATGGAGTTTTGTATATACCTGATATATTTAATAATATGAGAACATTCTTGGATTCTTCAGGATAGATCATGTTAGGCCATATAACACATCTTAACAAATTTAAGAGCCTGAACCAATATTATGTATCTATCTTTTCTGACCATGATGGCATGAAACTTGAAATTAATAACAGAAGGAATCTTGGAAAACTCACAAATAAGTAGAAATTAAACAAAATACTTTTGAGTAATTAAGAAGAAATTAAAATAAATTTTAAAATATTTTGTGGTCATAAAAATGGAAATGAAACATCCTAAAGCTATGTCAGAATTGCTGTTATTAAAAAAGACAAATACTAACAAGTATTGGTGAAGTTGTGGAGAAAAGGGATCCATTACATACTGAAGGTAGGAATGTAAATTAGTGCAGCCATTATAGAAACCATATAGAAGTTCCTCAAAACAACTGGAAATACGAGTATATGACCCAGCAATCCCACTTCAAGTATATATCCAGTGCAATTGGGATCAGTATGTTAAAGATACACCTGTACTCACGTTTACCTCACCATTACCTCAATAGCCAAGATACAGAAACAATCCATCAATGGATGGATAAAAAAATGTGGATAAATAAAGGAAAGCATTCCATTGTGTATATATATGTATACACAATGGAATGTTATATAGCCATTAAAAAGGAAGTTTCTGTCATTTGTAAAAATATGAAGGGCACTAGAAGACAATGTGAACTAAGGCAGGCACAGAAAGACAAATCCAGTACAATGGCACTAATGTGAAATTTTAAGAATTTTATCTCATAGACACTGAGTACAATAGTGGTTACCCACCCACAGAGGGTGTGGAGGAGGGAGAAGAATGGAGAAAGAAAAGATGATGAAAGGATACAAAGTGTCAGATGGGAGGAATGAGTCTTTGTCATGTATCCTACTGCGGTGATGGCTGTAGTTAAAAATAATGTATTTTATATTTCAAAATTGCTAGGAGAATGGGTTTTTAAGAGTCTCACCACAAAAATGATAAGCTGGTGGTAGATAGATTAATGAACTTGACTGAATCTTTCTATAATGTATACCTCACATTTTATCCCATAAATATACACAATATTTTTCAAATTAAAAATAAAAGGAAAGTTACCTGAAAAAAAAATAAATCTGAAGGGGAAAATTCCTAGTAGATTTTTGCTGTTAGGCGAGGGGCGATTCCCCAAGTTATCACTGGGACAGACAGCTTCTCCTCAATGCCTGGGGTTTCCCCAGTTCCCTCCTGATGACATTCTGTCATCTATGCCATCAATTACAGGTGACATTTTGGACACTTGGTTTTCTAGAAACAGGGAGAGTATTTTTAACATACCTCTGTGATTTGCAAAAGTGTGAATAAATCAAAAACAGTGTTTTTAAAATGGTGCGTCTTGTCATTGTGTTTGTGACAAGGGACCTTGACTTGTTTCTCAGGGATGG
Source organism: Marmota marmota marmota (assembly GCF_001458135.2). Classification (NCBI taxonomy): domain Eukaryota; kingdom Metazoa; phylum Chordata; class Mammalia; order Rodentia; family Sciuridae; genus Marmota; species Marmota marmota. Next base: position 11,317,229 of record NW_025999983.1, read on the forward strand.
GTGTCTTGGAAACTCCCACAGCCTGACTGAAAAAGACCCAGTCTCAGCAGGGACACTGGTGCACGCCTATAATCCCAGGGACTCGGGAGGCTGAGGCAGGAGGAACACAAGTTGGAGGCCAGCCTCAGCAATTTAGCGAGGACCTAAACCACTTGGTGAGACCCTATCTCAAAATAAAAATAAAAAGGGCTGTGATGGTGGCTCAGGGAAAGGTGCCTTTGGGTTTAATTCCTAGTATTAAAAGAAAAAGACCCAGTCCCTGGCACCTCAGCCCTTCCTCACCACACACACACAAACACACACACACACACTCACTCCTCACTATGAGGAAGGGCAACACACAACACAGGAGCCAGGGCACTGCCATGGGGCTGGACATCAGGAGACTCGAATGAGCAGGGCAAGGTAGAGCGACCACAGCAGCGCTCAGCTTCAGGTGAGGGCCCCCAGGACTGCAGGGTCATCACTGGGCTCCTGGGTGTGCACCACGACCTTGGAACTCCAGGGGATGGAGGTGTTTCAAGGCCGTGCATCCGTGGACTGGATCCCTCCAGGTGCCAGGCAAAGCTGAGCCTCTCTGTGCCCAGGAAGACCTGGCCTGGCTCTGCGGTCTGGGGAGGGTGATGGAGGGGACAGGGAGGCAGCAGGGGCCCCTCTTCCGCCTGCTCTGTTTCCTCCAGCCTCTCCTGCTTGCCCCCACCCGGGGAATTAATTATTTATACTCACATCTGCAGCACATTTTTCAGATTCAACGCCATTGCAAAGAAAGAATCACAAAATAAAGCCATGTTATTGTGTTTTAAAAATGGTGCGTCTTTGTTTTAAAATTGCTTAAGTTTTTGAAATGCCTCCCCATCCTGCATGATTAATGTGATGCATACAGTGGAGCTGCACTGAGAGGGGAGAATTGCAGTCGCTGCCAGTTCACCTAGAGGCATTTATCTTTTCTTTTTTCCCTGGTGCCTGCGCTGAGCCTGAGGGTACACTGACACTTTTTTTTTTAATAAATTAAGCTTCGTTTTCTTTTTTTTTTTTGCATGTGTGTTAAGAACCTTGAAGGGAATGAGCAGCGTCTGCAGCCTCCAATACCAGCTGCCATGGCAGGAAAGAAAGAGGTGACAATTTCCCACAGATTCAGAATGATTGTTTTAATGGGGCTGCAGCGGAGGTAACAAGCACAAAGATATCGGCGCTGCCAGGACTAGCAGCCTCGCTCCCCCAGCCTCCTGCTACATGATGCAACATTTCGCTTCTGGCTTAACGTGGCATCTCTTCCCTGCTTTGATTTATTCCCACTTTTGCAAATCACAGAGGTATGTTACAGGAGATGCATTTAGGGCCGTTGTTATAGCTCATTGAGGAGCACGGCTGTTATTCCACCAGAGGACAATCTCATGCATATCAGGGTGAGTGACCTAGAATAAAAAGGAAAGGAATTTCTAGGGGAAAAAAATAAAAAAATAAAAGGAGGAGAGAACAGGAATATAGATGTTAGGCAAGGATGAAATTGTATTTACCTTGATTGAAAACTCTTTTATTATGAACATAATTTAGATCAGAATGGAAAAGAGAACTATTGGGCTCCCTGCCTGGCTGGGAGGATTGCTGAACGCACAGCCACTACAATAATGTAAGCGCATATGTAATGACTGTGTTATTGTGTTTATATACGAAAGCATTATGCTCCATCAAAGGAAATGAAAAATACCTTCCCGGGTTTGCTCAGTCAGCTTCTTTAGCAGAAAGTGCTTGGAGGTGTGGAATAGCAACCTGTGACCAAAATACAGAGTGGAAAAGAACTATGCCGGCTTAGTCTGAGGTGGAAAGTGTGCGTCCATCAGAGACGCTGCAAGGCTGACCAGACCCTGGGGTCTGCAGAGGGGTGCAAGGTGCAGCCTCTATTATGGTGCTGGCCTTAGCAGTCCTTGAGCACTAATTATGCCCCACCACGGTGTCTGGTAAGACGTCATATAAACAGCAGCACTGTCCACAGGGAGCTTAGAGTCCACAGGGGGCAGGTGAAATACACACGCACACACACACACACACACACACACACACACAGGGACTGTTAGAAATAGGAGGGCAGATTTTAAATGAATTGCTGAAATGATCCAAACTCTAAGCAAAATATTCTAGGAATCTAGCTACTCACTCTCTCTCTAGAATGTGTGTTTATATACATATATTCATATATAAACATTTTTATTTTGGCATGGTATGTGATGTGTATTTTTACATTTTCCCTGAACATGCTCAATGAGGAAGTTTCCATTTCCTTATTGCTGTGACTTTCTCCCTGTCAAATCTCCGCCATGACCCAGAAGGGAAAGCCAGTGGGCACCTGTGCATTTGCACCCCACCCACGGCCCTAGGTGTGAGTCCACAAATGCTTTCACTGTCAGCTCAGGTTGCCTGGACTCCCCTTGATGCTGTAAGACGGCACTGGACCCAGACGGTGGTACAAAGGGGAACAAAGCACATGACCCTTTCTGAGCTCTCATCGTGAGCTAGAACTCTGCTCAGTGTCTTACCTGTTCCGTCATTTGATTCATGAAAGTTTCACAATCAGGGACTTGGTCTTGGGGTGGACGCTGAATTCCTCCTGCCTAGACAGGGCTTGGCAGATAGATCATGCTGGAAAATACTTGTGGAGTGAACGAATCCTTAGAGCAGATCTTCCAGGTGTGTCTCACTCGCCTCCTACCTTCCTGACCAGGAGACTTAAACTCAGAGGTGGACTGACTGGCACGCAGCCATGTGGAGAATCTACTCAATGACCCATGTTCAAGACTAATTAGGCCTGGCTCCAAAGATGAGCTTCTAAAAGACAAAAAGACCACACCTGTCCTCACAGGGCTTACACTCAGAAGGAAACGACACTTTGCAGACAAAGAACAACAACGCATGACCCAAATCTCTGCGAAATTAACCGAACGTAGAGTCAGCACAGGGAGTGTCTGACGGATGATATCCCTGGCCCTACCTTTCGCTTTCCAACCTTCCACTAGCACTAGCAACTCGCTCACACACCTATGTCCCTGGTGGGAAGGAAAGTGGCTACAAACACATTTGGGTTTATGTAACCATGTTGTTGTTGTTGTTGTTTTTTTAATATTTTTTAGTTGTGGTTGACACAATACCTTTATTTACTTATTTATTTTTTATATAGTGCTGAGGATCGAACCCAGGGCCTCGCACGTGCTAGGTGAGCGCTCTACCGCTGAGACACAACCCCAGCCCCTAACCATGGGTTTTAACCTGAGTGAATATACAAGCCAAAAAATCCTCAAATGTATAATGCCAGTTTACAAAAATATATTTTTTTTATTTTTCTCTCTTGCCTTCCTATTAGTGATTCTGGGAATTTCCAGATTAGTTCTGTGGTTTTCCTTCTCCCCTTACACCAGATCACTGTGGTAAGAAGGGGCACTCACTAAGGTCAGCCATAACCAGGCACAGTGGCACACTCCTGTAATCCCAAGAAACTCAGGAGAAGAGGCAGATCACAAGTTCAGAGTCAGCCTGGGGAATTTATTTTTCAAGACCCTGTTTCAAAATGAAATGTCAGAAAGGACTGGGGCTGTGGCTCAGTGGTCAAGCACTTGCTTAGCCTGAGTGAAGCCCTGGGTTCAATCCCGGGTACTGTAAGGAAAAAATGGGCGTTCCCAACGCTGAGATAGGAGTCAGGACAAGCAAGGGGTGAGCCTGAATACCCAGGTGGGAGGCTGCAGCCCCACCACAGTCTCGTGCAGATGATGACCATGGTGGTGGGCGTGGCTGATACAGTGCACCCTTGGAGAGACCAGGCCCTCACCATCCTAACCAGCCATCAATTCTAGTGTCACTAATGGTGAGACAACCAGAAGTAAGGTACCTCCCAACGTGATACCAGATGAAATACAGGTACAAAATGCTATAAAGTATTCTTTCCAACATGTCAAGTCTTAATCTATCCCCTCATTACAGGGGATATAAGGGTGGGTTAAATGACACCACAAGAAAACAATCAGACAAAGATGGAAGGAGGGACATTAGGAAGGACATAGTTTCTAGTCTCTTCAAAAGCCAATGTTATGATTTTTTTAAGGCAATGTTGATACCTTAAAAAATAAAAAGAAGGAAGATTTTTCCATATTAAAAGATATTTAAGAGACATCAGAGTCAAATGTGACATTTAATTTGATTCAGGCTTAAGCAAATGAGCTATAAAAGACATTTGTTGGAGAGAATTGGGGAAATTTGAATATAGCTGGGTACTAGATGATGTTGGAGAATTCCTAATTTTGTCAAGGATAATGATGGCATGATTATGTAGTAGGTGTCCTTATTTCTCAGAGGTGTGTATTGAAATATTTAGGAGTAAATTGTCATGGTCTCTATAACTTGGTTTAAAATATTTCCACTGAAAATAAAAATGACACAAATACAGCAAAAGGTGAATAGTTACTAGGTGAGGTGAAGGGTCGGTGGGTAATTCTTCTTCAGAATCTACTTTTCAGTCATAACAAGAAAATTTAAAAGGATGAGATGATGCGTGTGGATTGTTTATCAGAATGCCTGGCACACAGTCAATGCTTGTTAATATTGGCTTTTATCATTATGGTTGTTTTTATTATTTCCAAGCTGTCATCCCTGCTACTGATGCCCGCTGGCATTACCATGAAGGCTGCTGCCACCCACAGTCCAGAGCAGAGATGACCAATGTGGGGTATCGTCTCCAGTGCCTCCCCAGCCTGGAGAAGCCAGTATTGCTAGGGCCTGTACCCTCCATGATGTGGGTTTTTGCTACCTTCTCTTTGAGGTTTTTTGTTGCTCTAAACGCAGCCTCTTCCACAGGGACCAGACCTGAGTGGCAAGCAATGTGGTCAATGCAAAACCACAGCTGCTCAGCGCCGGCCAGCAAGCTGTGCTACAGGAGGGTGAGGCTCCTGACCCTGGCCTCATGCTCCCACAGGAAGGAGCAACAAGCGACAGGTCCCTCTGGAAACTTTTTGCCTCCTCGCCCGCCCTTCCTGTAGAAAGAGGATCACTTATGGGCAAATTTGGGAGCAAGCGCCAGACATAGGCAGCCGGGGCCCTGCCAAGGCAGGTCAGGACCTCTGGGTCTGTTGCCACATGCCAACACCTAATGGCAAATGTTCCGTCCCGACAGCCAGGGCCTTGGCTCTGCCTGTGACTGGCAGGTCAATTTGTCTGATTCTGAGGTTCAAAGTGGAAGTCCACTCTCTCACATGTTTTCCAGTTTTGCAATAAAATTAACACTTTCCCTTCCATCTCCCATCTCTCTCTCTCTCTCTCTCTCTCTCTCTCTCTCTCTCCTGCTTATCATTTAGTTTAGAACTTAGACAAGGGTTGGATAAGAAGACATTATCTTTTAATTTCCTCAAACCCTAATATCTAAGCCTGGTTTTTCTAGTGAGCTGAACTCTTCCCCAGGTCTTCCGTGTAAACCAACACACGCTCCGCCCCGTGAGTCATTCAGAAATGATTGAGATGTGCCTGTATTTTAGTAAAACACAGTTGATTTGAGATTTCAGTTCTGCATGTTTTTAAAAAGCTTGATAAACTGTGTGCTGCTAGATATCAAGTTTATAGAACTGGGCAAACAGGTCTTCTGTGAGTCTGACAGTCAAGAAATTTCCAGGTTGGAGCACACTCTGAGCGAAGCCAAGTGAAGGGTGAAATTGCCACCAGGTCTCCTGGGCATCTATCCTTCAACTGAAAAAGAGGGAGAACAAAGCCTTCTGGGCCACAAGCGTGGAGTTAGCAGGTCCCGTAATAATTAATTTTTTGATGGTTTGGAGAAATGCTAACGTACATCTCACTGTTGTAATATCTATATCCTGGAAGAGGCCCTCTCAGGAACCTTCTTGAACTCTTCATCACCTAAGAATTTCAAGTATCAGGAGAGATGTTTTCTATTACAAAATATGTGTTGCAGAACCACTGTTATGATGAATTTTCGTAAGAATGGAAAACAGCTATACATAAGCCAAATAAACTTAAGACAGTATTATTAAATTTTTTTATAATCTTTAAGTGTGATAACATATGTACAATTATCATTTTAACTGTTTTTCTAATCGTGGTAAAAATACATACAACATAAACTCACCGTCTTACCCATGTCTAAGGGTATAGTTTGAGGGAATTAAGAATATTCACATTAGTGTACAACCACCATCTAACTGCAGAGGACTTTTCATCTCACAAAATGGAAACTCCATACCCAGATAGACAACAATTCCTTATCCCCCCTCCCAATACCTAACATCACCCCACTTTTTGTCTCCATGAATTTGAGCACTCTAGGTACTTCATAAAATTGAACTCATGCAATATTTGTCTTTCAGGGCCTACAGACAATTTTACATGTCTTCTTCTATATCCTCTGCCCATGATTTATGTATGCCTTACCATGGGCTGGCTTGCCTGATAACCCACCCAGGAATGCCACCAAAACATTAGTCAGGCTATTTTACATTCAGAAGACCACATCTTTCTCCTTGACTTTTTTATCTAGAAATCACCATGCTAAATAAAGCCTGTGCATCAGAGCCTGTTCTATTTGCTTGAAGTTAAAAATCACAAGGTCAGAACACTTCCAAATTCCCTTGGCACAAAGAGCCCTCGTCCCTACCTCACCTGTACACCACCCTCTGAAAACATCAGACACCAAAAAGAAGGGACAAAAGCTAGACTTTCTACCTTTTTCTCAATTCTCAATTCATCTCGTTCCTGCCAACAAAGATATCAAATCCAAATTATCTGAGTCTTGCTTAAGTCAAGTATTATTTCTTCTACATAACTAGTTTGCTTTATCAAAAAAAAATAACAAATAAATAAAAAGCTTGGTTCAAGGTCCCAGAAGAAAGACAGATTTTTTTTTTTTGCCTTGGATAGTCATAATTATTGTGAAAAGTGACTCTGAGAATAAGAAGTCAAAACCAATTTGAACTGAAATAGCATATGCAGACGTTCATGAACTGGCCATTAGCAATAGTGTTCAGGAACCAATAGTGTTCAGGATAATGTTTCTCAAACCAAAAATGCTGTATACGAAATGTGGTAATTAATTCTGGGACATGGCACTATTTTTTCTTTTTTCTCATTTTGAGAAGAATCTGTGTTTCTGATTCTTCATACACATAGTCCACGCAACAATTTTCAAAGTTCTTTGAGTAGTTGTTAGATTAAGGACTTAAGCAATTAAAACATACGACGTGTCTCTGTCCATATTGCTGACTGGATAATTTATAAAGAACAGACATGCATTGGCTCTTGGCTCTGGAGGATGGGAAGTCCAAGATACAGGGGCCAGCTGCTGACAAGGACCTTCTTGCTGTGTCATGCATGGCAGAAAGCAGATGACAGAGGTCAAGAGAGCAGGGGAGAAGGTGACTTCTTCTTAATGTCACCAATCCTACTGTGACCTCTTCACCTTTTTAAAGCTTCCACCGCTTAGTAATATTATGTAGCAATAACATTCCAAACAGTTTTGGAAGGGGCAAACATCCAAGCCACAGCAAGACTCGACTTCACACAAGCATCATGGTCCTAGAATGGACATCTCTACACGCCAATGTGTCAAAGCACCTGAGCATGCCCCGTACAGAGTCTTAGATGTTAAGGAAAGAGTCTTAAAGACCTACTACAGAAAACTGTTTTTCTACTAAACTAGTTTAACTCGATTGGTTAAGGTCATATTATCAGAACAAAAATTCAAATCTCTTAAATCTTATTTCAATGCTATTTTCATTTACACCAAAGAAAATGAAAAAATACCTAAATGGTGAGATCAGAAATTAATCTTCATTTGGAATTCAACTCCTAAGAGGTTTCCAGAATCATCTTGCCCCAGTCAAACTTCTCCAAGACAAGAGATGCTTCTGAACAGGGAGAACGTGGGCTTGGTAGATTAATTAAACTGGCTCATGAATAGGTTGGGTTGGCCATGTTCTAGGTGTTGAATACCTGTGACCTGTGGTGACCTTCGTCAGACAGACCACCAATGTCAGGAAGGATATTATTTAAATCATACCTGGGCAAATTTTACGTTATAAGGCAAGTGACTTCAGTCCAAGTTCCTCAAGTAAATTCTAGGAAGAATTTGAAAGATGAGCAGATTCCCAGAGACTGAATATGTAGACAAGATAATACAAGGGAGGTATTTGTGGATTCACCAAGAACCAAGATGTCTTTGGGGACAAGTAGAGCCTGAGTATAAAAAGCAGTCGCCTGCGGTAAAACAGCATCCACCTGTTAAAGATAGCTTTCAGGTTTCAGACAGCTTAAAATAAGAAATGGGGAGGAAAACATGATATCCTGGCTGCCAAAGATTCAAATAAAGAAATCAGAGAGGAGGTTGAGGGCATATCTGAAAAAAATAAGGATAATAAAATAAGTGTGCCTTAATCTAAGAGGTAATGGATGGGATAAAAGGTAAAAGACCAATCCATCCTGCAAAACTGCTGCAAAGAGACATTAAAGACTTACCAGATCAAATGGCCGTGTGGGGACACTTGACAACCAAACGAGGCCATGATATAATTGGCATGTAAAGAACCAGCTTGCCTCTCGCCGCCAAACAAAAAACACGTATAGAAAGGATCTGGTGGAGGCACCCAGGAGCGGATGTGGCTGTGTATTTTGGGACATCTTAAACCAAAACAAGTTGCAAAACTTTGTGGGTAAAGGAAATCTGGTACAATCACTGTGAATAGAAATGTCATACTTAAACTTCCAGATCAGGGGTTGGCAGACTCCTGCCTGTGGGCCAAGTCTGGCCCACCACCTACCTCTGTATAATCTGTCAGCTAAGAATTGTTTTCTGACTCTTTAATGACTGACAAATTAAAAGAATACACGGTACAATGGAAATCATAAAAAAATCGAATTTCAGTATTCATGAATGAAGCTTTCCTGGAACACAGTAGGACTGATTTCTATCCATACTGTCTGTAGATGCTTCTACACTATGTCAGTACTGTTCATGGCCACAACAGAGACCATGTGGCCTGCAAAGCCTAGAGTTTTATGATCTGACTCTTTATAGAAAAAGTTTGCAGCCTCTAATCTAGACTATAAAACAAAAATTGAAATACTCTAAAAAGCAGCAAAGTTACAAAGTCAACCCAAGTAGTTCCAATGAGGAACTTCAGTTATCCACCCATTAATTTGCAGACTATTTCATGGGGTGGTTTTAATTGAGACAACTACTTCTTCCTAGGAGAAGTCACTTTAGAAGTTTCAAAGAAAGGGGTCTCTGATCCATAGCTCCATGAGATAGGTATGAACTAGGAAGTGCCTGTGGGAACTCTATGTAAGAGTGATTCCAAACTGACTGAGCTGGCCCACAAAAAAATCAATGATCAGAGACCCAACTTTGGGAAAAGAAACAATGGAGAAATTTTACATCATTAAGAAAAATAAGAAAGTGTGAAATAACAATCCAAAGAAAATTTTTAAATCCCTCTTAAAACTTCAAAAATTCCTTTAAAAATGTTTTGGGAGACCAGGAAACATGTAAGGCATGGAGGAGAAGACAAGGAATTTCTCCAACATCCTGGAGGACATTTTATATGATTATCAGTGAAGTTTTAAAAGAAAAGGTGTTAAAATAAAAATAAAACTGCCCATGGAAGAAAAATAGAAGGAATGTCATACCTAGAAGGACAGACCCAAGTTAAAATAAATAAATAAATAAAAACTAAAACAGGGATAGGTGGACATTTCTGAGGAACAAACCTCAGTGGTACAACCTTTGCCAGAATTATAGGAAGCAGAAAGGCAGCCAGGAGATCTATGAGACCAATAAACTGATGACCAGGTGTAAAAGGGAGACAGCAAAAAATGAGAAGAAAGCATTGATCACATTCTCACATTCTCACTAACTTTTGAATTGACCTATCCCAGGTACAAAGTTGAATAGCAGTAACAAACTAGATGTTCCTGACTGAATCAGGAATGAATTCGGTCACAATTTTCTTTCCCAAAATTGAGTAATTGCTAGAAATAGATGGGCTCCACCCCAGAGTTTAGAAGAAAGTCAAGGGTGAAATTTTGGATTCCTTGAAATACATGTAGACAGATCAATTTAACAGAGGATTGGCAGGCTGTTAAAGGGACAGGCATTCCTGAGTAAGGACCAAGGATATGATTCCCTGTCCATTTAACAATAAGATAATGCACCTTTAAGGACGGTAAGGTAGTTTCTGAAAGAGAGATATAGCTCTCTAAATTTTTTTTTTTTTTTGAGGAGGGAAGTACTGAGGTTTGAACCCAGAGGCACTTTATCACTGTGCTACATCCCTAGCCTTTTTATTTATTTATTTATTTATATTTTTAAGATAGAGTTACTAAGTTGAGAGCCTCACTAAATTGCTGAGGCTGGTCTCAAATTTATGATTCTGCTGCTCAGCCTCCCAACTTGCTGGAATAACAGGCATGCACCAGCATGCTCATCCCTCCCTAACATTTTTAAGGAAGCATGTGGAAAAGGAAAAGTCAGTGGTCATCCTCTATTTAAATACTCCCAAAGACTATGATAAGATTCCATGGGGAAGAAAACTATAGACCAATATCCCTGATGAACTTAGATGCAAAACTACTTAATAAAATACTAGCAAATCATGTTCAACAACATTTATTAAGAAGGTGGTTTTATTGAAGACATGCAAGAATGGTTTACTATACACAAATCAATAAATGTAAGTTATCACATTAACAGAATTAAGGACAAAAATCTCTTAGTTATCTCACTAGATGCAGAAAGAACTTTGACAAAATTCAGCAACCATTCATGATCAAAAAAAAAAAAAAAAAAACTAGGGATAGAAGAAAACTGTCTCAACATCATAAAGACTATGAGAAATCCAAAGTCAATCTCCTAGTAAGAGGGAAAAAGCTGTAAGTACTTCCTTTAAAATCTGGACAAGACAAGGCTGTCCACTCTCATCATTAATATAGTGCTAGAAATTCTAGCCAGAGCAATAGGCAAGAGAAGAAAATAAAAGGGATAAAAATAGGGAAGGAAGAAGTCAAATAATAACTCTTTGAAGATGATATAATCCTCTACCTAGAAGATCAAAAAAAATCCACTAAAAGATGGGTAGAGCTAATAAACAAATTTGGCAAAGTAACAGGTTACAAAATTAACATATAAGAATCAATAGCTTTCCTATATATTGACAATGAATCTTCTAAGAAAACTATGTTAAACACAACAGCCTCAAGAAAAAAAAACTAGAAATAAATCTAACTGAATGAGGTTTAAAAAAAATACTACAATAATAAGTAAAGAATATTGAAGAAAAAGTTTGAAGACCTCAGAAGATGGAAAGACCATGTTCATGGATAGGCAGAATTACTATTTTTAAATGGCCATACTACCAAAAGCAATTTAAAGATTTAATGCAATCCTCATCAAAATACTAATGACATTTTTCACAGGACTAGAAAACAGTCCTAAAATTCACTGGGAAAAAATTAAAAAGACCCAGAATAGTCAAAGAAATTTCAAGCCAAAAAGCAATGCTGAAGGTATCACAATACCTGATTTCAAATTATACTACAGAGCTATGGTAAAAACAAACAAACGAACAAAAAACCTGCATTGTACTACCATAGAATAAACACATAGACCAATGGTACAGAATAGAAGACACAGAGACAAATCCATCCATCTAAGTCACCTGATCCTTGACAAACGTGCCAAAAACACACATTGTAAAAAATGGCAGGCTTTTTAACAGATGAGGCTGGGACAACTGGCTATCCACATGTAGAAGAATGAAACAGAACCTTATCTCTCACCTTGCACAAAATCAACTCAAAATGGATCAAAGACCTCAGAATTAGACCAGAAACTGTGCAACACCTAGAAGAAAACATGGGGTCAACACTCCAGCTTTTAGGCACCAGTAATAATTCTCTGAACAGGCTCCCTATAGCTCAGGAAATAATGCCAAGAGTTAATAAATGGGACAGCATCAAATTTAAAAGCTTCTGCATGGCAAAGGAAACAGTTAGGAATACGAAGAAAGACCCCACGGAATGGGAGAAAACCATTCCTAGCTATTTTTCTGACAGAGGATTAATATCTAGAATATAAAAATGCTTAAAACACTTTACACCAAATTATCAAATAGCCCAATTAATAAATGGGCAAATGAATTAATAAGCAGACCCTTCTCGAGAAATCCAAATGACCACTGAATACATGAAAAAAAATGTTCATCATCATTAGCAATTAGGTAAACGTAAATGAAAACTTCACTGAGATTTCATCTCACACCAGTCAGAATGGTAGTCATCAGGAATACAAATAATCATAAATGCTAGAGAGGATGGGGAGAAAAAGGAACACTTTTACACTGTTGGTGGAACTGCAAATGAGTATGTTGTCTATGGAAATCAGCATGGAGGCTCCCTAAAAGACTAGGCATGGAACCACCATATGACCCAGCTATTCCAATTCTCAGCATGTACGCTGAAGAATTAAAGTCATCTTGCTACAATGAGACATGCATACCCATGTTTATAGCAGCACAATTCACAATAGCCAAACTACAGAACCAGCCTAGGCATCCATCAACAGATTAATGGAAATGTGGTATATATACACAAGGGAGTTTTATTGAGCCATAAAGAAAAATGAAATTATGGCATTTGCAGGAAAATAGGTGAAACTAGAGGCCATTATGTTAAGCAAAATAAGCCAAACTCGGAAGGTTAAGGGTTCTATGTTTTCTGTCATATGTGGACTCTAAGGAGACAAAGGGAAAAGAAAGGTGGGGGTGGATCTCTTGAAAATCAAAGAGACATCAGTAGATGAAAGGTACCAATGAGTGGGAAGTGGAGGGGAAGGGGGGAAGGGCTGGAGATTGATATTGGTCAAATTATATTATTACATTTTGTGTATGTAGAAACATGGAACAACAAATCCCATCAATATGTATAAGTATAATGCAACAATAAAAATGTGGGCGGAAAAGATTACATGAGAAACTATGCACATTATGTAATACCTTCTATTACAAAAGCAATATATGTTCTGTGTAGAAACTATGGAAAATACAGAAAAGCAAAAAGAATTAAATTAAAATCATCCATAATCCAGCCAACCAAAGATATCCACTGTTAATACTTTTCCATACATTATTTGGGACCAAACATGGAATTTAATTTACTGTTTTATTTTGGACACTGGCTCCAAAAGAGGAGAGAAGGGCAAGGAAAAATAATTTCCAAATTGTTCCAACTCACAAACGGATGCTAAGACCTAACAGGAGACTATTTATAATAAAATCCTCAGGTTTGCACATGACACTAAGTTCTTTTTAATAATGAAATATCATCCCATTTATGCAGAGGAAGCCGTGGAAATTTCACAAGACTGCATGTGGGAGCAGAAAACTGGCAGATGAAATTCCTTATAGGAAAGTGTAAGAGAATACATGCAGGGGAGTATTGGTACCATCCCAATTACCCTGGAAATGATGGATTCCCAGGTTCCAGTCAGACGCAGAACATGCAGCACGCTGTCATCGCAGATTTGTACCCTAAAGGCGTCACACTGATTCCACGTAAAGATCAAAAAATGATGTGGAAACCAAAATTCTGTTCTCTGAAACAATGGTTTATGTATGCCTAGAATATTCTGCAGTTCGAGCCCTACCTTAACAAGGGCAGAGATGATTCAAAGAAACCAAAAACCTGAAGATCATTGCCTATGAGAATCAGTGCTGATAACTGGCATGCTCCCATCTATGAAATCTAAGAGTGACGGCTGATACAAACAAGATGAAGTCCTCAAAACAGTGACATTTTGAGATTGAGGAAGGTGATGCACCTTAACCAAGGATCCATGGACTTTATAAGATTTATAAACTCCTTAAAATGGTACAGACATTTTTTCACATGTATGTACTTGTGAGTGTGTGTGTGTGTGTGTGTGTCCTCTGTTGAGTGGCTGTATAATCCTCACCAGTTTCATAATGAGGTTCATTACCCTAAAATCCAAAAACTAGATGATAGGAGAGTAGCCTTAGTCACTAATTCCTTGAGGTTTGAATGGAAAAGCCTTAGAACAAATTAAATTGTATTTATCCCATTAAAAATTAGCACATGGAACTTCTTTCATGAGAGATATTATAGATTAAAAAAAATAAGCATAAAGTGTATGGGAAGGTTTGAAGGAGGTCTCCAAGTTTCCGTACCAGGTCTCCATGAAGACAGACTGAGGTCTATTTTATTCTCCCCTCTGTCTTTCCCTACAGCTTAGTGTGGGGTCTGACACATAAAGGGCACCCCAATCAAGGATTTCCAAGTGTATTAATCACGTGCTGATGAACAGTTATGCTCCCATTTCAAAAGAGACAGAGAGACAGAGAGAAGGGATACAGGGAAGGCATAGGAGGGGTTGAGGGAAGAGGGGTGTGCTGAAGTAGAAGGGGCAGCATGGCTGTTCTTTAGCACATTAATCCAGCCAACAAGTATTGATTGAGTGACTACAGTGTACCAAGCCCTGTCCCAAGGTCATGCTTCCAACCAGTCGATCTTGATGGCACTCTGAGTCTGAATGAGCTCAGATACTCTCAAGGACAGGACTGTTTCCCTCCTTCCCATATCCTCTTCTCAGGTCCTTGCTTGAGCATCTTCCATTTCAAAGACACCTAGACTCTGTGGAGATGGACATGGCATCATGTCAGCAAAGAACTATGCTAATGTGGCCTTAGACGAATACCAGGGGGGGAAAAAACAGAAATGAAATATCAAAGCAATAAAAAAGCATATAAGAGTTTTCTAACATAAAACTTTGTACAAGTGTTCAATGGAACATTGTCAAGCAGATTAATTAGTTAACATTTGGAAAGTGCTTTGAAGATGAAAATTGCCAAATAAGGGCTTCAGATATTGAGCCAATATTTCATTGGCTATAACTTAGTGGCATAAGAAACAAGTCCTCTAATAGTTGAGGCAAAGATGGAGCCCAAGATGGTACATAGAGGCTCTTTTGCCCATAGAGAGTGCTTCTCCAGTGTCTCTGAGCTTACAAATGGGGAGCTTCATTTCTCCAAAGTCTCCGCTTTTGTTGGCCAATCCCCCTGAAGGCTGCTGCTAGAGGACCCCTGTGGCAGGCTGCTTGGGGAGCAGTGAAGTCTTCATAAATAAGTCCTGTTAGTGTCCTTCCAACCCTGATTTAAATTTTATTAAAATGGGATTCAGGCTAGTGTTCCCCGGGTAGATGGTATTCTATTCTTTAACAGTGTTGAGATCTGAGCTATCTAGATTTGAATCAAGCATGACAAGAGCCCAAGCTCAGAACACTGCTCCCTCCAACCCAGGTGGGACAGGGACAGTCTCCCTGGGAGCAGGAGTCAGCAGGGGGAGACTCCAAATCAGAAACCATCCAGCGTTGGTAGCCGGTGGCAAGTGAAACCACATCCTCACTGTTGATCTGTCTTCAAAAACAATGAGAGCCGGCTTCTACGTGGTGGTGGTGTTGCCTTGTCTTTCTGCACAGCAATGTTATTTTCACCAACATTTGTTTTCATTTATTTAAGTTTTATGATTCCCAAAAAAGAGTTGAAGCAGCTTCCAGATTAAAACAAAGCACAGAGAACTGCAGCATTTGGGGATAAAATAGGACAAATAATGCATTTTTAGGCTGGCAGTCATAAGATACAGTGTACTTTGGTCAAAACGTACTGGAGTCAAAAAAGAAAATCCTGGGTTCCAGCCCTAACTCTAACCATGTAGTCTCCCTCAAGCTGGATTGCATGGGCAACACAGTCTCTTGAAGTGTTTGGAAAATAGTGTTCTGGCATTATTATGTCTGGCAGAAGGAAGTGGGTGGTGTCATAGAGGATCCAGGTAAGAGATGGAAGGTATCTGAAGACAGTGGGATTAACAGGCTTGGAAAGAAAGGAGGGGAAGGAGTTTACACAGAAGACCCGACAGGACTTGGAATGGACTGGCTAGGAGACAGAGCAAGGGCGTTCAATGCTGACTCTGAGGCTTTGTGACTGCGTGTCACTGTGAGGAGAACCAGAAAAACACTCCCTGGAGAGGTTGCTAAACTAGGGCAGAGGGGATGAGCCCCGGGTTGTCACAGAGTCTTCAGTGACAGAAACGTTCAAGAGGAAGGAGGGTGTAGGCGTCTGGTATGAGCTGGACCTGAGGCAAGAAAACAAAGCCGCAGATAAAATCGCTGAAGTCATTGGGATTTCAGCAAACGAATGGATGAGGACATGCAGGAAGTGTGAGGGCACAGAGGGGACCGAGGGCTGAGTCTGAAACCAGGACCCAGGAGCCAAAAATAGCCCCGATATTGACTCGGTACCAAACATTTGTTTCTGTGATTCAAGGACCTTGTTTTTGCTCTTTGTGGTTGTCTCCAATCCCATTCAAACCCTCTAAAACCTACGGGAAAGAATGAGATTAGAGACGGGGAGCAGAGTTCCTGAGTGGGGGACATCCCAGCAAAACTGGCCACTGCCTTCTGCTTCCATCGGATGGACCCACCTCCTTCAGCTCCTCTCCTGGCTGCACGTTGACCTCAGGCCACCTGGGATCCCCTGACCAAAGTAGTCTGAATCCATGGGTCTCATGCAACTGAGTTTTATTTACTTTTCCCCAAACCTGACCCTGTCTGTTTCAGCCTCCTCACTTCCCAAGGTCACCTTCTCTGCATGTTCACTGTCAGCCTTCCCTAGGAGCCTCCAGCAGGTGACCTAAGGTCTCTCTCCTACTCACAGAGAGCAGCTGCAGGCTCCATCTTCAATTACAGGGATCCTGGTGTCCCCTCCCCCACAACGATGCTGGCTTTGCCCATCCCTGGGGGGAAGGCTGAGAATTCTAGGGTTTCCCATCATATGGCGTTTACTACGTGCCACATAATGAAGTCCAAGCCAATGTGATGAACTAGCAAAATACTCATCAAAAAAGCAAAACATTTTTTTGTCTTTTTTTTTGTCTTTCCCCTCTTATTCTCAGCATCAAAGATTTCTTAGTTAAATAGAGGTAAATGGGATGTTTGAGAGAACAATTAGCTACTATGAGGTATAGGTTGGATTATCTTTTGGTTTGGCACGTACATAACATTGCATTATGCATTTTAAGTATACTGCATGTTACATAAGATGTAAAACATAGCAACATATTGCTAATAACACATTATATATTCTTATATATAACTATATACAGAATATATCATGATGAATAGTTTAGAGTATGTTTCAAACATATGTCTGAGCAATTGTAAAGTTATAGATGATATTATCAGCATAATTTATTCCAACCCAGCTTTTCTAATGATGTTCAAAAAATGTGGCAATAATAAGACCAAATTCAGGAACAAATGAGGTATGAAATAGCAAAAGAAGGAAGGGTCAATCAAGGATGTGATTCTGCAGGACTCTGGCTTTCTTAGAGAACCGTCAACATACAGCATCTCTCCCTGGCAGCCCAGTGGTCCTAAGATTCTCCTTGCCCTTCTTCTCCATGGCTGTCAGTTCCTTGGGAAGTGAAGCCAGTCTCAGATTGAAACAGGTGAAGCCCTTAGGGACAGCTGGAATGCAGAACTGTCACAGAAAACACTTCTTCCTTCTGCACACTCAGAGGGCAACACTGTCGAGGGACAGAAGGGGTTGGGGGAAACTCCACTATAAAGGGGGAAAGCCAAAGAAAGAAAAATCATGTGTCTTTGGGAAGAAAAAGAACAGAGTTGTTGAAGACTCCAACAGGGGAAGGGTTAATGTTGGGAAAAATGAGATCACTGCATTCTCTACTGCTGAGAATTATTTGTACCACCTCTGCCTTGACGTAGCATCAAATATGGTCGTCCCTCATATCCACAGGGGATTGGGTCTAGGATCCCCTGCACAGTGAGAGAGTATCATGCTTTATCACTAGCCCAAGAAAAGATCGAAATTCAGAATTCAAAGTACAATTTCTGCTGGATGTATATGTAACTTTTGTACCATCATAAAGTCAAGAAATTGTTGATGAACCGTGGAAAGTTGGGAGCATACTGTAGGTGGGAACACTGAAGAATGTATGGCCCAGGTCTCAATGACCATAATATGCCAGAGCTAAATCACTATCACACTGCAAGCCATCGTCTAAGAAAGGGTCTCCATTCAACACTGCCAGGGTGTCAAAGCCATTCAGGGACAAGCCAGCGGAGATACAGCCCTAAGTGGAGGATGCAAGAAGGACTGGTGGGAAGAAGGAAGGCTACAGGGAATGCTCCATAAGACTTTAGAAACAACACGAGAAGGGTTTCAAGTTCAAAGTGTTCTGTCATGTGCAGACTTGGGTGAGGGAGAACTGGTGGCATCTGGCTGATTTTGGAGGATGCTGGCAGCACCAAGGACAGGGGCTTAGGAGAATCCCATTCAGTGTCAAGTTCCACAAGCTCCCTGGGGCTGCCTGGTTCCTCCACCCACTCGTGTCTTCTTCAAGGACCTCCAAGCTTATGACTGTCCCCGTCTGAGTATCAGAGGCCTTGAAGCTATAACTTCTCCAGGCAAGAATAGCAGGGTGCCAAGTCATCAATGCCGTGACATGACTACAATGCATTTCTCGGAAAAGCTAAATTATCGACAATTATGAATGCACATAAAATTTCCTAAAGTTGTTTTATCCTACTTATAATCCTTGTTCCAAACCCTAATTAAGTTCAGAATTTTGGTTGTAAATTTTAAAACTTTAATAGCATTCCAGGTATTTCAAACCAATGTATTCCACGAAGATGGACTCCACTGTCGGTACCTGAACAGCTCCAAGTTACAACCCAGATTTCTGCAGAGCTTCCACTCTACCTTTTTCTTTCCTTCCATAGATTTTTTTACTTTCTCTCTTCTTTTCTTTTTGCAGCCATTAGAAAAAGAAGAAGAGGAGGAGGAGGAGGAGGAGGAGGAGGAGGAGGAGATTTTAAACCATCACGTGGTGTTTCTCTTGAAGAATGAGCTGTGGGAGGAACCCAGGCCAAGAGGAAGACAGAGTGAGATTAGAACAAATGAGAAATGACACAGAAATGCCCGGGTGAGGGAAGGAAAGGACCTTTTGTTTTTGCTGTTTCAATCATACATGTAAACTACACCTATAAGCAATAATACCAACAACAAAATGAGCCAGTGTCTCTTGCATTGAAGAGATGGAACAGTTTCAGGGAGGCAAATGCTTAATCCTAAAGAAAGCCCAAGAGGAGCATGAACTAACCAAGGCTGGATGAGGATTTCCTGTTTTACAGGTGGCCCTTGTATCCTAGGTCTCAGCCTCTGAGGAAACACTACACCACTTCATATAAGAGAATTGCCCATTCACAGACTTGACTGTCCATGGGAGTGGGGGGCTGGGACCACTCTCCCAGGGACGGGAGGGATGATTGTATTTAACTATATGTTATGATTGAGTCTGAGTCCATTTCCCTTCGGGATGACTAAGCTCCAAGGATGCTTAGGCAGGTGTAGGGTGACTTAGGAAGAGGTGCCCAGAGTCTGGGACATGGAGCAGAGCTGCAGAGGCCTCCCCTGCTGGGGTCTCCTCCGTGGAAGCTGGGGCTCAGGGTGCCACCAGCCTTTGTTTCCTGGGCCGTTAATCTATTCCATGCTGCTTCTTCGGCAAACTCTCTTCCTTCCTCTCTCATTCCCTCCTTCTGTTGCCATTTTGTATCATTCCTCTTCCTTCCCTTTAATGTGTTGTAATAATAAACCAAAACATCTCTACGTCACTTAAGTGACATAAATAAGGTTTCAGATCGTCTGCTCTTAAAAAGCACAGAAACTAAGGTAGAAGAAGACTGTCTCAAAAAGCAACAAAAATGATCTTAAGTTAGTTTATTTAATGTAATGGTAGCCTTTTTTCAATCTCAAAGACCTTGGATAGAAATTTAAACTTAAAATAGTTTGTAGTGCAGGTATTCCCCTATTGTTACCAAAATGAATTCCTGGAAAACTTCATCATTAAATATAACACTGTAAAGCAGATTACATCTTCCTGAAGGAACTAATTTATAATCAGGGGATTGTTCTTGATTAAGGACTCTGAATCCAATAAATCACTGGTATATACAATAATATGTCATAAAGGAAAAGATACAACTATAAAGTTATACAATTGTTTCAAATAGTAAAATTGGACCACAGGTAGGGTGGAAATTCCACAGAAATTTGTATTGTAAACAGGTGTTATAAAATGAGCAAGAATAGAATATTTATAATGATTATATAAGGACCCTGACTTACTATTAAACACTTGATCACTTAAAAATATAATTCTACCCTGGCATAAATTTGATTAAAAATTAAAGTTATTTATAATGAATTTTGAATATATAATTAATGATAACTTTATTTGCTGTACTTGACTTTGGAAAACTTTCTAGGGAGGTTTGGGTGAGTTAGGACTCATAAATTCATCCAGTGAACAGGGACCTTAGCAGAGAACAGTGGTTAGCCCTAGATTAAGTTCTATTGAACATTTTTATTAGCTACTTAGATAAATTCACAGAGAACAGAAAATTTGGAAGGTATGCCCCACCACTTTATAATTAATAAGGATTATAAGCTGAAGAAGTGGACAGGCCCAATGGAATGAAATTCAATAAAGGTTTATGATGAAAACAACATCTAAATTGGAGAATAAAATGCATATCATTATTACATATAGATATATATGTATATTTTATATATATATGTATATATTTAAATATATATATTTAAAAGAAATTTACGGAATACCTGACAAGCTAGGGGAGATTAAGCTGTAGTTTAAGAGGTTTAAAAGTGGAAGAAGGGCTAATCACAGAGAAATGCAAGCTAAATTTACTACTCCAGGTTAAAAGCAAACGAGATAGATATAAATAGACATAACATAGACACATTTTGTAAGTACACCCAATAAACATAAAACAAATAGTCAGTGAAAGCAGAAACCAGAAGGTTTACAAGTTCCCAGGACCCCGCTGCTCACCCCAGCAGAGCCCACAGCACCTGCCAGGTCACTCTGTTGACAGACATTGTGTCTTCCTACTTAATCACCTGTTCCTTTTGTCTTCCAACTTTCCATCCGTCTGACCCACTGCAGAAACCCCGTAAATGTTTGTTGAATAAAAGAGTAAATTAGTGCTCCATTTTCTGATGGGAAATAGTTGAGTAGGAGTCTGAATTCCCTGGTTCTGATTCTGCTCACCCACTTACGCATTTGGATCCAGAGAGTGTCCCCCTGCAGAATCTCCTTACTTTTGAACACAAGGATCCACATGGATTACTCCTCCCTGTGCTGGTCTCCTGCTGGGAAAATTCTGGACTGCCAAATCACCTTCATTAGACAATATTTCTTCCTTCTTTTTCCCTTGAGGCAACCGGTGTTGACACATTGAAGTGATAATTATTCTCAAGAGTTCAAAATTTACATTTTTATAATCTGCACAATTTATTGTTCATATGCATTTCCCTTTTTAAAGCTGAAAATAGATCCTGCTGCACACTTGCATTACTATTTTCAGCTCCTGGCCTCTAGGTTGAAAGAAAATCTTGAGCGTAACTGTGAGGTTTTCTCCTCCTAACACCCTTGAAATCTATATTATTTCAGGTTAGGACCTAGAAAATAAAAAGTCATATTTGTAAAAGTCTACATCCAAACATACACAATTATGGATAATTATTTGTAAAATTAGAAAAAGTGAAAACAGGGACAAAAAAAAAAAAAACCAGGGAAGTAACTGTCTATTTAAATAGCAACCAGAAAAAAAAATGGACTTTAAGAAAATTCTCAACAAGTATTTCCATGAAAAACACAGAAATACTAAAGAGAGATTGGTGGGTCCCCTAGTATTCCAGAAGGATCTATAAAAGTGAATGATCCTCCCTCACCAGCCAAAGAGTCAGGAATCCATGTCTCACCATTCCTGACTGGGGGAGGCCAGGCTGGGGTTAAGGTAAGAAGGGAACCTCGGGCAATGCCTCCTCTGCCAAAGGATGCACAGATGGTTTTACGGTTTATGAGGCATCCTCCAAAATCTCATGTTAGACAATGCAGCCATGTCAGAGGTGAAAGGAGGAGATTATGAGAGCTGTAGCATTATCAGGGACTAAGCACTGATGGATTAATAGTTTAAATGGATAACTGGGGGGCTGGTTCCTGTAAGCAGGTAGGTGTGGCTGGAGGAAGCAGGTCCTGGGGCATACCCCGCCCTTCCTCCCTGATGCGCTGCCTCACCTCAGGTCCATAGTAATGAAGTTGGCTCACCACGGACTGAACCTCTGAGACTGTGAGCCCAAAGTAAGTTTTTCCTCTTCTAAGTTGTTCTTGTCCTCAGGTACTTTGGTCACAGTGATGAGAAGTTGACTGGCCCAGATGGGTCCTCTATGGTCCCAGAGAGTGGAGAGTCAGGGGTTGGACTCTGAGGGCCAAGGCCGCGGACCTTCTCCCGCCATCACCCCAGGCCCGTGCATTTGTGGCAGGAGGGGGAGGTCTTGGGAAGCTCCTGACCCTCACTCGTCCTGGATGGCCTCCTTCGCCCCTGGAGGTCACTGCCTACCCTCCTTCAACTTGCCAGGGAAAAAATAAGGCATAAGCACCTTGAAAACTTACAAAACTTACTAAACTCTGCAGTCGTGGTGAGGGTTCTTAAGACAAAGGAAACACCCCTGTGTTCTGGGACGAATGGCCACCCAGCACTGCGCAAAGGCTGAGGGGTGGCTTCCAGGGCCTTCAGCCCTAGACACTCTGATACCAGGCCCGGCGGGGCAGGTGCTCAAAGCCAATGCCACCCTCGCGTCCTGCTGAGGGAAGCAGGTGTGGAGGTGTGCTCTCCCCAGCAACACTTAAAAAACTCTTAGTCTTTCTTCTTTTAAGGTATTAGGAAAGACAAAAGAACCAAGGAAAAGGAAGAAAGAAACTGCTTAAGAAAAAAATGAGGTTCTATTGAAAAATTTAAAAGAGAATAAGAAGGAGAGCGAGGGAAAGATCAAAGAGGAAAAGGAAGCATTGAGATGAAGAAAAGAGAGGAACAGAGAGTGCATATTGGGCACCTTGAAAAGAAATGGTGGGATGTGCTTAAAAAAAAAAAAACTGACTTCACTGAGCACAGAAGAGAAAGCGGTGCCAACTAAAAGGCAAAAGAAACAAGCATAAAACGAAAGAGCTGCCGGGAAAGGGAAGAGGAAAGGGGTGCTCAAAGTGGGGGTGGGGACACTCCTTCCAGCACTTGTCCTTCCTTAGCCAGGGAAGAATGTGAACTGAAGAGGAAAGGGGAGGGCACGAGAGGAGTGGCACACGGGCACACCCAAGACCCAGTGCTGCTGTAGAAAGGAAGGGGGCAAGTGACGTGGGCTAGGGAGGAACTCTCAGACAGGAAACACCACCACTCCATTAGGTCCACAGCTTGCTGCGAACTTCATCCTCAAGAAAAAGGCATCTACTGAACTCTGATCCTGGGAACACAGGTAGGAGAACACGGAGCCCCTGTAAAGAGGAACCAAGACAAACCCTAAAAACAGAGCTGGCTCACCAGGAGCAAAAGTCCTGGGGCACACAAAGCGTCTTTTCTCCTGCCACTCAAAGTCAAAAGCCTTCTGAAAACATCTGTGGAATGAATGAATGAATCAATCAATCAATCATCATCAACGGAGCTTCCACTCTCACTTTTGCATTTTGGGCTCCCAACAATGTGGACCGTGCCCCAACACCTGAGCCTAGCCATTGTGGAACTCCCCTTTCCTCCTTGGGCTCTGGCAGCAAAAAGGACCCAATCCATGGGATCCCTGGTCTCCCTCCAGGAAGTCATCCCAGCCCCATTTTCCATGAGCGAGGGAGAAGGGAAAGAGCTCCACGTTCCAAAGCATTTATGTCTATAATATGCACCTTGTTGTATCTCTGGCAAGTTGAGTGAGGGAATATAGTTATTCTTGATTAAAACCAACATCGAGAAATTTAACGGCCATTTTAGAGATTTCAGAAAATAACAATAGAGGTTGTGGGGTAAAGATGGCTAAAGAGTAAGATCTCACAACAACTAATTAAGAGAGTGTGGGGGGGGGCTACTGTGGTGGAGACCATTTAGCTTCCTTCATTCAGGATGTCTTTCGAAGAAGTGAAAAATGTTAGTTGGGTTTTAAAAGTTGGGATCCATAATCTTCAAAGACTTTAGAACAGAGATAAAAATGCCTGTGCGCACGATTATTCTGCACTAAGAGCGATCAACATTGGGAACCTTGTGGTCACCTAAGTGGCCCTGAAGGAGGACCCAAAACCCGCTCCACTTATTTTGATTACTTTTTGTAATGCAACCCACGTCCTATCTAGCAAAACCTATCATT
This sequence comes from Marmota marmota marmota, assembly GCF_001458135.2. NCBI lineage: Eukaryota > Metazoa > Chordata > Mammalia > Rodentia > Sciuridae > Marmota > Marmota marmota. The sequence goes on from NW_025999983.1 coordinate 11,341,561, forward strand.
CAATTTGACATTTTTCTTTGAAGGGGGGACCCTTTATTAAGGTAAATACTGTGACAACCATGAGGAGACACTAGGCAATAATTTTAAGAGATTAAATCAATCTCAGGGGTGGAAGTGCCCAACGACAAAGGATCATTTCAGAATAGAATTTGAATTACAGAAAATGATCCTAAGACCTGAGGAATTTTTCATCAGTTCCCTGAGAGCCAGAGAAGCAAGACTAAGAAGTATGGCCAGGCTTCAGAAGAGCAAATCAGAGCCAGACAAATATGTTTTCATGTCAGCTCAGAGATTTTCAAGTTGCATATTAAGTATGACACATTTAAATAAATGCATTTAAAATCATGGCATCGTAAGCCGTGCTTCATTTTAAATAGTCAAGGAACCCTTTAGATAAATAACACAGGCTTGCCCTTTTTAAAAAAAAAAATGTATTTAACTGATAGGATTTAAAATAGTTGCTCACATTAATGGAATTCTTGAAGGATTCCATGTATTTTACCAAGTTTCTTCTCTATTTAGAATATCCAGATTTTCTTTCATGTCTGCTTTCTTCAGATCTTAAGTAATCCAGACTTTCAAAGAGCTAGTAAGATACTATTACTACCTTCAACTTTAAAAAATCAAAATATTAATATGTTTCTAAAGTGAATACAGTTATTTCATTTACTTAATGTGACTCATTGTTTTCTTAGCTTGTGCTCCTAGAAATGGATACTGTTATTCTCTTCAATTGAGCAGAGTTTAAACTCAGACTCAAATATAAATCAGGGTCACAGAATCAGAAATTAAGATGGTTTATCTAAGAAGAGAATAATAGAATTTTCCTGGAATTAGAAGGAACCTTGGCAATCATCTCAGGCACTTAATAAATACATGCCAATTTGGAAATCTTACCAATAATGAAAAAAACTAGATCTTGAAAATTAGTGTCAGTTATATATGAATGCATCCTAATCACTATTTGCAGCAATTCCTGTTTAAATAAGAACATTCTTGTCTGCAAAACAAGACAAAGAGGAACTGAGCAGTAATATAATCATGAGCCAGAATAAATTTTTGCTGTTGGGCTCATTGCCTGCAACCACTTTTAAGTGACCATGGTCTGCTTGAGACCTAAGGAGAAACACCAGGAGTGACCGTGCAACATGATACTGCAAATGGAATGCAGTTGGGCAAAAATGGACCCGAGACATTGATCCTGCAAGAAATGTTGAGTGTTCTCAGGAACCAAGCAAACCTCTTCTGATCAGCTTCCTAAGAGCGCCTCAGGACTCCTTTAATGCCACATCAAAAGCGTTTGCCAAAGGAACTCTGGTGAGCTAGAAGGTTTAGAGCGGATTCCCAAGCAATTTGGGTTATCTTCCATCACTCCAGGACCAAGTGCAAAATGCCACAGAATCCAGTGGCTCTTTCTCTGCTAAATTTAACTGGCTCACTCATTCATTTTGCTAATGTAACACAGATTTCTGGAGCCTCCAACAAACTGCTAGGCAATACTTAATGCCTTCATGAATGTCCTATCATTTTTTTTTAACTTAAACAAGGAAGTTAGAACATTTATTAATTCACCAATGCTAGAGTGCTGGACAGCCAAACTACTTTTACTTTTTTTTTTTTTTTTTTTGCCTTTGGGTCGTAATTGCAGCATACCAACAGATGTGGAAGTCTGACTCAAAACTCAACCAGGGCAACTTTTCCAAAAAAAAATTGAAGACTGTGTTCAAGCCTTGCATATCCACAGACACCTGCTATATTTGCATAGCCCAGGCTTGCAGGAAGCGTTAATCAATCATTTTCTGTGTGTAGAATTATCCAACCAGAAAACCATTACTTATTTCACCAGAAAAAAAAAAAAAGAAATTGTTTTTCATTGCTGCTAGTTCAGTTTCAGCCTTTCTCCCCGCTTCCCAACCTCCATCAGCAAACAAGTCTATACCACAATGTAAGGATCAGTGTCTCGGTCCAATCACAATTTTGGTTTATTTATAAATCCAAACAGGTGAGTTCTGTCACAGTTTTTTTTTTTTTAATCAATGTGCATTAAAAAAAATCCAACTTCTGTTACATACCTCTTGGCTTATGTTTATTGAGTATTCCTCATTATTTTAGGTGCTAGGAGATTAGTAAGCAAAAGGAGAAAAATATGGATAGGGTAATCCTTAAAAAAATCACGTAATTGCAAATCATGATGAACAACAGAAGGAAAGTAGAGCCTTCTCCCTGGGACCAACAGAGGGTTCTGAAAGAATTGAAGGGTCCTAGTGGTAGAATCAAGGAATTCCATGTTTGAGCTGAGATGTGAACAAATAGACCCAAACTTAGCAGAAGTTGGGAAGGAAGGATGGAAGAAGGGGTCAAGAGAGAGAGGAGAAAGTTGTGGACAAGGAAAAAAGAACATGTGCAAAGGCCCTGAGGCAGGAGAGGGGCTGCTCCTTGAGGAACTGAGAAAAGGCTTAAGGGAACTAGCACAGAAAGAGAGGGGGAGGGTAGAATAAGATGAGGTGGAAGAGACTCCCAGGCCCAGATCAGGTGAGGGTTTGCAGATACCATGTGGAGTTTAATCTTTAAGAGCAAGTGGAGCCTGCTCAAAGGTGTCAAGAAATGTGATCTGATTCCCATCTTTAATCTGATTCATTTGGGTCCAGCATGGGAGACGTTAGAGCAGGGAGGTCATTCAGTCCACCTGAGATTGATGGTAGAGGTGCCTGCTGCAGGGAGCCAGTGCCTTAGAGAGGACGATGTGCATTCCAGGGGAGTTTGGGACGTAAAACCCACAGGATTTGGCTATGAGAAGTGAAGACGTGACTACATTAGAAAATCAGTCCTCAGAACAGCTCATATTCATCGAGTCTTCCTACTTGTCATGCTGACTAGATTTTAGAAAAATTCTCTTTGGAAATAGAGATGTTAAAAAAGAGAAAGTATAAAGCTCCATCCAACGTTAGTGTTTTGCAAATATGGCAACTGACCCTTACATCTGAAGGGCCTATTGTAGACGTCTTTAATTCAGTTGTGTGTGTGTGTGTGTGTGTGTTTCCTTCTGAATATATTTGTAAGGAATTCCTAGTTTCTAATTTAGTTCCTTTGTTTATGAACCTGTAAATGTCAGTAGACTCCTTTGGTGTACGGCTAAGCTATAGATCACGGTTTTGCTAAGTGGGCTTCCCAGAACTAGTCCTATAAGAAGTAAGAGATTTCACTTAGAAGCATTTTTGATAAACAATAGTTTAAAAATATTTCATGTATCCTTGTGGAGGCTCTTCAGAGATTATAATAAGATAGCATGCATTTTGAATATCCAGGGAAGACTTACGTAGCACTTCCCAGCCCAGGAGTCCACAGGACTTGTGACTGTGGTTCCGTGAGATGCCTGGGTGGGTTAACAGGGTCATGCACATCTTGGTTTAAGCTTCTTCAAATGGGTTTTGCATATAACAGGTCTTTATAATTTGTTAAGTAAATGCAGACTGAGATTAAGAGTTGCAAATGTAACACCCAGTCTCTTGGAGGACTGGCATGAGAGGGGTTGGCGGGGGCCCCTGCCACTAATGTGGGCATCACTAGGAGGACACCTGGCCACTAGTACTTCCAGCCAATGTGCTGACATATGAAATATCCCAATGTTTAAAGAGAATCCAGAAATTCATATTTCTATATAAAATTTTTAAAAAATCATTTCAATGCTCAGATCAAACAGAACATATAGGCTCCAAATTTTCAACTTCTGAGGTAACACACATTATATTCACCAAATTAATTAAATCCAAGTTTTTTCATTTTGTGACTATTTCAATGAAATTGACACAGGTGCATTAAAATATGTTGGGAATATAATCTAGTGCTTATGTATCATTTATATGTATTTTCATCTACTTTTCTCAGTAGACCTTTAAAAACATAATAGTTATTTCAAAGTTACCATAAGTGGTATATGTTCTCAGTTTAAGTTTTTATCCAAGGTGATGGGACAAGTGGGGTTAAAAGAAAATCACACTGAATAGTCAGGGTAAGCAGCAGTATCTAAGAATCGTCCTGTGAAATCCATAAACACCTTCCTCCTTTTTAAGGAATCCCCACTTTTAATTTGCCATTATGAAAATTTTAATTTCCACTTGTTAATTTTCTATTTGGGGAAAGTTAACTCCTTCACTGCTCAGGGGCGTCATCACAGATCCTAAAAGAGATAACTTTCCCCGTAGTATTGCCAAACCCTGAAAAAAAAATCCTTCCTTTATTTATTTAAGCACCATTTTCCCCTGGTTCAGGAGAGATCAGGTCACTCAGGAATAAAGAGCAATAGAAAAGCAGTCCCATCTGAGAAAGCACATTATTACACCAGAGGCAAACCCTTAGATATGGCAACACAATCAGACAGTTTAGTTACAGATGTGATTGTCTGTTTGGCTAAAAAGAAGAAATGTCACTGCTTGACCTATAGGAAGCCTCCGTTATTTAGCATATGATTCGGTATCTTGTTGTTTACCCAGCCTCATCTTTTTTTTCCTTTTCTTCTGAAAGCATTTGTCCACTTGAAAACTAACAGCTACAGGACAATGTAGTCGTAGCACATTTCTTATATATTTCTTAAGTCCATTAAAACACTGTATGTGCACACACCATTCACACAGGGCCGGTATTGCTGTAGCAGGTGCTTTACTGTTTATCCTTGGCCTAACACTCTGTTCGCATTATCTTTTTCCTTTTTCGTCATTTAGAAGTCCAGCAAGAATCGTGGGGGAAAGTTATGGTGGTGGCATGGTTCTATTTTGTAAAAATCAATTGTATTTTTTAATGAAGTGTTAACTTGAAAAAATGAGATTTTTTTTTTACTGCTAATGGAACTGAGTCTATAACAACAGCTCTCCAACCTGGAGATAACTTGTTTCATGACCTCAATAGTCGAAAACGTATCCAAGGAAATAGAACCAAACCAATCAGTCGACGAGAGCCAAAATAGATAATCACAACAAAAAAATAATAACATCACCTCCTGCAGCCAGGGCAGGTGGGCTTCCAATCCTTTAATCCATAGACATAATCTCATTTGATCTTCCTAACTGCGTTATAAAAAAGAAAGGGTTTCCCATATTACCCCATGTTTTCAGATGAGAAATGGAGAACCACTGTGTAGCTATTTCACACTAATCGGGACAATGGTTGGGGCTCAGTTCACAGTTGTTCCAGGACAATGACAGCCTGGGGTGATCCCAGGCAAACCTGAACAGTCACCCTAGAATGAGGACATCAGGTCATGCCTGCGGAGGGGCATCCCTCGGCATGTCAGGGCTCAGGTGCCCTCTCGCAGCAGCACACCTCTACCTGAAACACCAGGTGACCTGACGCTGAGGGGGAGGAAGCACACAGGCAATGACCAGGTTCCTTGGTGGCTTTGTGGCTAGTGTCCCATCCAAATATCAAATCAATCCCAAGGGCATGTGCAGCCCCCTGGCCGCCTCAGAGCAATGGCAGGGTCCAGGGCTCATGGCGTGGTTGCCCGCATTTCCAGGGGGTAGGGGGCTACAGGGATTTCTTAGGAGAGGTGAGGAATGAGGAAGGACAAGGGCCAGCAAAGGTGACAGGCAAGCAGACAGGAGAAGCCGAGCAGGAGCTGCCCCAACAAATCCGGATTGGCCAGGAGCTCATGGGAAGGAGCGGGTTCTGGGCATTCACATGGCGAGGACCAGGGCCTAAGGCCAGACCTGGGCAACGCCACCAAGACCAGGAATGCGTCTTCTGGCTTCTGCGGGGCTTAGCAGCCAGCGGGAGGCGTTCAGGTGCTGCCACTGGCCAGAAGGACAAGGGCAGGGCAGACAGCTCCTGGGAGCCCCAGCTGACCCACCTGAAGCTGGCCGCAGTCTGTGGAAGGGACGGGACGCTGCTGGACCCAGGCGCTCTGGAGCCACAAGCACTGCTGGTGAACTGACATCCGGCCATGCCAGACCCTCGGCTCCTCACCAGGGCCAGCCAGAGGCTCGGCAGGGTGCTGAGGGACTTGGTCAAACGACCTTCAATGAGCTTCTCGGCTCAAACATTGGCTTGAATGTTGAATCTGAATCTTCTTTTTCACAAACATAAACTCGTGTGCTGTTTTAAAAGGTACATGGTCCACATGGAATAGATCTTAGGGAGATGATCCAACCCAAAATAGTTAACATGAGCTGCGTAGGGTGGCACATGCCTGTTGTCCCAGCTGTGCAGGAGGCTTTGGCAGGAGGGATCCTAAGTTCAAGGCCAACTGCAACTTAGCAAGACCCTGTCTCAAAATAAAAAATAAGAAGGGATGGGGATGTAGTTCAGAGGCAGAGCACCTCTGGGTTTCTGTATACCACAAAAAAGTGTGTGTGTGTGTGTGTGTGTGTGTGTGTATAGAGAGAGAGAAAGAAATATAGATATGTATTATATAAATGCACATACATAAATGTGTGTGTATATATATAATAGAATATATGTTATATATATTATATGTAATAGAATATACATTATATTCTATGATATATATTTTCTATAACAATAGCATTATATATAATAAAATATAACATATACTATATTAATATATAATATTGCATATTATATATTAATATATATCATATGTACTAGAATATAACATATATTCTATTACATATAATATTATAGGAATAAATTTTATTAAATAGAAATATTATATATTATTATATATATTCTACTAATATGTGTGTGTGTGTGTGTGTGTGTATATATATATATATATATATATATATATATATATATATATATATATTAGAA
>NW_025999983.1:11348350-11353454 GCF_001458135.2 Marmota marmota marmota
TATATATATTAGAAAGACTAGTTACTTCAAGAATAAGCCCTGTACACCAGGTATGGCAATGCACACCTGTAAGCCCAGGTACTTGGGAGTCTGAGGCTGAAGATCACTTGAGTTTGGGAGTTCAAGACCAGCCTGGACAATATGGAAAGAACCTGTCTCAAACAAACAATAAAGACCTAAGACCCATTAACTATCATCCTACATTATCCAAAGTGACGCATTCAGAAAATGTATGAGAACCCGAATTTCAGTGCGACTGAGTGTCCCTGAACACAATCGGATCTGCCCAAACAGACCGTATGTCGCCACTCATCTTCTTCAACTAGGCTTTGGCAGCTTTCTGAAATACTCAAGACTTCCTTAAATCTGGAAATGAGGGAATTTGATTTTTCAGATGAAAGTTCAGCAAACCGTCAGCCAAATCCAGTTACCATCTGTTTTTGTAAATTAAGTATTATTGAAACACACCCATCATTCTTTAGATGATGCCCTTAGATGCTCTCAGTCAACAGTGGCGTGACAGAGACCCACAGCCTACAAATCCTGGAATACCTGCTATGTCACACATCTACCACTTCATGAAAAAAGTTGGCCAACGTCTGAGTACTGGTTACTCTTGATTTCTGGTTGCTTATTATTTATGAATCATTCTGATCAATCTTGATTTTTTTTAAGTATGGACAGACATACAAGCAGGGAAATCCACGTACATAATAGCAAAGCCGTTCCTATCATTATGACTTTGCATCCGCGGAGGCTGGACGCCTTCCTCTGCTCCCTGCCTCTCTAACAACAGTTTTCTTGTTTTTCTACTTCCCATCAAGTTTTTCCTGTTGCTTTGTTTTTGTCTGCTATTCTCCTCTCTCCTCTCTCTCTCTCTCTCTCTCTCTCTCTCTCTCTCTCTCTCTCTCTCCTTTTCTTAGAAACACTTCTCCATTATTAACCCCACATATTAATAATACGTTGAACTTATGTGCCATTTGTCTTTAAAAAGATAAAGCCCTTTGAAACGACTAGGACAAGATGCTAAAAACAAAATGACTTTCTGAAAACAAATGAACAGAAACAAAATTAAGGAAGTTTTGTCTTTGTCTCCACAGGTATTTTTCCTTTCCACTTTTCCTGCACAAAATCAGCGCTGGGCTCTGGCATTCCTGCTCCACACGGCTCCCTGCTGCTGGCCTCAGGTCTCCTGGGCTTGGTCATCCTGCCAGCGTTTTGGCCACGGATCTCCCTCTTGTACCTGAAAATCCCTTTCATTCTCTCTCTCTCCTTCCTCTGCATCATTTTAAATCACATGGCAAAGTTCTATTTTTACCTTTTGTTTAAATACACTTACCCCTGAGCACTCAATGACTCTCATTTCTTTCCCTTGACTTTCCAGGTAAATCCCCACTGGGCGACTAGTTATTTGTATTTTAGCAATCAGCCTCGGGGTGCCTTCCCAGCTGCTGCCATTAAAAGAACTAAAGCAAAACACCAAAATAAGCCCTAATGCGTACTTTTCTCTGTAGTGTATCTGAGAACAATCCATCAACTTCAGCTGATAACAAGGCCCCATACACCCCATAATTACAGTTATGCCTGCTGTATTTTGGTGCTGGTGAAGAAAGGAGATGGAGTTAACTGATAAAATTCTTATGCAACTTGAGCATCTCTCTTTGAACTTCTTCATTCACACCAAAAATTTACCTTCTGTACTAATTAAAAAAAGAACCTAAGTTGTGAGTCAGGGCACTTTAATCCTAAAGCACTTCATGTATGATGTAAGTTTAAGAGTTTAAATTAAAAGCCAGCATTTAGTGATTACTCAGTTTATAGAATCGCTTCTTGTAATCCTTCCTAGAACCAGTGCACACAGTGATTTAGGTTGTACACTGCACAAGAGAAGCACATCTGAGAAGACTGCCACATCATGTTCTGCTTTATTGTCCTGAAGATTTTTCACATTTTTATCATAACATAGCTAACTTCAAAGATGAGTGAGCCACACATTTATTAAGGCAGTCTTCTGACAGGTGTTAGTGACATGTCTTATTTTAATAGGATTGATACATATCACATTCCTTGTGGACTTACAAGGGAGAATATGTTTATTGAGATTTTGATGACCTACCGACATTCAAAACAACCTGTTTCTAATTAAGAAGTTGCTTTTCTCACAGTCTTACTAATTAGTATCTAAACTTCTTTTTTTAATCTCTTATCAGCTCAACACCTTGCGGCCACATACTCTGCCACTTGTTAGACTGCAGAGCTCCATTTCAAACATACAGGCGCTTTCATTATGATACCAATGGCTACGTAATAGCTAATATTAAGTTAGCATTAATAATATACAAAGTATTAAATTGACATAAATTAAAGATTACGATGTAACGATCTTCTAATTATACTAGAGCATTTGTTTATTTGTTGCTATGGAAATTTCATAATTAACTGCTATTAAAATTTTCGGCTTGTTACATATCTATTATTTCTATATTTGATTTTCTAATTATTGTGATTAAAAATTCAAATTGTATATTATATTGTGTTTAATAATGTCATTTATATTATTTATTCAGAATGATTTTATGTTTGCATAATTGTAATTAATGAGAATCATATAACATACTAACTTCAAATTTTCTGTATTAATTGAGGGTTGTGAAGGTGAATGAGGCAGCAACCGTGATCCTTCCACTAACCCCACGATGAGGAAGGTGGCGTGGTGACCTCCTCTTCACAGGGAGAACTGTGAGACAATTTGCCCAGTGTGCAGGGCCAGCGAGGCCTGCAGGATGGACAGATCCGCCACGGCCGTCCCTCACTGGTGAGGGAAGTGCATTCATTTCCTGCAGAAGCCACAGCAGAGGGCCCTGGGAGGGGCCAGCTGGAGGTGTGATTCAGCACTGAGTTTCCAAAAACAGCCCCCACCAAAGCTCAGGTCAGAAGTTTAATCCCAGTTGTGAGGCTCTGGGAGGTGGGGCCGGGTGGGACCTCTGGGAGGTCATGAAGTCACAGGGCCCTGTCCTGGGAACTGAGTACTCTACTCATAGTTAATGGGGTAACTGCCTGCCTGGAGGTTTGATCTATGATAAAAGCCAGGTCAGCTGTGTCTCCCCTCCTCCACTTCTAGCCCTGTGATGCCCCCTGTCCCCACCAGCAAGAAGGCTCTCACGAGATGCAGCCCCTCAATCTCCTGGCCTCCAGAATTGTGTGACCTGAATAAACCTTTACTCTGTATAAATTACCCAGTCTGTGGTATCCAGTTATAGCTACAGAAAGCAATGGAGACAAAAGGATAGATGAGAAGCACATTTTGATTGGCAGCTGACCTAGACTCAAATTCTGCCCTTATCACTCTTTTTGACCCCCTGATTTCTTCCTAATACACCAGTGCCCATCCTGAGCACAGCCTCACCCACTGTCCCAGCCGGGATCTGGGGCATCAGCCTCGACCCCTGCCTCTGCCTCTCTGCTGTCCACCAAGAGCTCTGCCTTTGGCTTTGCACAGGCCCATCTGCTTCTCACGGCCTCACGCATCCCTGCGCTGGCCTCTCCGTGTCCCCCCAGGATGACTGCAACACCCTCCCCCCTAGAGTCCCTCTTCACACTCCAGCCCCCCCCCCCACCAGTCCCCACCATGTGCAGACTCACTTTTCACCACATCAAGGCTTGTAATTTCTAAAACCTTAGGTTCCTGGACATCAGCCCCCACCTGCCCACAAGGTCCTACACCATCCACGGCCCTCCTCCAGCCGGGCGCAGCAGATCTCTCCTCAGATTCTCAAATACTTCCTCCTACACGCTGGCCTCTGCACCTGCTCTTCCCTTTGGCCTGCTTCACATTCTTGAAAGGCTCTAGAACTCGGCCTCCACATCAGAGCCTCCAAGTACGTGCCCCCTGAACTTGAGCACTTCCACTTATCTGCCCCTCCCCCAGCCTGTGGTCAGGACCAGGTCCCCGCAGTAGCTTCTCCTGTATGGCAACTTTTGTTTTCCCTTAAGGACATTGTCCCAGGCTGTGATTCCATATTGACACAGAGCTACAGATTTTGACATGTCTTTATCAACGTCCGGCTTTTCCAGTATTCTGTAAGCTGCACACGGGGAGCGTCCATGTCTGAGTAGGTCACCATTTGGATCTCTGGGCTTAGTGCTGAGCATAGGTCACCAAATTCCTATTAAATGGCTGGAAGAGCTATGGAGCTTTGAACAAATGACTCAGTTCTCTTTGTTTAAAGAAAAAAAAAAGAATAAAAACTGACTCAAAACTCTTTGCCACATCGGCCACTTAAAGCAGTAGGAAGAGTAGCCACTCCATACACAGCGCTTCCCCGGGCTGCTGTTTTCTACAGTATGCTGCGAGCTACAAGAGTTAGTCTCTTTCAAATTGCTCATAGTTCTATTAAAAAAATGCCATTTACCATTTATACAAATTATTAAGACAATTGCTAAGACACTGCACAAGGAGAGGTGATCAACCAGTCCACAGGAGACCTGGCCCAAGGCAGAACTGAGAGCCCTGACCTTCAGGAAGCCTCACATCTTGTCTCTTGAGGGACTGGGGCTCAGGAGCCCCACTGAAGGTCTAACCAAACTCACCTCCTCAGCATAGACCTCCTCCATTCTCCCAGGGAGAAAGGACTCCTTTCTCCTCCTAAGGAGGTGTGCACAAGAAAGTGTGTGTGTGTGTGTGTGTGTGTGTGTGCGTGTGTGTGCGTGTGTGTGCGCGCGCGCGCTTTCCTGCTAAGAAACTAAAGCTCTCCAAGACAAGAATCATCTGAAGAATCAGCTGCTTTTCATTTCTATTTTCCTGCCCAAATCAACCAAAGTGCCCGATTAGGTTTCATTGAATGAATGAAAAGGAATTGAAATTACATGCCAAATGACTGACATATGGAAAAGTCAAATATAACAAGAGCAACCGGGCTGTTAGGGCTAAGGGCGCAGCACCTGAATCCACAAGATCTCCTGTGTCCAGGGGGTTTGGAGGCAGCTCAGCAGAGCTGGAGCACGGCAGGAAGAAGCCCCAGCCTGTTTGTTCTGCAGCCACCTGTACTTTACATGCAACCCCCAGCCCTGGGTCCACTTTGAGAGGAGAGCGTTAAAGATGGGG
>NW_025999983.1:11353464-11460841 GCF_001458135.2 Marmota marmota marmota
GCGTTAAAGATGGGGGGGGGGGGGAATCTCTCCACCCTCCGATTCTTCCCCTGTAAAATATAACTAATGACACTGACCTTCCTCATCCAGTTATCATGCACAATGATTAATTAATAATTGCAGACTCCTTTGAGAGTATAAAGTGTGACATAAATGCTAAGCATTATTTCCAAGCCACTCTGCGGGCTCCTCTGGCCTTGGTACCTTTGATCTGCTGCTATCTCCTGAAATCAGCAAACAATGCCTTTGTGTCATTAAGCAAATGCAAAATGAATGCTCCTCATTGTTAAAGGTTACCTAGCAATAGAACTTATCTTGTTGTTGAATGGGGGGGAGGATTTTGAGAGCCAATAATTACTGTATGGAAGGAAGGGACGGGTGGAGAACAGTCCTGGAAACAGAGCAATGAGACCAAGCTCGGGCCTTCAGAAGGAACCGTGTGCACCATCAGGAGGAGGAGGAGGAGCCGCTGGGAGAGGACCCCATGGTGAGGGGCTGTGATCTGCGCATGCTCCTGCCGTCAGATCCCAGCTCCTGGTACAGGCGATCATTTGCACTACTCAGGAGTGTGAATGCCATCTGTCATTGTCCTGTTCCTGAGTCCCTGGGTTTCCCTTCTTCCTCACTGTGTTTGGGTGGGGAGATCATGTTTTTCTTTCAATTTTGCCATTTCTAGAGTCAGAGGCATACAGTGCTGTCATCACAAAGCCCCTGTGCCCCTGTGTGTCTTCCCTTGAGTCTCTCCACAGACATGGCCCTCATCCCAATGCCACGGAGGTCACCAACCCGGGAGCCATCAGCCCATGAATGATTGTAAAGGGACACCGGGCACCAGGTGGAGACCACATCCTCATAAAACGGGACAACCCCTATTGAGGGGTTGGTTTGGTTTATTATTTAAAGATTGGAAGACTATTACAATTCTCTCAAATGCTCCCTTTGGATTTAGACAAAGAAATAACCTAGGGTTGATTTGGTTTAGATTTTTTTAAACTTAGACTTTTGTACTTCAGTACAGATTTTGGGTGTCTGGTGACCCTACAAGTAAAATCTTTAAATGTTAGAGTTAACATTTAAATCATGTTTTTCAAAAACTATATAAATTTATGATGTACTCCAATCCCCGTATTCCTTTAAATAATACCCCAAACACACGCTGCCATACCCCTCTGTTTTACTGCCTTGACGATTGGGATTTTATGTCTCTTATTTGGCATTGCTGTTTATTGTCATTCCTCCATAATTCCAGTTTCTGCTGACCTGCTTTTATTTCGGTATCCTTTTGAAAATCTTTCTTAACTATGCTTAGTTAATTCCAACTTTGGAGCCTTGGGTAAAGGCCATAAAATCTGTCCTAACATGGAACAAGATCGCCACCCAGTGGCCAGGCTGGGGTCCCTCTAAACAGCTTCCAGATTTTTCCTCTGACATTTCTATTTCACTGGGACTATAGAACAGAGATGTCCTTAAAAAGCATCTAGCCCAGTCCCTTCATTTTTCAAATGGGCAAGCTTAAACAGAAGGTCCAAAAGTTTAACTTATTTGGTGATGCTCACGATATCATAGAAAGACCGTGCTCATGACTGGCATCATGCTTCAATGACAGCACCTCCGAGCTGGAGGTGACCTTCAGGATTACCAATCAAGGCCTCTACATACAGATGAGGAAACTGGGGCACAAAAAAGAAAAGCGGCTTCTTAGTGTTTATGCAGCTGATTAAACTGGGACAAAACCCAGCTTTCTACATAAGCCTGGTGATCTTTCCCCACCAAACCAATCTCATTCATCTTTTTCCCCATTAGATAATCTGGTCCTTCATAGATGACCATGGCAGATGAGCATAAGACAATCAACTTTTTCCTTCATCACAATGAGAATGCTGCACCTTGGGAACACTTGGAGTGGTAAAATTCATTTTCGTGAATGAATATTTCACTTTAGCATACACAAAAATGTTTCATCGCTTTTCATTATACTCAGAAGGTATCGAATTTAATTGGAAGCAATTAGAAATTCTAACTATGTCCTCTTTTCATTTAAAGAAAATGCTTATCTTTGGTTTAAAATGTCTCAATTCTGGGATTAAATGCTTGGATTGGAGAATTTCCTTTGGCAAGTTAGGAACAACCCACATGGTCTTTGAATCCCCTCTCTACTAAACTTCAAAGTCATCTTAATGAAATCAGAAAGAACTACAGCATTGGAGAGTCTTGATCACTAAGTCAGTCTGAGTTCCTGAATTCATAGGTGACAGGGATTCACACGGTGCAGCAGATGCAGTGTGGCTTTGCTCCTCCCACATCCCCAGGGTCCTCCAACCTTCCTAGGCAGCAGTGGCTCCAGGCAAACTCAGCTCCCCACCTCCCCTTCTGTTTCCTGTGCCAGGGGGCTTTGGGAAGCTCTCCGACTTCTGGTGGGACAGTTCTGAGTTGGTTTGCACACGATTGTACAAACTGTCCCCGGGAATTGAGAGCTCCAGTTGTCCTAGAGCCCTGGCACTGAACTTGAACCACATTGAAATGGACTTTCTCTCTTTCCCACGTCATTTCCCCCCATCTCCTTGTGTGTGCTTCCTGGGATCGCCTCCCCAGGAAGAACAGTAACAGAACCAACCAACAAACCAACTACCATGCCTATGTCCTTCCTCGGGTCTGATTTTCAGGCAGCACATATGACTGTATTATTAAGAAGCCCTGGTTTTGCCTTGGCGACATAATCACAGTGTCCCCAGAAGTTATTCAGTCCGGCTTTTCTCCCGGTAATCCAGGAGACTGACCATGAAGCTAAACACGTTGAAACATCAGAGCATTTACCTTGACCAAGCCTCTCTTGAGGCTCAGAGACAGGTTCTGGAAATGAACTCGTGTGGTGGTGTTTTTATAAAACTGCAAAAGACATTTTAACTACCATCAGGTAAGACCACTGTGCCTTCCCAGCCTGTACTCGGGTGGTGGAGGTCACTTTGGAAATCTGGCCAAGGGGGAAATTCAGTGGATAGTGCACATTTTAACTGAAATTTGGGAAGATGTTACAGAAGATTTAAGTAAAACATATGCAAAATTATAGACTCCTGATTTGGGTGAACTTTCTGGTTTTAAGAAATTGAGAGAACATTTAGATTTAATAGTAATGGCATAAGAAACAAAAGCAAAAGAGTGAGCAATAAAGTCAACAGAAACTATTCCCCTGTCAGGAAGTAAGTTGCAAGTGAAGCATTTGGCAGTTCAAATGCAGTTAATTTAGTAACAAGAATAAATCACGATAAGCTTATGAGTTACTTGATAATCCAATTAACAAACTGAAATGAATCATACAATACATTGGAAAAAAATTAAATATCTCAACTATTTGACACCAAATACTGATATCAATGAATATAATATAATTTCACAAGACATTACTATAATGAGGACTCGATGGCAAGTTGTTTGATGAGTGTCATTTATTCAAAGAGTTAAATTGGACATTGTGCAAAAAAATCTAAAAACATACAGATCTCATATGTAGAAAACTTTGTAAAGGCTTCTCAAATTTGATAACAATCCAAAAGTTTATGTCAGGTTTTGGCTTTGATACTGAAGTTAGTATTTATAATTCTAGATTCTTTTTCTTAAACTTAGAGCCTCCTAAGTTGATAAACTTCCAAGCCACTTCTTCCCAAAGTGTCTTAAATAATGAAGGTGATCTATTAAGCCTTTACCCTGTAACAGAAAAGAGCAAGCTGTTGTGCTTAATATGCCAGAAAGGGATACAGACAGTGACCCTCAAAAGGGCTGTGAGTACCAGCGTGAGAAAACAGCATGACGTCTTTCTGATGTGATCAGAATCATCGTTTATAATAAACTGAGAATATATACATTTATACAAGAAAAAAATTACACACCTACCACATTTGCTAGTGACCTGCAAAAAATGTCATAAGAGTTACAAAAATGATCATTGTGGCAGAAGGAACACAGGAAGAGGCCCTACACTGGGCCAGGGTGTCCTGTTCCACTTAGAGACAAATAATAAGACAGTGTTTTACAAATTGCAGGTCAGAATCTATTGTCAGTAAAAAATAATGTAATAGGGGGTAGCGATCATTTATAAAGAAGAAATAAAGATTAAAATAGAAGCATCTAAGATAGGGGGCATCACACAGCATTTTATGACATTTTTGTGTGGGTGGGTGGTTGTGCAGGGTTATAACGGTAACTGGCATTTCTTAACTGTGGGTCATAGTCCAAAGCGTTTGAAAAATACATATGAAAAATACAGGAGTAGCTACAGATTGAGGCACAAAAGTATAACAATGACAGGGACAGTTTTCAGAGCCCAGTTTGGCAGCTGATCATTTGCAAATCCATTGGAATTTGGAAGGCATTTTTCTTGTAGACATAGTTTAAGTGGAGTCTTGGGTGAGACTACAAGAGTCTATTTAACTCATAGGTAGTATGGAAATAACAGTATGATTTTATATGGTAGGGTATGATATGATTAATATCATATGGTATGGTATAATAAAACACAATGCAATACAAAAGATTACTGTAGTGATTCTTAGTCCTTAGCTATAACTGCCAGTTCCCTCCCCCACTCTCTCCCATTCAAAAGACTTCTGAGTAAACTGTTTGAAAGATCATCTAAAATAATAGAATTTCAGTCATAGCATATGAATACATTTCACAGCATAATTTAACATTTTATGATAGTTTGAGATTTTACATTTTGTACTGCCACTAGCTTTGATATGATATAATTATTACCTAAACCTTTAAGCCAGATTAGAACCACTCACCTTTCCTCACTATCATCCCCCAAAAGAACAAGAAAAGTACTAAATAGGCTAAAATAAATACAACTTTAAAACCAGGCAATGGTTAGATCAAATGGCATATTTGTTTTAAGGTATAACATTTGTAATTCTATCCTTAAGATAACTCTACAGTGTTAAAATTGTCAATGCCTCTAAATAATGAAGCAAACGAATAAAGAGTTATATGCAACAGCCAAGCTTAATAAAAATCTGCAGAAGGCAAAGTCATCTTTCATGAGAGCCGCAGAATAATAAATGAGCCTGTAATCCTCTGGGTTTACTTTGTCATATGTGGCAACAACAATAAGGGGACCACATCCTGATGGTTATTTGATTTCAATACCATAAGAGTATCGGTTTCAACACCCTACCATTCATATATTGGTTATACATAGCTAGATATATATCTTCTAGATAAGTATGTTCAGAGAGGAAGAAAGGAGGGGAAATAATTAACATTAATTAAATACTTTCAAAGTGTGGGGCTCCACATTTTGTCATTATGTGCATTATCTTAGAACTACAATGAAACACTGTCTATTACTATTCTCACATCGCAGTTGAGGAACTATATTAATTTTCTGTGGCTGTGGTAAAAAACTACCGCAGATGTAGTGACTGAAAACAACACAAGTCTGTATCTTACAGTTCCAAAGTGTAGAATCTGAAAGGGGCCTCTGTGGGCTAAAGTCAAGCAGGGCAGCATCCCTCTTTGGAGTCTTCAGGGTGGAATCCATCCCTTGCATTCTCTAGTTTCTTCCCATGTCTTGAAGGTTTGTCTCTCTCTGCCTTGACCCTTCTCCCCTACTCTCAAAGCCAGCAGAAATCAGCCAGGGTCCTTCCCACACCACCATCTCCTTGGTTTTGCTTCCAACTCTCTTCCCTTTCTTAAAACCAGCCAAAGTGCAACCCAAACTCCATTAACAACCTTAATACCTGTTTGCCATGCAATTCCCGACACATTCAGATGTTTTAGGGACTAGGGTGTGGCCATTTGGGGGCAGTTTATTCTGCCTACCACAAAAGCTGAGTTCCATTGAGTTTAGGTACCTGGGCCAAGGTCAAATAATGCGTAAAAGTGCAAAACCTGGGTTCTCACAAATTTGCCTGGCTTCAGCTCCCTTGATCTATTCAATATGCCTTGCTGTGCAGTTCATATATCTAAAACTCCCAACAAGCCCCATGATTTAGGTCCAGTCAGGCAATACATCTCATGCTCAACTTGACAATCAGCATGTTAGATACCATGCTAGTGCTAAGTACACAAGGATGAATAAAGCACATCATTCTCTTGGGAGAGTGAAGAGTCTGACAAAGGAGACCCCAACATCCTATTGTTATATAATATTGCAGCATATCGTTCTGTCAATCATTTTGCAATGTATTGTATACTCTGCTGGATTTATGAACAGGTGCTATAGGCACTCAAAGTCGGAGGGGTTCGGACCAAGACAGGGAGTGCAGCGAGAAGGTGGTCCACATGAAAAGGCTTCTCGCTAAGGGTCATGCTTGTGTTATGGCCAGAAAGATGAATAGAATTTCACTCAGCAGAGCAAATAAATAAGGTTGCAGAGGGATTCTTGTGGAGAAGCAAGTTTCGGGATACACTAGGGGGGAACAAAAGGAGACATGAACAGAAGTGTACCCAAACACGAGTTTGGATCCAGACTGCATGGACCCTCAAATGGCATAGTGAGGAGTCTGAACTTTTACCTTCTGAATGGGAAACAGAAACCTGGGATATTTTTGAGCTAAAGAGGAGCATGACCAGATCTGGCTTGGAAATGTGAGCTCGCTAGGGATGCAGAGGAGATGGTTTCACAGCAGTTGGTCTTGAGAAGAAGCAAGACCAACCAGATGATCTAACAGCTACCTGGAGTGCTAAGTTTCCAGGTCAGCTTTAATTCTGGAAGCTACAGATTCCTTTGACAATAAAGTGTCCCCTAACTAATTATAGGGAGTCATTTTTATTCATTTACTTAGTGAATATTTATTAAACACCCATTGTATGTTGGGATTTGTGCTAGGTGAATAATCAGTTCACAATCGTGAACAAATAGATATTACCCAGTTTCCATGGATCCTATATTTCAATGGGGAAAATGGACATATATGCCCAGAAAAACATGTAAACACAAAAATAATAAATGAACTGAGTGACAGTCGTACCAAAAGAGTCAAAGAAAAAGCTGAGAAGGAGAGTCCCAGAAAAGGTAGTCCCCTGGGCAAAAAAGCTACTGATTGACATCTCACCTGAATGTGCTTGTTAAAATATTGAAATAGGGCAGCCATGTCTGTCATAAATAAATGCTCCCAGTATCCCCATCTACCCCTCGCTGGTGCCTGGGCCACACTAGTTTCTCCCTTCAGACTCCCTAGAAGTCCCCCCAGAGTAGCAACCAAGGATTCAATGCTTGCCCAAGGAAAGCCTCCAAGATCTTGCTCCAGCTCCATGACCTCCAGAATCCTTTCCAATCATTAGACTCAGTCACCTCTTAGTAAATCAGTTAACTGAGACATAGATGGAGAAGAAGAAAAAGTTTCTATGGCACCCTTCTACCAAAATGGAATCTTTAAAGGAAATCTGTTGGTATGACACTTAAGACTATGCTTTAAAAACAAAATTAAAGGAAAAGTGTAAAAATAAAACCTTAGGGAAAGTTTACCATAGGTCAGATTAACTCCCTATCTTGTTAGAGTTCATCTAGAAATGTTCTGGGTGAGAAGGCCACCTTAAAGTTAAGACAGAAAAAAATGAAGGTGCTAGCCACCTAAAGAGTGGGAGATGATCATTCCAGACAGAGAAAATTGTGTTTGCAAAAAAAGAGAGGAAGCAGGAACTTGATATACTTGTGGAATTTAAAGAAGACCCAGCATGGCTGCAACTTAGCAGGAAGGCAAATTAAATGAGGTGGGAGATTGGCTTTTCAGTATTCTACAGCTACTGTGGGACATAAATGAGTTGCAGAGCAAGAAGACCAAAAGCTGCTGCAAGGAGCCGTGTGAAAGATGGAGGGAGTACAAACAGAAGTCAGGTGTGACCTATGTGGCTAGGAGAGTTTTCAGGATCTGGTGATGGAAATGGGATTCAGGCATCGGGAGGGAGCCGTGAACTTGTAGGTTGCCAGGGTGAGTTATTATGTGGGAAAGTTTGTGGGAAGACAGTTTCATGGAGGAAAAAGAGAGAGGAGGATCTTGGACTGAGAATCATATGCTTGAGAGTTTAGGTGGAGCAACAGATGTCAGCTCGTGAGAAAGAGAAAGACACGGAGTTGTTGTCCGTGCAAGAGAACAGACTGTGTCAGAGTCTCTGTGAGTCCGGGTGCATTCGGGGGCAGGAAGGGGGGTGAAATTGAAGTGTGCAGATGCTCTAGTCTGTCCCAGTCCAGCACCTTCTCTGTCAGTGAAGAGTTGTATGAACTTGGACACTCAGCTCCTCTGTGCTTCACTTTCCTCATTAGTGAAAGAGGGTGATATGGTGTGCTTTCTGAAC
This sequence comes from Marmota marmota marmota, assembly GCF_001458135.2. Lineage (NCBI taxonomy): Eukaryota > Metazoa > Chordata > Mammalia > Rodentia > Sciuridae > Marmota > Marmota marmota. Next base: position 11,361,757 of record NW_025999983.1, read on the forward strand.
AAGTTAATATGGACAATTCTAGGATTGGGCCCGAGATGTAGTCAGTGCTGATAAATCCACCTCCTGTTGTCATCCACAGGTAAGATGAGGATAGACTGTCTTTTGGATTTGGAAACATAAAGATCCTTGGGAATTTTCACAATGGTGGTTTTAGAAGCGAGAATGGAGTAGACTAAAGAATGAAGGGAACTAATGAGATTAGAACAGCTGGTCTACCTGACTCTCTGAAGAGTCTGGCTGTGAAGAGGGACTGGAGATGCAGACGGAGCTGGATAGCTCAGCAGGTGTTTGATTTCTTCTTCTTTTTAAAAAAATATGTATTTTTTAGAAGTAGTTGGACACAATACCTTTATTTTGTTTATTTATTTTTATGTGGTGCTGAGGATCGAACCCAGGGCCTCGCACGTGCTAGAGGAGGGATCTACCACTGAGCCACAATCCCAGCCCCATCTGATTTCTTTTCTTACCTATTTAAGATAGAGGTACGGGCATTGGGAGGAAGATAGGACACACATGAGGGCTCTGTTGGCTTCTAGGAGCCACACATTCTCCTTCCTTGCTCTTCTTCACCTGCTAAATTTCTTTTAAAAGTAGCGTGGCTTTTCTCTCCCTTATAACTTCCACCCTGACACCTGAAACAGGAACTGGCTCAGTTCATCCTAGGTGAAGGAGTGACATGGCCAGGGTAGAATTTTAGCCAGGATGTCTTCCAGGTCCTAGTTTCCAACCTGGAGCAAGCATAGCTATTACTGGGAGATAATCAAAAGGCATCTCCTAGGTCATTAACCCAATAACTGAAATTCATTAGGTAAATATGGATTTAAATTGGACTGTGGAGAATAGTGAGGACCATAATAACTTGGGGGCGATTTAGAGGAGAGGAAACCTAGTAGGGTACAGAGGAATATGGACAGTCCAACAGCAGGCTTACCCAAAGGGGGAAGTCAAAAGGGAAGTGAGGTGCCAATAGGTCCGCTCTGGCCCTCTTCCAAGTTAAGCAAGGCTCCCCTTATCAGTTGGAGAAATAGGCAGCCAGTGGTTGGGAATGAATTCCTACTCACTCGCTTGTATGGGGAAGCACACAGAGCACAGGCCATGCTGTGTGCAAAGAGGCATTGCATTCATCCTATGGCTTAAGCATACACTTTGGTCTTCAGGAAGTGAGGCAAGGATGGGCAAAGACTGGGGACCTGGGAAAGAAAAAGAAGAAACAGATGCATGCCCTTATTAACTAGCCTTCCCATAGATGTCTGCCAGGGAGAGGAAAGGGGCTGCACCAAGATGCTCAGGAATACACATTTATTCATTGCACTCAGAACCTCCCATTCACACAGCAATCACCTTCCCCATCGCTTTTTGAGCTCATAGAAAAGTTTCATTGTGAATGTATTCATATTCATGGTTTCACTTATTCTTGACTTTTTCCAATTAAATGTTGAGGCTTAAACTAACAGATAATATAATGAAGGTTAATATTGTACAATGCCTTTAGCACATGCCAACTTTTTCTTCATTCACAAAAAGACCTGCTTTGTTGTGTAGGGAAAAATTTTACCAATGCTCCCTGAGTCATCCCAAATTGAAGGGCTTCCTGTCTTCATTGCCTCATTAGGATACTTGACAATAATTCACAGATCTTTGGGGACAATGAGCAGGCTTTTGAGTACTGCCTGGAATAGTGATAAACACCATATTTTAAAAGTAGTGTAACTGTTACATGATTCCCTCAGGCAATTAGGCTGCGTTGCTTGCCATAAGCTGCCCTGCTTCTGTCCCTACAGAATAAGCATTTGGTCTCTCTGCTCAGAACCATCGCGTTTTTCCTTCTCCCCTCTAGGTAGGTCACTAAATTCTTTTGTGAACGGTGGGCAAACAGCCATTGAAAAAGAAAGAAAGAAAGAAACTAAATGTGTATGAAATGTAGCTCTTAATATTTCTCTAGAGCATCAAGTCATATTGTACAGAATTATAAAATACTATCAGAAAAGGGCACTTTACATACCATAATAGTCATTTTTTTAAAGTTCAATTTGGCAATTCAAAGCCACATTTAATTTTCTTTGCAAATTCCCACATGGCAGGAAGATATTACTCTTTGTGGCTTTCAAGTCTCTTTCAGGGAACTGTAAAATGACAATCTTTTAGAATTAGCACTTTTCCCATAAAAAGACACTAAATGACTTATATCAAATAAAGTCACATATGCATTTTCATTAAAATAAATACTAAAATAATAAGTAATTTTCCTATATAGCTATTCTGGGATTCATGCAAATTAGACTTCTGCATTATAGTTTGGTATGAATCATTTGTAGTTCTTCATCTTCACTGATAGGTGGGGCTAGTAATTTCTGCTTTAATTATAATATTTTAGCATATTAAAATCTATATCTAGATGGAGCAGACGCTTCAAAGCTTCAAAACTGATGAAACTGCATGCTTCTCTTTTAAGGAAGAAAGCTGTTTGCATTAATATGTGAAATATACTACTAAAACACCCCCTGCTGATTTCATAGGATTTTGCAAGGAGTTATGCATAATTTTCTGAAATTAAAAGACTGAGGATCAGATATTTATGATGATAAAAATTGAATCTCAAGAATTATTAAAAGCTTGGAAGATTCTTCTAAGATGGAATTTTTATTTGGTTCAATAATTATTTAACACATACAACGTTTTTCAGAAAGCAGTAGAATCAAAAGATTTGTCTTCTACACTCAGCTTCTTCACTTACTATCCGGGTGACAGTGAGTCACTGAACATCTTTGTGAACCAACAACACAAAATTGAAAAGAGAATTAAGAGAAGTAGCAAGGGACGTTGCTGGGTGATGGGCCATAACCTCACAAATAAAGATTATTGCAAATGGCATGGTTTAAGACAAATCCCTATTTAGATCTGGGGACAAATTCTCAGGAATCTACAAATTCTCCATGACACTGTGTTTCTGCATTTTTGAATTTATTTTTTAAATAAATTATAAAGGTTGCTGTTAATCTTGTAAGAAGTGTATGTGTTTATATTTTGGGTCATCTGAATACCCTCCTTATGACTTGAGGCAGTAGAAGTACTCATAGCAGAAATGATACCAAATAATTCAATTTCAATTGTTTTCAAGTTAATGAAAACAGACATAGGCAGACTTAATATGTAACATCCATCTTCTCCCAAATGATAATGACAAAAAATTTGAACAAAGATTTGTTAGTATTTTGAATCCAGAAAACTGATGAGAATATTCAATCAAAATGTGGCATACTATAGCATTGATAAGTTGAATTTGAAAGAAAAAGAGGAATCCTGCCAGCCAGCCAGCATTAAGAGTAGTGATTTAACATCAATCATCATTGTAAATTAACAATAGAACTGGTTTTGGCTTTGTAAGTTTGAATAGATTTATAGTAATTGTGTTTTAAATTGTCATATGAAAATTGTAAACTTAAATTTATACCTAGATTCTTATTTCTATGTATTTAAATAGTGCCATAAAATTAACCTAAATTATTTCATTTAAAAAATAATTTAAGCTGATACAGTAGTTGAGAGGTATGGCAAATAAGATAGGAACTCAGATGAGGAAAAACTCAGGTTGCCTTCTTCATGTACTTTGCTATGTGACCCTGAGCAGCTCACCTTCATTTCTTCACAGTAAATGTCATTCTCATAAAAACTGTGATGGGAAAACAAAATGGTGAAGATAAAATGAGCGAATGTTTTTCCAGGTCTAGTGTGTTATGGTAGATAAGACCTCTGGGTCGAGTGTTCAAACTTTCAACCTCCGTTTTTGATGCCGCATCAGGCAAATCTCCTTACCACTATGGGGGTCACATCTCTATTTTCTAAAGCTAGACGCTGTATCAGATTATCTCAGAGTTCTAAGATAGCTGTAAGAGAAGGTGGTTGGGGTCTCCACTGGAATTTCAAGGGACTTCTCACTTCAACATCATAACCACTGTTATTTGGTTTTCCAATAACTTTTTAAAAACTTAGTACACTGAGGTTAGTATTACTTGTCCTATTCCACAAGGCTGAAATAACTTTTTTTTTTTAAGTCAATGTATCTGAAAACACTTTCCAAAGTCTAAAATACTAACAACATTACAACAAACTCAGATTAAAGATCCTGACTTTTATTCACGATTCTAAAATTAGGCAGCCTCCAGAACCACACCAGGTTCAAAGAACTCCAGCCAGCAACGTCGTTTGGCAGGATTTATGGACAGAAAACAATAGTGAGGTACACAGACGCCTGATTACATAGATGATTTGCCTTATTTGAATCATTTGGTCGCCTGCAGTTAACTAGAGCCCTGCTGTTGTAAACAGCTGAGACTCAGCTGTTACAAAAGGATACTCCCAGATTAGGTTTTCAGGTTAGGTACTACGCAAGGCCACAGTTCCCCACGAGGGACTCTAGAGTGGAGGTATTCTCAGGCGAAACTCAGGTTAATTTGACATGAAGAAAGTGGGTTTCTCCTCCATTGGACACAGTGTGAAGGGCCCGAGGAACTGCATTCTAATGCTGGCCCTCTCAACCAATGTGCTGAAATGAATCGCATCCATCTGCCACCTAACTTGTAATGCCCACCACTACTGAGCGTCCGCCGGGTGCCCCGCATTCCACCATGTTCTAACTTTGCACTTTGGGGCCTCTCAATCAGCGCTTACAACTTCGAGGTAGACAAGAGGGCCATTTAACAGATTAAGGACTGAGGCTGACAGCAGTTACGTACGTGCCGTGCAGCACCTGCGAGCTGAGTTCTTAAAACACCCAGCCAACAGGGAGTTTTGCCGCCAGTCACCCGCATTCTACCTGTCACAGACCCGCACCTGGAGCGCAAAGGCCTGCGACGCCCTCCGGCGACCCGGCTGCGGCGTTCCCCAACTCTCCCAGACCCCGCCCACTCGCGAGAGTCCAGCCCCACCGACCCTCCACTGGCTCAAGGGCGGAAACCACCGCGCACCCATCCTGAACCGCTCTCCGCGGGACACTGCGCGTGCTCAATCAGCACACCCGGATTTCCTGTCCGTTCTCGTCACTTCCTGGGAGGACAGCTAACCAATAAGGAGGGCCAGGAGGCGGAACCTACTGCCTCAGGCTCCTCCCCCGCCGCGCGTTTCGGAGGTTGGGGGTGGGGATCCGGGAAAGGCCGGGTGGTGTGTTGTGGGCCTAATGGCTGCCTCCCGGAACCTCAGCAGCTTCCGTCTCCCGCCGCTGCCCACCATTCGGGAACTCATTAAGTTGTTCAGACTGCAAGCAGCGAAGCAGCTATCCCAGAATTTTCTTCTGGATTTGAGGCTGACAGGTGGATGCATTAGCCAGTGCGCCCCCGTGGCATCCCCGGTGCCCCAGGGGTTGCGTGGAGGGGTTTCGCTGGGACCTCGCCGGCGGGTCTTAAGGGACAGCCCTGTCTGTGTAGGTGGGCGACCTGCATTCGGTCAGGTCCTCACTTCGCTTTGCACGACAGAAGTCCGGAGTCCCGCCGGCCCAGACACGTGAAGGGCGATGTCTGCACGGAGCCCGGCGTGCTGGGGTGTCGGCGCGCGAAGGCTGGCGGTGCGGGCGCTGAGCTCCCCACGGGCTGGGGGCGGTGGAGTCTCGCTCACTACGCTCCGCCGGCCTGCACGTGCCCATCAGATTTGCTTTTCGTGCAGTTTTAACTTATTAGGGCTTAAAGTCGTGTGCCGCTTTTAGCCATAACTCGTTTTGAAATCTTTGTAGGATTCGTTATTTAAACATTTGTTGAGTCTAAGAAATCCTCGAGGGTGCAAATAATCAGTAAATACATATTGCACAAGCTATGAGAGTGAGCAGGTAGTTCACATTCCCACGCCTTATTTTTTTTAAGTGACTTTATGAGGTAAGATTTATAAACAGTGAAATTCACCAGTTTGAGGTGCATGAGTTGATACGTTTCTATGTTTGTTTACCACCCCCTTTTTTTTGTATGAGATCGCTGTAAGCTCTATTATAAATATGTGCACTGATTCACTGCTGCAGTACTCATGTTTTGAGATTTTGAGATTTGATATTTCAGTTTACTATTTGGCCTCCCTGTAGAAGTTAAAAAAATCGGTGAATCATCCATAACGTTTCTATTAAATGATGTACAGTTTATAAAGCATAAATAAGTTGTTTTAATTTCTTGGACCTGAGTTTTTCATTCTGTCTGTAGCAATATCATTTTGGATAAAACAGTCTAATTCCACTCAAGTCATTTATTTAGAAGAGGGGCCTACTACAAGAGCTTTAAAAGATTGCCCATTTTCCAACATTCTTTGGGTTAACTAGTACCAGCCTTTCAACTAGTTATAGGCCACATGCTAAATATAAAAACCATTCTTAGGGCTGAAGATAACAGGTCTTTTTATTTTAACAGCAAAAAGAAGCTTCACTTACATTTTCTCCTGTGAGTCTTTTTTTTATATTTATTTTTTAGTTTTAGGTGGACACAATATCTTTATTTTATTTTTACGTAGTGCTGAGAATCGAACCCAGTGCCTCATGCATGCATGCATGCTAGGCGAGCCCGCTACCACTTGAGCCACATCCCCAGCCCTCCTGTGAGTCTTTACTGAGCCTCAGGAATAAGTTCCAGATTGTAGATGATAATAATTCACTCTTCCTATAAAAACCAAAGCACACAGGGAGATTAAAATACATGTAGGAGCAGACCAAGATGGACACTCACTCTTAATGATTTGACATTACGTCTTTGATATTCATTTGTATTTGAATGCCTGAGAAGTTTGAGGGTGAAAACACTGTCCTGCCTACTTTCATAGCTTTACATTTTTTAAAATGAGAATCTTAAATTCACTACATAAAGCCTATGCTTAATTATTCTTGTTCCCTCTAAGGCATTTGGTAGCTGTAAGGGAGCAAATACTGGCTTTATAATTTACACCTGAATTGGAGTTTTTTTCTCTGCCATTGCTTTTTTAGATGACTATGTACAAATAAAACAATAGACAAGGAAATTGTAAAGTTCAGAGAAATTAAATTGGAAGAGTAGCTGTTAGTTATGTATAGGAGGAATTTGGTGAGAGGATGTATGAAAATCGCCCATAACATAAATGGTCAGTGGATGCTAATTCCCTCCCTGCATCCATTAAAAGACTGTCTTTGAAAGAGAATTTTTGCCTTTCAGCTTACATAAGCTTACCAAAAATAAGCAAAGTTGGAACTTTATGTCAGAGGAAAAGTGCTGGTGTGTTTTTAGTAGCTAAATTTCCTATCCTAGAAGGCCCAGTTTATCAGATTTTAATATCTCAGTCGATAAGACCAACACATTGTATGTTTTTCCAGAAGTAATGATAAGTTGCAATGAAACATTAGTATTCTACCCTTCTGATTTCTTAAGGTCTGCTGACTTAAATTGACTACTCGAAGAAGAATTATTTTCATGTTAGCATGCATATTTGCAAAGCTTAGAAAACCTCCAATGCTGAATTTAACCTTTATCTGAAAGTGTCCAAAAATTAAAATTTCTGAGAGTCTTATCACCCAGGAACGTGTTGCCATTGCCATTCTGACTACCAAATAGGTGTCTGTGGGTAAAAATGGAGGCTGACTGCACTTTTTGCTTTTGCACCTTCAACTAGCAGCATGGAAGATTCTGATTGGGAATGTCATTTTGCTGAATTTAAGGAAATGTGCTATGATAATCCTGTTTTTGTTAAAGAATTAGTACAATTTAAAGTTTAAACATTGAAATTTGCCAAGATGATCAAGATAATTAAACTTTTTTTTCCCTCTAGATAAAATTGTAAGGAAAGCTGGCAATCTGACAAATGCTTATGTTTATGAAGTGGGTCCCGGGCCAGGGGGAATCACAAGGTCCATTCTCAATGCCAATGTTGCTGATCTCTTGGTGGTTGAAAAGGATACTCGATTTATTCCTGGATTACAGGTAAGATACTTAAAGTGTCTATTAGGGAGCAAAAACACAATTTAAAATATTAGGCCAGCGTTCTTAGGCCTCAGGGCAACCAAGGTTACGTAAATTGCTCCTAGACTACAGATCAGAATCACAGAGATTTTGATTCTGTACAGAGAGGTCTAGAAATTGCATTATATAAAGCTTCCCCAGATGGTCTGTAGACTACTGCTTGAAAATACAATGATGCTAAAATGTTTTTAGTTACCTTTCTTTAAAAATCACTTATCATTGTCTGGGTATATCATGTCTGCTCCTTAAAAAAGTGAAAATCAATAATGGCCAGAAATGACTCATTGGCATGACTTTTGTGAACCTCATTCATCTAGGTTCAAAATGCATTTCCACAAGCAAAAGACAGAAGACATTCATTTGTCTAGAGAGACTAATTGATAAGCTTAAACATTCTTATAAGAGAATTTTGTAAGTGAGGAAATGAAGTTATATCATTTTGCTTATAGATTTAGGATGAGGTTTGAATGAAGTGGTACACACATCTTTAAAACACAGATACTATTATTATATGGGAAATATGTGAAAGAATGGTATATTTTAGCGGGAGGGAAGAAACCTTGAGTGAGGGTCTTTCTAGCTGCCTTACAGAGGCTGGCAGTAGAGAGAATAAGCTTGTTTTGATCTTTCCTAAGAACTAAAACAGGTGGGAATTGAGGGAGACAGGATCATGGATTTGAAATAAGAAGGGACTTAAGTTTTTAAAACCTCGGCAAACAGTGGAACTGATTATGCCAGGCATCGTGTAAAGGGAGTTCCTCATAGGGGGCACTTAATGACTTAAGGGCCTCTGTTTGATTCCTGTGTAATTCTGAAACATTGAAAGAGCCCTGAGCCTTTGACAGTTTATTATGTGACTATAATAGAACAATAAAAGTATCCACATTCTTTCTTCTATAGAAGAGGGCAAATTGGTTTAAAATTAGTATATTCTAATATTTATTTGTGTGTATATTAATAGAAAAATGTTTAAATTCTGTCAGAGCAGTATGAGAAAATTTGTTTAAAGATGTAGGAGTTTGTGTGCATACATCAGATTTTTTAGAAACAACAATTTATTTCTCATCTTTATCTGGTATTTAGGCCTTAAAGAATTGTATAATGATTTATTTTGGGATTGTAACGTGGTACGTATTTCTTGATCAAATGTGGGATTTAGTAGTGATTTTTGCTTTCGGGCATGTTCTTGTTTTAAGAACTGTGTCTCAACTTGAGGTGGAAGTGGGAATAATGTTATTATTGATGAGCTCATGAGATGATAAAAAGAAATTGGATACTGCATAATTCCCTTCAGGTTTGTTGTAGCATTTTCTGGATATGAAGGAGTACTTGTCTGACTTTTTCTCCCTTAAAGGGACTTTTTAACCCTCAAATTTCCTCGTCTGTTACATTCATTCTTTCTTATTAGGCAAAGGGGTGAATCAGTTTAATTACATATTCTCCTCTGTGATCTGATCTGAAGCTCTTTGAAGACAGGCTGTTTTAAAGACCAGTGCCCCCCTCTCTCAACCCCCTGCCCCGGTCCTCCAGTCTGTGCCTTGTAACCCCCTACTTGTAACCCTCTCTGGTTTTCAAGGTTCCTGTGATTAGATCTGGACATGGTGTGTGTGTGTGGTTTCTCTGTTCACTCCTCTGGAATGCAGGTGCAGTGAGGGTAGAGAGTTCAGTGTGTTTGTTTCCTTGCTGAATCTGCACTACAGGTGGCAGTGCCTGCTGCAGAACAGGCGTCAGTGGTGACTCCAGGGGGACTAAGAAGGCAGTCGGCCTCTGTAACTGTGTGTGTATCTGTATGTCATGTGAGCTGACGAAAGGAGTCATTCGATAGTAAAATAAATATGTCTTATGGGTTATCAGAAATTTTGTGCTCTTTTTTCCCAACATCAAGGCTAAGTTCGAGGTGAATTATAGGAGATATATATTTGACTGCTCATCATTTCAGAAGGAGTAAAATTAATTCTGTCTTCTGTGCAGAAAAGGAACTCGCCTTAAAAAGAAATGTTGGGTACTAAATTATCAAATAGGCTTCTTTTTCCCATAAAGAATGTTTCAATATGTAAAACCACTTTCTATTAGAGGGTCCTAAATTAATCATAAAACTGAGTAAAAGCAGAAGAAGAGTGATCTATTTTAAGGATTCCATTTTAGTGGTTTCTAAGCTAATAGAATTACTTTTTAAAGAAAGTATAATAATTTATAAAAAGTCTTCTGGCTGAAAGTGTATCATTTGTAGCTTAATTTAGTTCATACAGTGTAATCAGGAGGCAGTTCAGGGAAGGAAGGCTGGTGATAACTTAGTGCTGTGGAGGTGAGAAACCGTGTCTGATTCCGGAACACAGCACGGTGCGGCTCTGTGCTGAGGAACGTGGACGTCAGGCTCTACCCTAGTTGTATGACACTGGGCAGATGCTGTCTCAGCTTCAGTTACTCGTAGGCGGTTGGTGGGACTAAGTGATGCCTGACACTTAGCAAGCACTTGGTAAATCTGAATTATAAATACATGGTTAAATTGTTGTCCACAATAATAAAGGCGCCTCTGGTGACTCAGGATTGATCAGGAGACTGCTCATCTGGAATGAGTGTGGGGCAAGATTAATGTGACTCCCGGCGCGCTGGAAACCACAGTGCTGTGGAAATGGTGGGGCTTTCTCCCACTCCTCCAGCCTGCATCAGGCACCTGGGGTTTCTTTCTCTTGATGTTGTAACATTCCAATTGTGTGGTTCTTGGTGTTCATTTTTTTGGTGTTTTGTCTTATTTATTTTTTACATTTTTATGGCTCAGTGGATTCTCTGTGCCTTGGAGGGGAGTAAAGAGATTCCAGACAGCACAGGGAGCTTGAAGCCTTGATGGGTTCTCCTGTCATTTCTGAGCTGGAGATAACTTCATCAATAACGTGTTCCCTTCAGACAGTTCAGATGCTTCTTCATTTTTGTCTTTTTTAAAGGTTTCATACATTAATAACAACAATAGAAAATATTTATGAAGAATTTGCCATGCTAATATTTTGTTTTACACCTTTATTGAGGTGCAGTTGATGCTCAGTAAATTGCCTATGTTGCAAATATAAAAATCACTGAGTTCTGACATATGTAAGATCACACAAAACCATCAGCGCAGTCAACATAGTGAACTTCTCCATGAAGAGTGCCTATGTTCCTAGGAACCCATCCCCTCCTCCTCCCCTTCCCTGTCTCCAGGCAACCATTGGATTGCTTTCATCACTTTCCTTTTTTGTAGAAGCTCGTATTAATGGAATCGTTCAGTATGCCAAATAGAAAACATTGTCTGATGTTTTTCTATTTGGCATAATTACTCTTGAGATTCACCCATGTTGAGGTGTTTGCTTCTTTTTGTTGCTTAATAGTATTCCATTTTATGGGATATGCCAGTTTTGTAAATATATCCACCTACTTTTGGACTTCAGGTGCTTTTTTAACATTGAACATGAAAATAAAGCTATTTGAACATTCTATGAAACTCGTGTGTGTGGATATATAGGTTGGGAGACAGCTGTACCCTTTTACATTTCCATCATTGGGCATGAGGGTTTTTCTTCTTGCTAGTTCATAGTATAGTGTTTTTCACATCCTAGTCAGGAGTGATTGTATCTTATTGTGATTTATTGGCACTACTTTAATGAAGAATCATATTGCATATATATTCATGTGCTTATTTGCCATCTGTATCTTCCATGGAGAATTTGTTTGTTCAGATTTTTTTTTTTTTTTTTGCTCGTTAATTTTTTTCTCCCCTCTCTGCTTCTTGTTGAATTTTAAGAGATCTTTATATAGTTCAGATACATGTTTTGCAAATATTGTCTCCTCAGCTGTCACTCATCTTTTCATTTTCTTGACAATGTTTTTTGAAGAGCACAAAATTTATCAGTTTTTCCTCTTAAATATGCTTTTAGTATGACTATGTAAAAACAAATACCACCACTATGTATAATGCACCAATAAAAAATATGGAAAAAAGAAATAACATTAAAAAATTCTAACATACTATAACTGTTTTCTAAGTAATAAGCATCTGCTGTATTTACTATTTAAATAATTCCCATATTTGATATTTATTTCAATCTTCAACCTATTGTCTCTTTACATGTTGAATCTGCAGTATCTTTAAATATTAGACACATTTCTATTCATTAAAAAATAAATATGATACTTTTCCTATCATATTTTTAAAATATTTGCCAATCAGGATTGGTAGAAATTGTTCCTTTTTCCCCCCAAGATGTTTATTGCTTTACCTTTGTATTGAGGTCGGTGATGCATGTGAGTTTTTGTGTGTGCTATTAGATGAGGGCTCGGGTTTTTTGGTGGTTTGTTTTGTTTGCCCCATATGTTGAAATCATCTTTCTTTTTTCTCATTGAATTGGCTTAGTATCGTTGTCTTATACGTGTCAGTCTGTACCAGGACCTTGAATTCTGTTCCCTTGGTTCATAGGTTTATCTTTTCACCAATATCAGTCTGCATTGATTATGGTATCTTTATACTTGGACGTGAAGTCAAGTAGTGTAGTCTTCTAACCTTACTCTTCTTTTTCAGTGTCATTTGACCTTGATTTCCCTATATTTTTAGAATCAGATTATCAAATTTTTCATTTTTTAAAAAGCCTGGCAGGATTTTTAAAAATGAAACTGTGGATTAATTTGGGGGAGAATTGACGTCTTAATGATATATTCTCTTCATCTTTGAATGTAGTATATTCCATATTTTCTTTTTTTTATTTATTTTACTTAGTTACACATGACAGTACAGTGATCTTGACATATCATACATTTCAATCAGATGGGATATATTCTCTGATTTGTCTTGCAAGTTTTGCATGTGCATCAAATTTTGTCAAATTTATCCGTAACAGTTGATTCTTTAGAGGTAGACTTTGTATCTTGCAACCCTGCCAAACTCACTTATTGGTGGCTGTTTTGTAGATTGCTTAGTATTTGCTGTGTACATTATCCTGTCACCAAATGAACACAGTTTAACCTTCTGCATTCCAGCATCTGTGATTGATTCTTCTGGTGGTCGATTGTCTTATGTTGTTGGCTAGGATCCACAGTATAGTGTTAAATAGCAGTAGTAGGAATACACACCCCTGTGTTGTCCCTGACCTTAGGTGAAATACATTCAGTCTTGACCACAGACCGTGATGTGAGTTGTAGGTTTTTTCTAGATCTCCTTTTATCAGGCTGAGGAAGGTCTCTTCTATTCCTGATTTGCTGAGGTTTCACTTGTTTTGGGGGGGTGCGGGGGTGAAATAATGAGTAAATATTGAGTGTGCAAAACTGCATGGTTTTTCTCTTTTTAGTTCATTAATATAGGAATCATATTTTTTAATATCAGACCACCTGTAGAACCTGTGGCGATGTCACCTTTCCCTTCTTTGGTCTTGGTCATTTTGTGTCTGTTTTTTTCCTGATTTCTCTGGCTGTGGATTGGTCAACTTTATTGATCTTCTCCAAACAAAGCTTTCAGTTTCATTGATTTTTCTCTGTTGTTTTTTGTTTTCAATTGTGTTGACTTCTGCTCTGAAATCTTCATGTCCTTCCTTCTGCTAACTTTGGGCTTCATTGTTCTTTCTACGGCTTTTTTAAGGTGGAAGCTGAGGTCATTGATTTGAGGCTTTTTTGTTTCCTTGTAGACATTTAGTACTATAAAGTTCCTGATAAGTACTGCTTAACAGAATTCCACAAGTTTTGGTATGTTGTATTTTAATTTTCATTTTCTTTCAGAAATTATACACCTTAAGATTCTAAATTTATAGGAAGACTTCCAAAGAAGGGTTTTTTAAAAATATATTTCTTAGTTGTTGATGTACTTTTATTTATTTTATTTATTTATATGTGGTGCTGAGGATTGAACTCAGTGCCTAATACATGCTAGGCAAGTGCTCTGTCACTGAGCCACCACCCCAGCCCCTCAAAGAAGTTTTGAGATGTAGACTTAAGGAAAGATTTCAGAAGTAGTTCAGAATTTTCATTTAACATTCAGCTCCACTTTCCTTTTGATTTGTAATTAACTTCTAGATGATTTAGAAATGTATCATTTAGCTTGCAAATTTGGTTTTTTTTTTTTTTTTTCAATTCTGTCTGTAATTATTTTTAAGTTTAATTGGATTGTGATTAGAGAACCTGCTTACTTGACCTAAAGCATGGTGAATCTTATCAGATTTAGTCCATGGCCTAGAATACTGTTTGGGGAGATGGTTCTCATGCACTTAAAGAGAACATGCATTCTTCTGAAAAGAACAGGTATTCGGTAAGAGTATGCATTCTGCTGTCCTTGGATGACACAGTCTGTACATTCTAATTAAATCAAGTTAATGTTGTTCAGGTCTTCTTTATCCTTGGTGATTATTTTGTCTACTGAAGTGTCATTGATAGAGAGAATAGTATTGAAATCTCCAAATAATAATCACGGATTTGTTTCTCTCCTTGCAGTTCTGTCAGTGTGCTTCATCTGTTTGAAATGCTATTATCAGGCTCATGAACATTTAGGATTGCTTTGTCTTTGTGGTGGATTAACCCCTTTATTATTATGAAATGATCTCTTGTTCCCTGGTAATACTCTTTCCTCTGAAATCACTTTGTCTTGTATTACCTAGCTATTCCAGCTTTCTTTTTATCAGTGTCAGAATACTCTGTCTCTTTTATATCACTTTTCTCTGTTCATTACTTTATATTTTAAATAGGTTTCTGTAGGCAGTGTCTAGTCAGGTCCTTTCCCTCTGATTTGACAGTCTGTACCTTATGCATTAGTTTTCTATTGCTGCTGTAACAAATCACCGTAAATTCAATGTCTTTAAAAGGACAATTTGTATTCTCTTAAAGTTCTTGGAATGTAAAATGTAAAATCAGGATTGGCAGGGCTGTGTTTTTTCTACCGACTTCAGCAGAGAATCTGATGCCTTGATTTTCGGCTTCTAGGGGCCACCCATACTCATCATCTCTTGTTTCTACATCTCTACCATTAACTCTGATCCTGCTGCTTTTCTCTTGTAAGACCCTTGTGATTTTATTGGACCCAAACAATCCAGGATAATCTCCCCAATCCAATATCTTTAACTCAGACACATCTGCAAAATCCCTTTTCTGTCTCAGATCACTCCCCCAAGGATTCATAGATTAGAGGGTAAACATCTTGCAGGCAGATGGGGGTACAGTATTCCACCTATTGTCTGTAGCTTATTGTCATTATTTTTGTGGTCACTTGAAGTTTATAGGGAACATCTTTAATGCAGTCTGTCTCCAAGTGGCATTGTCACTTCACTTACAGCTTGCAGATTGTGCCTCAGCGTCTTTGCATATCTCCTGCCAGGCCCTGCACCATCTTGTCCTACATTTTGCCTTTTCCTATGTTATAAAGTTTACAGACAGTGTTACTTTTGTTTTAAAAGTCAATATTAATATTCTGTATTAAAAAGATTAAGAAAATGATAAAAACTTGTTAGATATTTCTTCACATAGTTACCATTTCCAGAGCTCTTTATCCATACTTTGATCTAGTGCCTTTATTTAACCTTAACGACTTCCTTTAGCATTCTCTTGTAATGTGGTTCTATTGGTGATGAATCATTTAGCCTTTTCATTTGTCTGGAAACGTCTTCATTTTGCCTGTTTGTTTGTCTATTTATTTATTTATTTTAGTTGTAGATGGTCATAACTTTAATTTTTTTATTTTTATGTGGTGCTGAGGATCAGACCCAGTGCCTCACATGTGCTAGGCAAGCCTCTGTCAGTGAACCACACCCCAGCCCCTTTTTGACTGTTTTGAGTAATAATATGCTGGAAGCTCCAGTGCCCTGAAGATATTGCTCCCATCTTCTCACTTGCAATGTTTCTGACAAGAAATCTCGTCATCCTTATCTTGTGCCTCCATTTTCTCTACTGGTTGCTTTGAAGATTCTCTCTTTGTTTTGAGCAATTTGGTCATGATGTGTCTTGGTGTAGTTTTCTTCATGTTTTCTGTGTACGAGGTCCATGGAGCTTCTTGGAGCTGCAGAATGTTTGTATTTCTTGTTGTCCATTATCTGAAAATTCTTGTTTTGTGTATTTTGTGCCTTTTTGTTATTAGATTAAGATAGAAGAATATGTTTGGTCCCTGATGCTCCATCTTGGCCAAAGTAGGAAACTCAAGGGCTCTTACTGACTATTAAATCATATGCTTGTATCATGGAATTTTGGATACAGAAGGTGTGTCATTGACTATTAGTAGACAATAGATAATGTCTGCATTTTATAATAGGTTAATGCAGGGGTTATTTTTTTCTTCAGAAGCATAGTGGAAAGTTCATGGGATTAATGGTTATGTTTTGTGATGATTACGGGGCAGGTAGAAACTGACGTAAAGAACCTGGAGTACTCTCAGGAGCCAGTGGATGGTTGCTACTAACATAATTATTACTTCTCTTGTCTGTTAGCCAGTTTCTTGTCACTTTGACCAGAACACCCGACAGAAACATTTGGACCCACAGTTACAGAGGTTCAGTGAGATTGGTTGGCTCCAAGGCAAAGACATCTTGGTATAGGGCACAGTGGAGGAAGGCTGCAGCCCGTGGCACCCAGGAAGCAGAGAGAAACAGGAAGGGCCAGGGGCAGATCCAGGCTCCAAGGCCATGCCTCCTGCAGTCCACTCCTTCCAGCCACGCCTCACCTCCTACAGTTTTCACCACCTCCCGGTTATTAATCCATCAGATGGATTAATCCACTGATAGGTCAGATTTTCTTATTATGATCTAATCATTTCACCTCTGAACATTGCTGCATAGTCCATAAGCTCTTGGGGGGTGTTAGGTCGGTGGCAGCGACTTGGTGGCGACTTAGTGGCAACTTAGAACAAAGCAGCCTGCGCTGCTTTGAACATCAATCAGATGCCGGCGGAAACGCCTGTCAATCAGCCAGATCTCCTGACTAACGCCTGTCAGTCAGCAGGACCCCCTGGCCAATCCTGGAGTTCAGCCAACTCCCCTGGCCAACTCCAAGGGGGCAAGGGACCCTAGAGACACCTTTTCCTGTCCCAAGCCCTTCCCTTCCTGCTGTAAGCCCCATAAAAGTCCAGTCCGGTCGAGCTTCCACTCGGTTTCTCCTCAGACCCTTCCCCTGACCCCTCTGTGGGTCTGATCGAGTTCCGCCCGGGAGTGATATCTCAATAAAGCCTGTTCAGCGGCCCTTTTAAATCTGCCAACTTTGGTTGCTGCCTGCCCAACCTGATCTGACAGGGTCGTTCCAGATGCAAAGCAAATACTGTCATCTTATAAGGGACAAAGTAATTCACACATTCTTGTAGAGAAAGCTCTTTTTAGTTAGAGATAATAAAATTTTGAAGTTATTTCATCTCTAGCAAATTATTCAAAAAGAGCAATTGTCTGACTTTCTGTTTTGACGTGACTGTTCACTTGAGACATGCCTAACTGAGGTGACCACAGTTAGTCACAGCACAGACAGACTTGGTTAAACAAAATGTGCCAAACAGCTGCAGTGGTTTGCAGTCCACTGTGAAGGAGAAGGATAAAGGTCAGTGTTGGTAGCAGTTATTACAGTAGCAGAAAAGCTATAAATCAAGTAGAGAGCATGGTAATTTAAAATAATCCCAACTCCAGTGCACCTCTGTGCCCACGAGGCCACCGCTCTTCAGGCAGCAGTGACCGACAGCATCACGAAAAGCAGGAGCAATGCTTTCTGCTTAGTGTTTTAGCTATAGATATTAAAGATTGTTTTTTTTTTTTTTTTCAATTCCAATTCATCCTGAGGATAGTCCACATTTTGCATTTACTATCCCTGCACTGAATCATGAAAGTCCTGATCAGAGATATGAATGGAAAGTACTCCCTCAAGGGATGGCTAACAGCCCAACTATGTGTCAAATTTATGTTAACAAAGCAATCCAGCCACTTAGAAATCAAAATCCTGAACTACAAGTATTTCACTATATGGATGATGTATTGTTAGCACACAAAGATAAAAACACGATGGCGCCTAGCATTTTGCCAGTACTTTTGAGTTCTCGCAGAGTTCCCGTTGAGTTCCAGTTGAGCTCTCGCGGGGATGCCTGGAGAGTTGGTGTTGGTTGGTGAAGTTCCGGTGGAGGGAGTTCCCGTTGGTGTGTTGGTGTGTGGTGTGTCCCGAGAAGGCCGCGTGGGTGGCGTTCGCGGGAGTTCGGAAATAAAGTCTGTTCCTGCTTGAGTGGCTCGTGATTTGTGCCCAGCCAGACTGCGGCAGCTTAGGAGAATTGTCCAGTGTAGTCTAAAAAGATGCCACTCTGATTTTCTTAAGAAATGTTAACAAATAAAGGAGTAGATGTTGTGTGGGAAGGATACGTAAGCAGACGTCAGATCCCTTAAGGAGGCCAAGTACACAAGCTCTTACCATACATATTTGATTCAGTCTAACCAACAAGCACACTGACTGAAGTCATGCTGCAGTCTTCTCCCTAAAAAGGTGTTGTGATATGAAGCTCCTGTTGAATAACAGCACTGCTGTTTTTTGTGTAGTCTACATAAAAGTAAAGATCTTAAGTTTTTACATGTCGTATTTTAATTGCATATTTTTTCATTCTCATATTACTCGTGAGACAGTTTTGCCCAGCCCTCTTGCAAGTTTTTACTCCAGCAGCATTCAGGCCCTACTCTAAGGCAAATCAGGAAGTAGGTGATGAATGCCTAGCCCACTCTGAGTGTTGGCTGCCATGAGCTCCTCACCCTGAGGAGGTGGCATAAAATGCACAAAATATCCATTTTACACGTGGTTCTTTGTTCTCAAAAAATTGTTCTTTCCTCATCAAATTAAATCACCGGAAAAGCTACCCAGGTGGGCCACTGTTACTTACCCCCCTACAGAAAAGCTTTTACAGGGACTGACTTGTTAAAGGAGTCTTGTGTTTTATTTTTTTAATGGCCATAGAATGGCACTATCCATTATATTGTTCCATGTACCCTTTACCAAACCTGGTTTCAGAAAAAAGAAAAATGACTCTCTTAGAGACTTGGTCTAATTACTTCTAATAGAGAGTAAGGTTTATATATTTCATTATGCAAATCATGAGTGTTAACAATTGTAACGATAGGATTCTTAGCACACATGTAAAAAAATACATTCTCCTTTTCATGGTTTGGTTTTCTCTTTATTTTGTAGTCCTAGTTAATGAAAGTCTTTTCCTTGAAGACCATCTCATTTTGGAAATTTAAATGATGGACCAGGTTAAGAGTATCTATGAATACTCACCTGGCTGAAATCAGGTGCCCACACTTATGATCTCACAATGGACTGTGCCTCTGGGCGCATTATGTGGTCACACCTTGGGCATGTTGTTGAAGGGCAGCAACAGGGATCCTTCCACCCTGCCACATCCCCCTCCAGCAGTGTTTCAGTGGTGAAAGCATTCCTCTGTGACTAGTTTACAGAGTCCCCTGTCCTTTCTGGGTAGAAGGCTTTGTCTGTAATGGCAGTATCAGTTAGTCTGTATTGCACTCTCCCCTCAGAATTGCCCCAAGGTCTTCAGGGAAATCAGCAAACACCAGCATCCATTCCTTCTGCAGTGGGGAGTCACAAAGGGAGCTGGAGCACAGGGCTGTCAAGGAGGGGGTAGACCTTTTACAGATTGGATTTGGCTTGTCATTGACTGAGACCTAAACCTAACTGGGAATTCAAAAGAAATAGAGTAGACATGAAACTTTAAACCTAGGAAAAGAAAGTAGGTTCGTGTCTTTGTCAGTTTTCTGGTATGCAGTTGTGTTTGAGTGTGGAAAAAGTTAATGTTTCAAGTGTGGCTGTCAGAGCATATGAATTAACACCAAACAGTCGAATTTACATTGTTTTTAGTCCTAATTACAAATTACTTAATTACTTTCTGTATATTAACATTATGTAACATAAACTTTTAGTTTTGCCACTTTGTTTTTGAAATGCTAATTTGTTTTGTTTTAATTATGTGAAACATAGTTATGGAGAAATTTTAGCTTTCTCTAATCTTGGTCAGTGCTGTCATTAAATTCTCAGTGTTTATACAGTAAGAGCATGTCCTATGAAGAGCTAGCTCTTTAGTATATTGTGGTTATTATGTTTTCTGAGATTTATCGGCTGAAACCCATCAGGTTAAGTTTTAGCAAATCATGGTAATTTAAAATAATCCCAAAGTATGTTAGTACCAAAGGTATGCTGTTAGGTTTGCTAAACTGCAGTGGTTAACCAGTAAAACTAGAAGATTCCAAACTTAAAATGTTTATTCTCTTAACTATATAAGCATTTCGGCTATGTAATTCTGAAATATTATTTATATAATTCTACCTCATTTACTAGTGAAGTAAATCTTTGCAAGTTTCTTGACCCCACATTTTGGGAGCCAGCTTCCAAGAAGCTGAATGCTGTTTGATCATTCGTGTGTTCATTCCTTATTCAATATGCATTAGCACCTGCTGCAAGTGCTGCTCAAGTAGATAGGAAAGAGGTGCTGCCTTAAGGCGCTTATGCTGTTGCCGAGGAAGGAGACTAAGCACATGAACTCTGATCTTAAGTGCCTTCAGGGTCACAGGCAAGGCACAGTGGAGGGCTGCTGCCTGACTCCTAACTTCTGACACCTCTTCATCCTTCCTGTTAGTTACCTGAAATAGGTGAGGACACGGTATTAGGAGAGAAGGTCAGCTTATGGAACTAGAAGAAGGACAGAGTCCCCCTTGACTTGTTGACTGAACATCCCTGTGTAGCCCTCAACAGGTTCTAGAATTTCGGCAGCTGAGCTAGACCAAGGTTCTCTGGGCCCCCCGAGCTGAGACTTGCTGTAGGAGGAGGATCACCTCTTCCTTGCAGTCTGCTTTGGAGTGACGTCTCATCTGGCAAGTTCACGCTGGCATTTTAAGTTTTGTAAGCTAGGAGCTGCATGCTTTCTTTTTTACTGAGGATCAAGTTTTATATTGGGCGCAGGGACACATAATACAGATTTATAGTTGGCTTATTCATACGGCCTTTGCAAACCAAGTGCCAGCTTTTTATTATGTACTGTGGGAGTGTGGTAATAAAGTGAATGAAATTAAGACAGAAGAGATCTATTACAAAGGAAGCCATGTTTTGTTGTTGGTTTTCTTTTTTGCTTAAAGAGACTGATGGAAGGCTGGGCGTGGTGGCACACACCTGTAATCCCAGCCACTCAGGAGGTGGAGGCAGGAAAATCGCAAATTCAAAGCCAACCTCAGCAAAGTGAGACCCTATCTCTAAAAAAATACAAAATTGGTCGAGTGCCCCTGAGTTCAATCCATGGTACACCCCCCCGCCACACACACACACACACACACACACAAAAAAAAAAATTGAAGGAAAGGGGGGAAAAAAGCAAATGATGACTGGAAGGTGGAAAGGGGCTGATAGAGAGCAAGTATGGAACTATATATACACAGGACAGATATATCCAGGACAGTTCATAGGTGGATAATGCCTGTGAATCAAGAAAGGTTCTGGCTAGGGCTGCTAGGTGAGGGTAGTCTCAGAATGCCAAATGGGGCATGGCATTGACTAGGGACTTTCTACTTAGTTTGAATCTACCCATAGATTAAGGTAAAAATCTAGGTAATGTGTAGAATTCTGTGTAGGTATCTAGACTATAAAGATTTAGTTGGATTCAAGCTTATTTTTCTTATTCCTAATTCTCAGAATTTCATTATCACGTCCTTAGTCAGTAATTGTAAGACTTAGAGATAGGAGTGTAGTTTATGTTGAGTTCTATACAGAAGTAGAAGTCATTCTGAGGGCCAGAGTTACACTCATGTGCCACGTGTGCAATCCTGAGCTGCTGTTGTGTCACCTGTGACTGTCCCTAACCCCCCTATGTTGAAGAGAAACTCTGTCAGTTTGTGGACGGTCACTCTGGGTCTCTGGCTTTTCCAGCAGATGTAATGATGCACAGGTTTAAACGCTGTAGTTCTGTTGCTCTGAGTGTGTGTGCTCATTTTATTGACCTTATAAACTAGATGCTTTCTGATGCAGCGCCTGGAAAACTGAGAATTGTTCATGGAGATGTGTTGACCTTTAAGATAGAAAAGGCTTTTCCAGAAAGTCTTAAAAGACACTGGGAAGATGGTAAGTACTTTGGGCATGTTTTTTAAAATTTTTCTTTTGTCATTATTTATATCACAAGTATTTATTATACTTTTACTATAAGGGTTCACTATTACATGTTTATATTTTAGACTACTGAACAGAATTAAATAATGTGCATTGTCATTTTTTTACTTTCCTTCTTTCTTCCAAAATTTAAACCTGGTAACCTTTTCTTAGTTCTAATTTCTTTGTCTCAAATTTTCAAATGTTTTAGATTCTGTGCAAGTAAACTTGTCATTTTTACAATACCATATACATGGGATAAACTCTTATAAAGTATTACTTTTTCTAAATGTGAAAAAGGAAATGTAAAGCAGGCCACACCCAAGCCTTGGTTTTAACTTTATTCCATTTTCTTTCACACTGTAACCAGGGCACTCTGTTTTCATGGACTGTGTTCACTGGGTATCTGCTGTGTGCCAAGCTCCTCAGAGTACACAGATAGAGTATATTTCTTGCTCATCAAAACTTTTGACAAAAATGGAAGAGGTTTTTGACACATCATTATCTAGCTGCCTCCCCAGGGCCAGGCTCCTTCAGGGTGGTCTGTGTTTGCAGTGCCATCCTCTGATAGACCTTTGGGCACTGCCTGGATCCTCCTACCTGCCCCCATCCCTGGACAGGCTCCAGCTAGGCTCACAGTGATCTCCTGCCCTCAGACCTATTCTGACTGCATCCTCCTGCATTCCTTTGCTGTTGTCCACGTTGTGTGTGTTCCCTTCCCCCTCCCTCCCCCTATCTTCCCTCCCTCCCTCCCTCCCTTCTCTCTCTCTCTCTCTCTCTCTCTCTCTCTCTCATCTTCCCTGATGCCATTACCCTCCTGTTTTTTATTTGACATTTGTGAACTTTCTCTAACAACTCTTTGCCAGTGGTTTCTTTCCACTGAGTTCTTATGTGTTGTTTTTGCTGTTTTTCTTTCTGAGCATGTCTTCTTGCTACAGATTTGTCTGGATTGCTCCACTTCTGTGGCTTTACTTCCTACCAAAATATTTTTGGCACTCACATCTTTATACCCAGCCTGTATCACCTTCCAGGGCATCTGAGCCCCTGGCCACCCCAGAGGTGCTTTAACTTCATCATGTTCAACTCGTTTTTAATTCATTTTCTAAGTCAGAATTCCTAGCACTGTCACTACCTGACTGGCACTAATTAAGTAGAGTCCTTTGTGAATACTTTGTGAAAAAATGTTGAAGAATCAATGGACCAAACAATATTCAGTCATTATCTTTTCAGATACTTGTGTTTGATGCTATTAATATCCAGTTTGATTTTACTCTTAATTAAAATGGTATTCAGAATTTATTGATGAAATTATTACAAGTTATTTTTTTTCCTTGTCAAACAGATCCCCCCAATATACATATAATTGGAAATCTGCCTTTTAATGTTTCAACACCACTGATTATCAAATGGCTTGAAAACGTTTCTTGTAGAGATGGACCTTTTACTTATGGCAGAACTCAGATGACTTTGACTTTTCAAAAGGAAGTGGCTGAGGTAAGCATTAACTGTGTGGCTTAACTTTTTCTGGTTATTAAATGATCAAAATCCCAAACAATAATGCATTTTTACCTGTGTATTCTAGCTTAATGCTCCATTGTACACAGAAAAACCCAACAATGGTTCAGCCAAACATTAAACATGTAATGGGATGACTGACACCTGCTGGGAGCTTCCCGGAGAGCATGACTGATGTGTGTCCACCAGGAAGGCCTTGTGGTCAGTGCAGGGCCGGGAGGACCACAGCCACGAGCAGAGAAGGATGAACATATTGCCTGTGTGTTCACATGTGGAGACTGGCCTGTGACAGCATAGATTTGTCCTTTGTACTCTTAGGATGAAGAAGAATGTCATCATCAGCTTGTTGCTGAGAAGGGCAGGGGTTGAAGCCCTCATTATCTAGCACGCGCACTGTCTCCACCCCCAGCTCAGCTGGCCTGCTGTGCTTGCATCCCCAAGGCAGGCAGGGCCCCTTCATTCAGGATGGAAAGGGCAGCTTTCAAGCTGCAGAGGTTTAAGGGGGGCCTGCACACTGTGAGTAGGCTCACTCTGATTGCCTCTCTTCTCCACTCCCACCACCAAGATAACCAGTGCTATGACTTTCGGATTTATTACTCCTCTCCATGGTCTTATCACATAGACTTGTCCATATAGGTAATAGCCTTTATCTTGAGCCATTTTTGAGCTTTCTATAATTGAGTTTATTATACACACACACACGTATACATGTATGTGTGTGTGTGTGTGTGTGTGTGTGTATGTATTTTATCCTGAACATCATTTGTAGGATTCACTCATGTTACTACTAGCTATATTTTATTTACATAGTCCAATATACTTCCCACTGTTTGACTGTCATAATTTGTGCATTCTCCTATTTGGGGGACTCTAAATTAGTTTCAGTGTTTTATTATTACAAACAAAACTATCATGAACATTGTCATACAAGGGCAAGGTTTCCCTGGGGTATGTGCTGTAAAGTGGAACTGTAGGTCTTTGCTCTGCTGGGTGGTGCTCAGGAGAACGCTTGTTGCAATGCCATCCGCAGAGAGTTCATTTTGTTCCACTTCTTGCCAGTACTTGGTATTGACAGACCTGTGCATTTTCTTAATCTGAGGATGATGGTGTGTCGTGGTGTTTTATTTGGTCTGTTAATTTTTTTTTTTTTTTAACTTGAGCACCATTTTATGTTTCCTGGCCTTTTAGGTTACTTGAGGATCTTCTGTGAGCTGCTTGCTCACCTTTCTTTGGGCTGCTTGTCTTTTCTTATTGATTCAGAGGAGTTCTTACATTATTAAATGTGTTGCAAATTTCTCCTGATGGATGGAGTTTTGTCGTTGTATTTTTTACAATGTCTTTTGAAGATTGGATTTTCTTAATTCTTAAGTTTATAATCAGTGCTTTTTGTGTTTTGTTGAAGAAATCCTTTTATATCTAGAGAATGTGGAGACACCTTTCTGTTATCTTCTAGGAGCTTTTTGTTTCCTTTACATTTCTATCCACTTGGGGTTGATTTTTTTGTAAGGTTGAATTAGAAATAATTTTACTATTTATAACATGTGGATCCCAATTCACCCCATTAGCCATATTAACAAGTATCTATCATTTTTGCACTTACTAAAAGAATAGTTACACAAAAGTTTAGGACTGAATTAGTGATAGATAACTTAATCCATCAGAGAGTAAAGCAAATCAAAGAGATTTTTATTGAAATAAGAAGTAAACAAAATATTAATTGGAGATAACAAATTACTTTGAAAACCTAAGAAGAAAAGCGAGATCTGAAAAAATAACCATGAGTCTTTACTAAGAGTCTCAGAATTTCACTTAAAAAATGTTTCATACCCCTGGAAGGAAAAATGATTACTGTAAAGTTGCTGATCATTTCCAGAAAACTTTGTATATCTAATACACTTATAATCCTTAGGGAATTTATCTTGAAATGTAGTGAATTTCCCAGGACCATCTTGAGGAGACCTGTAAGAATACAAAAGAAATGTTGAGAGGGAGAAACAAAGAGAAAAGAATCTCATAATCTCATTTCAAGTGTTGAAGTTCAAGGTAAGACTTGAATGTTCAGAGCGGTGTGACACGGCGCAGAACCGGTCATTGGCTGCATCATAATATTCAGAATCAACAACTTAGTGTATGTTCGTGGCCAGATAAAAAGTCAACAGTGAAGAAAGGAATTAGTCATTCTGGGAATATTTGGTTACTTGTTATGAAGAAAAGAAATTTTAGTAATTTACCTTGCATAAAAATTCTGGTTACTGCCTCTTCGCATTCACCACTCTCTGCTCCAGCATTCATCTTTGATTCTATTTAATGGAATTTTTACTTAAAATATTGTATTTTTATCTCCAAAAGTTCCATTTGGGCCTTTTTGTATCTTTCTCTCTTCACTGTGGTCATCTTTTCCGTGGCATTTTTATTCATGACTAATATTTAAAATTACTATTTTTTGTTTTGTTTGTGTGGTGCTGGGGACAGAACCTCTCTGCCTTTAGCTGAGGGGAGCACAAGCCATTCCTCGCCCTGTGTGAGCTCCACGGCTCTCGGGGTTCTTTCTCCAGTCCTTAGGCAGATCAGGGGTCCTGAGGCTTGAGGGGACCTTCAGCATATGGGAACTCTGGCTCCCCCCTTACCTCCTCTTTTTCACTCTGTGTGAGAGAGAGACAGACAGCAGAGACGGGGAGGGAATGAGAATGAATGAATGAATGAATGAATGAATGAATGAATTCATTCTCCCTATCCAGGCCTCTCTGACCTCCATCCTGTCTCCCCAGGTGAAAGGTAACTGGGCCCAGGTACAGCCCTCCTCTGCCTGAGCCACAGCCTGTGCAGGGCAGGGCCTCGGTAGCCAGGGAGAGTCTTGGCTTACCTCCTTCCCTTCCTCATATCACAGACCTGCAGTGTCTATTCAGTTTGTGAAAAACGTTTCCTGTATTTTATTCAGCTTTATAGTCATTTTGGAACAAAACTTATTATCAGAATTCCTTTGAGAGTAGGCTGTGTGACTACATGAGTTTGATTCTTAAGATTCTTGTCTCTCAGATCATTTGAGTGTGTTGTAAGAATTTGATTTCTCAAATCCATCTCTCTCTCCACCTATGTCCCTTCTTATAATCATCCCTAGTGGGGAAACTTTTGTCCCACTACCTCTTGGGGACATTTGGCAATGTCTACAGACATTTTTGGTTGTCACAGCCAGAGGATGCTTCAGGTTCCTGTTGGCAGAGCTTAGAGATGCTGGTAAACATCCTTCAGGGTCCAGGAAAGCCCCTCACAGCAAGGACTGGCCCAGCATCAATCATCCCCAAATGCCAGTAAGCCAAGGCCCAGAACAGTAAGCCAAGGCCCAGAACACTTGGTTTGTAGTATTCGTTAATAAAATCTTCTCAATAGTTGTGGGGCTTTTATCACAAACATGTAGGACCCATTTGTGTTCATGGGAACTCAAAGATGATGTCAGTGCTCCCCACGGTTCTTGTCATTTCCTGTTACTGAGTCTTACCTTCTGTTGGTCTTAACTGGCCTATGCTTGAAGTTTCCTTCATTGTTTTCTCAACCTTTGGAACTGTCATTTCTGACAAAAACCACTCTGTTTATA
Organism: Marmota marmota marmota; assembly: GCF_001458135.2. Classification (NCBI taxonomy): domain Eukaryota; kingdom Metazoa; phylum Chordata; class Mammalia; order Rodentia; family Sciuridae; genus Marmota; species Marmota marmota. The sequence goes on from NW_025999983.1 coordinate 11,388,907, forward strand.
CTCACAACATTCTCACATGAGATGTGTGTGTGTGTTTTTTCCCCACACCAAGCATTTTTCCAGGTTTCCAAACACCAGCTGGGTGTCCTATAATTTAATTAAATTCTGAGACTCTCCACCTGTAGTTATTGTCAGATCCACAGGTTTAGGGCTCAGTTCTGCAAGTGCATCAGACACCAGTCACAAATCTGGGCCTCCAAAACTTCTGAGCAGCCAGCTGTAAACTGGGGGTCCTATGACCCCTCATCAGTTTCCACGGTTTGTCAGAATGGCTCAGAACTCAGGGAACCCCTTCATCTCTGGTTTAAGTAATGCGTCATCAGTTGGTCTTTCTGGTGACCAGCCAGCCCCTTCTGGGGGCTCCCTCTCCCCTCACCCACCATGTGATCTCCTTAGTATAAACTCAGATGTGATGAATAACAAGACACCCTCTCCCCAGGAGACTGCCAGCCATCAGGAGAAAGACCAAGTCTGTTTCTTAATACTCCACAGTGGGTGGGTTTGTTTTTCTCTCAGGTGACATGATTATTGTGATATTTCATTCATGCACTCCATTTCTTTCCCAGGGAAGAGCAGGGGCAGAGGCTTAAGAGGTAACTCATTGTCAGCCATGGTTAGTAAGTGTTGCTTCCGTGTCACCAAAGGCCATCAGTTTTCTTTATCAAATAAAGGTTGATTTTAGTTAAATTTGAGCATAATACTGAGGAGAGTTGTTATCGAGTCTACAATTTATGGAGTGCATCAGAAGTGTAGTGATTTTCACATCTTTTGTGAGAAAGTTTCAGTGGGACACTAGCAACATTGTGTTGTATTTTAGCCACAGAAAACATTTTTTAACATTGACTTTGGCTTTGTGAAATAAAAAACCAGAAATGTACACCGTACTCTTATTTCTTTCTCCAGGACTATAGGATTAAAATATAAGAATTCAGCCAGTACGCGTGAAGCGACAGAGAATATTACATTACAGCTCATAAAATAGAATCAGACTGTGTAACACTAAAAGAGACCTTAACAGACCTCATCTAACCTCACCTTGTAGTTGAGAAAACGGAGGCTCAGTCTGGCTTAATGAAGTCACTAGGTTTAACTCCTCCATGTGGTTGGTCCTGAGGTTTTTCCTAACTGGACCAGCATCAGCCTGTCTGTTCTCTCTCATGCCCAGGAGACACTGTCTTGATGGGTACATTCCTAGCAGGAGGGCCTCTCCTGCCACTGACTATGTGGCTGTCATTGTCCCTGGTGGGCGGCTGTGTGGCTTCTCAACTGTAAGCACAACTTTTCTACTTGTACTTAAAATTGTTTGAGATGAATAAGAGGAAAAGCAGCACTGTCTTTGGGAAGTCTTTGACCCCATGTTTTCTCATACTCGGAGTGCTTTTCAGAGCTCAAGGGTTAGCAGTTGCTTTTTACTTAAAAACTCAGCTGGTTTGGCTTCCTGGCCTTTTGTTGTTAAATCATGTAACTCCTAATGGATTTTGGTGCTGTACATTCAAATGGTTGGTTGGCCATTTAACTCTTAGGCTAGTTTTTAATGAAGTCTTTTACAGGGCTTTCCAGCCTGTGACTTGAATTTTTACCTTATGAGTTAGGGACAGTTATATGTGCTGCTCTATTCCAAATTAAAATCTGTGGTTCACATGTTTTCACCTCCACCACCCAGGGATATTTGCTAGAGATTGAATGGGTCAAGCTAGTGGGTTAAGACACCCCCTCCTGGTTACACTGTATGCTTAGTTTTCTAAGTGAATATACTTAAATGTGCTTTTACATGAAATTAGAATAATTTTCATGCCTTACAGTTTTCCTTTTTTAGTTAAAGTTATTTTTAAATTCTCTTGAATTCATCACTTGATGCATACCTTTCAAACATAAAGTAAAATATTAGCTGTGAGGGGGGAAAGAAATCCAGAATAAAATAATAATTTTAAAAATGTGGGCATTTATTTTGGTTCATTTTTTAATATTGTGATTATGTTCATACTAGATTTTATTATAAAGGTCTGCCTTGAATTGTGTGAGTTGGATGTTAATTATAATGCATTTTGCATTTTCCACCTTTATTCTGGTAGTAAAACATTTTTTTTTCCTTCATGGAGAACTAGAAATGTTTTCAGTCATTTGATTCAGAAGCTTATTCTTTAACTGAAATCTGTATGGTGGTTTGTTTTTATATTTGCTTGAGAATATATGCATTTCTTGGTTTTACACTTTGATGAGGAAGGATTTTGTCTTGTATCTTAGAGCAACTTATCACCTTGAACCCTTGAACTCAGCTTCCCAGTAATTTCAGTTGTCTTAAATATAGACAAGAACCGGATATTTAAAATTTAAGAAATGGGGTGAGATGGGGATGAATTCTGATTATCAAAACAGATGTGACAGAATCTCCAGGTTTGCTCCTGAGAAGATTCCTCAGCATCTCATGAAGAGCCTAGTTTCTGATCTTAAGGCAGAACTCCAACCAGCCAGACTGTGTGGGTCTCAGGTCCACCGCCGTTAGAAGCAGCAGAGTAAACCTGTTAGAACAGGTCAGCTCAGGACACCAATGCAAACAACAGTGTCTTCTTATATAAATGTCACACTAGACTTATTTTCTGCCACTTTCATTTTTTACTGTTTTGAGATTTAACCTACATTGATGACCCCTCATTCATTTTAATTATTATTTCTTATTTCATTCACAAAAGTACTACAATTTATTCATTCACCTCTTGATGAACTGATATGTTTTTCTGCTTTTCTTAATAATGCAGTAACACTACAATTAACATTCATATACACATCTTGTTCAAGCACATAAACCATTCTAAGGTGTATTTGCAGAGACACAACTAAAGGGTCGTGAGGGTTTGTATAACTTCCACTTTACTACACGTTGCCAGATCGTGCTCTGGAGTGTTTGTGCTGATTCCCCGCTCCCTTGCTAGCATGCTCGAGCGTTCCTGTAGTTCTGTGTACTTGCCAATGCTAGGTTCTGGCAGGCTCTTTTAAAAATGTTTTGTTCGTTTCGTGAATATGAAACAACATCTCATTGTGGTTTTGATCTGTGAAGTGGCTGAGCACAGTTCATGGTTCAGCCCCTGAGGGTTGCTCGTCTGTGATCTGTCTTACCATATTTTCTGTTGTTTATCTTAGGATTATTAATGCCTGTCATGCAGGCATTCCTTCTGCATTCCAAACACAGATCCTTTAGTCCTGCAAATACCTTCTCTCAGGCTGAAATTTGTCTTCATAGGTTTTTATCGTACAGACATTCATTTTAATGAGCTTCTGCTTTTGCATATTTAAGATATTCTTCCCTACTATGGAGGGTCATACTTTTTCCTCCTGTAGATATCTAGTTATACCCATATCTCCGTTGAATGGTCCATCCCTTTTCCCGTTAGCAGTTCTGTATCACATCTATCACTATCAGCTCTCCAAATCTTGGGTTTGTGCCTACGGCATACTGCTATAATTTTCACACTTGGTAGGGTGAATCCCCCTATCAGCATTGCTGGTACTCTTCAGAAGTGTCTTGGTCATTGTTGGCCTTATATATATATGGAATTTAACTTAAAAATGTGTGCGAATTTTTTTGGTACATGGAAATCAAAGGTTTTTTTAATCCTGCAATTTTAACTAAAATTTTATTGCACTTATTAATTAATTTGATTATAACTAATACATTTCAAAATAAAAATAGGTACTTAAAAGAATAAATTATTAGTTATTTACAGACATTATTTGTCAAGAATAGTCAGTTCTCCAGCAAAGAAAAGCACACTGTTAAAATGTTCATTCTTGTGTTGGGGTATTTCAAAATGTTCATTCATATATTGGGATAATTCAGGAAATTTAGTATTTGAGCAACTTTGTTTTTTTTATTATGCTTGCTAACTTCATCATCAAGTATTAGTTGTTCTATAAAGCTGGACCACCTTCTATAGAATGTGACAGTGGCTTGAAAATCCCCAGCAGTCAGTGGTAGGGAAGATTTCTTCCCTGATTTTTCAGTGCATTACGCATGACACAGACCGTATAAGGTATAATCACATGAATGAGGTGTGCATCTGTTGATGGTGATGTTGGAAGAAACTGTTCCTCCTATTGGCTACGTGCCATGCTTTTATAATTTACCTCCAGAAGTCCAACATCAGATACAGTGGGATGTTAGCTCTGTTATTTTTGGTCAGACTGGATTTATTATTCACTAAAATCATTTTTTGTTCTTCTGTAGAGACTCACAGCCACAAAAGGAAGCAAACAGCGCAGCCGCCTTTCCATCATGGCCCAGTACCTCTGCAGCGTGGAGCACATCTTTACGATTCCAGGTCAGGCTTTTGTCCCCAAGCCAGAGGTGAGTTTCTGCTTATGATCATAATTTAGTTTATCATAATTTGATCTTCATTATAATTTTTATTTCCCTGTAGTGTGTCATAGGAAATAGTCTCTAGGATCTAATATTTATTTATAGCAAACTATGGCATAGTTTATTTCTTCTGAATAAAAACCACAAAAAATATACAAATAGTTCTTACACTGATCTTTTTCTCCCTTAGATAGGGTGACTGATTACTAGTATTCACCATCTCGTCACCCTTCCTACTCCCAGAGGCATCCCAGTCCTTGGGAAAAGGAATCAAGTGTTGTTTGTGGTTTCTGAGAAGAGATTCTAACTAATGCTACATCAGACATTATTTATTCATCATGATTTTTTTTTTACACGTTTTTGGCAGTGTTACTTATAATAAATCATCTGTGGAAAATCACTTGAATGTTAATTTAGGCTTCGACTATTCCATGCTAGTTATATGAGTAAGTTTTAATTACAGAAACAAAGTTTCTTTGCCAATGATTAAAAAGCTAGTGCCTGTTTTGGCAAAACCACTGTTCAGTGAATTACTGTAGGACATGTAGTATAAAATCTATTTATTTCTTCACTGAATGTAAATTGGGTGCCTACTGCTTGAAAGAAGCTGGGCTGGGGATGCAACATCAGTGAGGAGACCAGAGACAAATCAGATACAGAGCTTCTTTCGGGAAGTTCACAGTCTGATAAAGGGTAGAAATCTCTTGGTGGTAACTGAAATTCTTAAATATAAATATTTTGTAGAGTGGTTTTTACATAGTTTGAGCTCCATAAATAAAAGTAGATAGCATAACAAGTGTATGGGGACTGGGGTAGGGCTCAGTGGCAGAGCGCTTGCCTGGTGCAGTATGGTTTTATAGATTTAGGTGCAGGTTCAGGTTGTAGATTTGGAACGAGGGCTCCAGCCTTTAGTGTTAAAACGATTTGTGGATCTTGGAGTGTGTCCATGTGCTTTGCTGCCACCTTTGCATTTCCTCTTGACGTCACCACAGTTAGCTGAGCTTTCAGGTGCCTAAGAAGTTAGTCCATCTTCCACTTCTGAAGCAGACCCATCAGCTTTCCCTGAATCAAACTCAGGAGACTCACTAGCCATCCCACCTCCACCTCTGCACCACAGGATTGCAAAGACGCTGTAGATGACTTATTCCAGAATAAGACGAGAGGGGGTAGAGTATCATCAGATCAGCACCCTGGTGCTCTCAGGGGCTTTCTCTCCTGCGGCAGGTGGCCATTATGATGAAAGGGTCCAGTAACCAAATACTTGGCTTTCTTCTTGTCACGTGTGTGCCTCAAGCATTCTGAGTGGCCTAAAACCCATTCTTTGATGAAACCAAAATCTTGGCTTAAAGGCTTTTGTAGTTATGGTTATTATCATAAACCAGAATCCTAGACAGACGAAATTTTACCAAGGATTTTTCAGGATGGATGTAGAATATTTTGTTGGAAAGTTTCTCTTCGTTTTAGTTACCCAAATGTTTCATGGTGTTTAGAAATTATTAGTAGGTATATAGTTTGTTTTTAAAATTTCTTTCCTTTGTGATTAAGCCCTCAAGAAAATATTTATATTTTTGGGAAAAACTAGCTATGTCTTTGATTCTCTTTTTACTGAATTCTTGTTTTTTTTGTTTGTTTCAAATTAAACATATGGCACTTCTCTCACATGTTTTTCATTATGTTGTAAATATTACATGCAGGGGATTCATTTGTGATCTAGGAAAACACTTATCTAGGAGGACATAAGATATATTATGATAAAGGAAAACAACCAAACGGTCGGAATTCAGATTTTGAAATAATTCTTCACTGCTCCCATGGGGGAGAGGAGCCCTCTTGAGCACAGATTGCCCCCCAGAGTTGTCTCCTGTGCAGTTAGGCCTGGGCTGGGGGCTGCATGCTGCAAGTGGGGGTGCAGTGCCCTCTGAGCAGAGGTGGCTCCAGATCTGTGAGCACTGGGGGGAGCTGGGGATGGTGCTCCAGCGCAGTGAACAGAACTTGGGCAGGCTCCGGCAGTATCCTGTGGAGGTTCCTACCAACAGACAGTGCCCTAAGAAACTTTCATGGCCTTATTTGCATAGGTTTTGTAGAAATTTTAAACTAAGTTTTATATTCAAGTACTTTAGCATGCTTCAACCAGGATTATTTCAGATCATTTTTTTCTCTTTCTTTGTAACTTTAGTCTTTTCTCAGTGTTTTATATTTATCATGCTGCAGTTATTATTAAGTTGCCTCAAATTCTTTTTGAAAGCAGGTGGCTCTATATGTATAAAATGAAATGAGATGAAAGCAAAATTTCTTAGAGATAATCACAATGTATGCAACAGTGTTTTGGAGAATTATGGGCTATGATTTAAATCCTTAAAAATAAATCCTTAGAGTAGATACTGAATTGTACCAAGTGCTCTGCCTGTATCCATTGAGATAACCATATAATTTATCTCTTTCATATAATATTTCTCTCTATATAAATGAGATGATTGGGGAGAAGGGAAAAAAAGAAAATGAAGTTAGTGTCAGCTGAGTATAAAGTATAGACTGTGTAGAGCTACCGACACAGTGATGAAGGAGACATCCTGAGGAAACACTGTCCATGTCACACACTGAAATCACCTCTGTTTGCCCCGGCCTCCTCCTCCTCCTCCTCCTCATAGTCAGTATGCTGACTATATTAATCCATCTTCCATCACTGCATGAAATTCATGAAGTACTTGAAATAATTAACTTTTGAAGAGAAAAGGTTTGTTTCGGCTCACAGTTTTCCAGTTCAAGACCAAGGTGGCATTACTTTGAGACTCTGAGGAGGCAACACATCATAGCAGGTGTACATGGCAGACCAAACCAGTGTCCTAAGCGCACCTCCCATGTCCCCCTCCTGAAGTCCCACCGCCTCCTGATAGCAGCCCCCAGGGACCAAACCCTCACACCTGGACCTTAGAGGAGTGTCCAGGAGCCAAACCATAGCACTGACTCGTGACCTCTTCATGTGCCCAGGTCACGCAAGCCTAGATTAGAGGTCATTTTAAGTGCCACCCCACCGCCAGTTAGTTTACTCTCGTAGTTGATTGGTTGTCACCAATGCTGACATCACCTACGTTTCTCTCACACCATCCTAATGGTCTTCCCAGTTCTCCTGGCATAATTTAAGTGTTTATCATTTAACTGTGTGTAGAGGAGGCGAGCGTGTAGGGTGGTCTCACTCTCTGCTACGTCACTCTCGTGAGAACTAACCCACTCTGTGAGACCAGCGTTAATTTACTGTTAAGGGAGGAACCCCCAAGACTTAATTACTTTCCACTAGGCTCCACCTTTTAAAGGTGCACCACCTCCCTGGAGACCAAGCTTCAGCATAAGAACCCTTCAGGACAAACTATATACATACATACATATATACATGCATACGCGTTCCACAGGTAAATCCTAGCATGGTATTCGGGGGGGTGTTTTCACCATTTTACCTTTTATTTTGGTAACTTTTTAGTCAAAGAAAAAACACATATTTAAATGTATTCAATATATTAGACCAAAGTTTTTCAACCTCAGAACTGCCTGCATTTGGAGCTAGATGATTCTGTGTCACAGGGTTTGTCCTCTGCACTGTAGGCTATTTGGTGGCCTCCCTGGTCTCTTCCCACTGGAGTCCAGTAGCAGCACCTCAGTTGTGAGAGCCCAGAATGTTTCCAGGCACTGTCTGAATTTGCCCCACTGAAATCCGCTGTTAGAGTGAGACCTGTAGGGCGGCGTTCGCTGTACTGTATCTGTGCTCAGCCAGCTCTGTGTGCAGGGGCTGTCTCCGTCCCCACTTTCACAGGAGACTGAGACTCGGGTGGGGGCACTGTGTAGCTTTTAGGGTTCACACCCAGGCATTTAACTCTGCAGTCTGGTCCCTTGGGCTGAGTCCATGTCCCTTTTTATCAGCTGGTGGCCTTGGGCAGGTCAGGTAACTGACCTAAGCTCTTCCAGCCTCAGTTCCTGTAAGCTGATAGTGTTAGGAGGCAAACCAGCCAGTGTATGCAGAGATGTAGGACAGGACTGGCATGTGGCACTGGGAGTGGCACTTCACTGAAGACACAGATGTGGAAACAGTACCTCGACTCCCATTCTGGTTGGAGACGCTGTTGTATAAACTCATAACTCGTTTAAACGACAATTTCTGAGGGCAGAGATGGAGGCAGGGTGAAGATCACTGTGAGCCAGTGGGTCCTGGGCAGAGGGAAGAACGCAGCCCAGCTGGGGATGGCTGTGGCGTCATCCTTCCTCATGGCCACTTGCAGTGCACAGGAATCTGGCCTTCATCTTGTCTGAAGTGCCATCTCTCTGAGAGTCTGAATCATGCCAAGGCACAGGTGGGGAGAAACATTCCTGACGGGAATAAAGGTCATCTTTGAAGCAGGTACAGAAGAACATCAATATACATGAAGTGGACTCTAATAGGCTGTGTAGACTGTATCAACACAGACACGTTAAGCAAGGCGAGACACTCATATAGGTGGCAGTGCAGTCTTAGAACGTGTTTTTTGGTCAGTTCTTTTTAATATGACATTTTGTTTTGTTTAGGAAATAACATTTTGACCACTCGAATACAGACCTTGTTAGTACCACACACCAACTGATTGTGTCGGGGGGGTTCCAAAAAAGACGTATTTTAAACAATCATTTGAACTTTTGCTGAAATGATTCCCTTCTTAGTTCTTATGAATAGTACCTTTTCATTTTTGCTGTTCCATTAATAGCTAATGGAATCTCCTTTGCAGAGGAAAATGATGATGTTCCAAGTAGAACAGGTGTAAAGTATTTTAGTCTCTATTTCTGCATGCACACATGAAAATTATTTATTGACATAAAACGTCTTCCCACTTGCTGAGTTATCAGTATACAAAGAAAGTCATTTTTTTATTTTTCCCATTGTATTATGAACAATTAGTAGCATAGATTAACAACTGAATTATTAGAAGTGACAGCATGCAGTGCTGTCCTTGCAGCTATGGAAAATCCAGTTGATATTCTCTTATTAAAAGTTTTAAATTACATATCATAAACTAATTTAACCCGTATTTTAAAAGCAGTCTTCGTGTTTCAATTTTTTTCACATCCATTAACTAATGGAAACTGCACATTTATAAGAGAACTTTTGTTAACTTGAATCAAATTTGAAGGAAAAATGACAACCTGGAATAACTTACCGTTCAAATGGTAGTAGATTAAATGGGGCAGTGAGTCTCAGTTGTTGTAGGAAAAATGAACTTAATCTGAGGATCCTTTTGCTAGAAGCAGAAGAGAGTTCCTCAGCATTTTAAGACAGACTATCACTTGACTTGGGCTTACTGCTCCATCAGCCCGGGGCCGGTGCGTCTCCGCTGTGGCAGTGCTTGCCGGTTCCCTTCATCCTGCTCGCCTGCGGTGCTGTGCTGTGCTCAGACCCGGTGCCTGGGGGTGGCTCCGTAGGAGAAAACCAGAGCGGAGGGCAGGCTGGCCCTGTGCGGTTTGGGCAGCTCTTCTTCCCAGAGGCCCCTTCACCCCTGGGGCTTTAAAACAAGCAGGTTCCTCAAGCATTGCCCAAGGAGGTAGTCTTAACACCGTGGAAGGTGCTTGTTAGAGCTGTGAGTTAAGTTCTTTTGTAGAATCCAGTTTAGAAGAGGTGTCAGTAAGTCATCTTTAAAAAAAAACACACTGTCGGTTAATTGCCTTACTTAATGCAGTCAGAATCGATTCTAATTATAAACCCTTAAATATGAAAACAATGATTAAAAAAATATAAAGAAATCTTGAGACAGATATAATTGTGTGTGCTAGTTAGTTGGCACTTTAAAGTACTTGTAGTTTTTAGGTAGAGAAAGGTAAGCACGGGTCTGATGTTTTTGTGTCTACAGTGCAGTCCTAGCAGGCGCCAGAAGCCTTGCTGCGAGTGTGCGGCACAGCTCTCTACACATAGTCCTTCAGGCTGTAGGCTGGATTGTTCTCCGGCTGTGTGGGAGAGGAGGGCTCCTGCCTGGGCGGGGAGGGCCACGCTTCAGGGTTCTTTTTTATATAAGAAGTGCAGAAAATAATGCCAGAAATAAAGAGCAGCACCGCTGAAATGAATCCAATGTAGAGAGCCCCTCCAGGTTCGTGTTTGTTGCCCTCGGGAACCGCCAGATCCCGGAAGTTGGCTATGATGTTCTTCGTGTACCACACCGTTGGTATCAAACCAGAGACCCCTGCAGACACAAGGCAGACCCCTCCAGCAAAGGCCGCGTGGCTCTTGGTCTCTCTGTCCCTTCCTAAGTGCGTGCATTTCATTCCTACAGTGGAAGTACAGATCCCGAAGGCAGACAGAACACAGGCCAGGACCATCGTGGCCCTGGCGGCCTGCACGTGGGTGGGGAGGGACAGGAGGGAGTGCTTCAGGGTGCAGCTGAACATCCCTGTGCTGTACCACGTGCAGTCCATCCACAGCCCCTGCAGCTGCACGATGGCCGTCACGATGGTGGTGCCCGCGTCCACCTTCACCTTCCAGTTGGGCAGCAGAGTGGCCGTGAGCACTCCAGAGACCCCAGATAGGGCCAGGATGAAAGCCAGGAGCTGGAGGCCTGCCGAGGCCATGATGTCGCTCCTGTGTCTGTCCCCCTGGAGAGCCGATGCTTAGTTCTGATGGTGCTGTGTCAGAATTGGGCAGTGGAGAACCAGAGACCCAGAGCTGGGAAAGAAGACAGGCAGGGTGAGGGGAAGAAAGAGTCAGTGAACAAGAAGCTTCCCTTTGGAGCAGGAGCCAGAGGTGTCCGAGTGGCGTGGCACCGCATGCCCCGCGCGAGCGCCCACCCCGGTGGACCAGGAGCTGCAGCCAGAAGGGATGCTCGCCGCAGGCCAGCAAGGCTGCGGTGCTGCTGCGTGCTGTCGTGGCCGTGCTTAGTGCATGCAGGAAGCAAGGAGCTGTCTGCTCCTGGGAACCCAGAGTGTGCTGAAGATGCCTGTGTGCAGACACGGGCCGTGAGGAAGCTCAGGCCCTTCAGATTCCTGCTCTCTACAGTCGCCAGGTCTTGGACGTTGGCTATGATGGACTTTTTAAAAGAATGGTATAGATAATAAGGAAATAAAGTTCTTTAACATGACTTATGAATATATACTAGAGAAGTTTTCAGAATTTAAGGTGGAAAGGAAAGCAGTGGGGGGTCAGGGTCCTGGCCCAGTGCTCCCTTATTCTGGCTTCCATCCATTGCACAGTCCTTACTGGGCTGGTGCTTGCTCTCCTTCAGGTCCCTGGAACCAGAAACCGGATCAGGCAAGCCAGTGTTTTGCTTATGAGAACGTGAGAGCCTTCTAGTTGGGACCATCCATCTGGCTGTACTTACTGTCTTTGAGAGAAATGTAAGGTTCCTGAAATAGTGCAATACTGGCTTTTTATTTATTATTATTTATGTCTTTAAGAATTAATTTTGAATAATATGCTACAGGGGATCTGTTGTGATTCACAGATACTTCACCAAAGGCAGCCTGGGTTTTTGAATCCAAGCAGCCCAGATCACTTCTCTGAACCTCAGTATCCTCTTCTGGAAAATGGGGAGAATCCTAGTACCTGTGTCAAAGGATTAAATACATTGATAGATTTTAAGGGCTTAGAATAGTAGAATCACAGAAAGTACTCAGTGGTTTATAATTGACCTTAGTGTTTTTATTTACTTTATATGATGTGATCATTAATGTTTAAAAACATTTGGATCTTTTTGCTTTTTCCTCTAACCTTCCTTAGCTGATTTAACTTATTTTTGTAGAATCTTGGAGCAGAAAGAAACCTCAGCTGTAATCTTGAGCATCATTATTTGATGCCACTGGGGTGTTCAGCCAGAAAACCCCCCAGGCCATGCAGTCTTCCCCACCTGGCACCTCCCCTGCCCCTCATCCCGCACCTCTCCTCCCCTTTGCCACAGGACGTTCTTCTGTGAAACTGCTTTTGTGGGGTTCCCCACGGAAAGTGGGAAAATGCCATATCTGGGGACAAAAACCATCATTAACTGTCTCACCCGTTCCCTTTCCCACTAGGACAGAAACAGAAGGACTCCATAGGGTCCTAAAGGGACAAGTGGCTCGGCCTCATGTGACTCACCAGGAAGCCTGGGTCTGGCTGTGAGGTGTCTGCAGTCAGTGCTGGGCCCCACCCACTGAGAGCCCCGACTTTCTGTGATTATAAACATCAGTTCTCTAAGATGTTAAGTTGGCCTGGATTGAGTTGTTGTATTTTTGTACATAATCTTCAAATACTAATCCTGTAATTTTAGAAGAGGATTTCAGTTGGATTGTAAATCCTGAAGTCAGACTTATCTCTAAACATGTGTTTAGGATTTGCCTGCTATTAGGCATTTCATTTTTTTTTTTTTTTTCTGTTTTCCAAATTTCTCTCCTTAACTGAGACCAAAATAGAACAAAAGTTAACATTCTAGAGGAAAAACTAAGCACATGTTTGCAGTTTTATAATAACTGTTTTCAAGTCTGGATTTTAGCATTTCAGAGCCTGGCTAATGTGCTAAATTACTGCTTTCCCAGACCATGTTCAGCCTGGGGTTTCTCCAGTGGTGAAATGGCCGAGGAGGTCCCTGAGATCTGCTTACTTGCTTCTTCCATTCTTGGGTCAGATAACCTTTACACATTGATCAATCTGTGTTGAGCTAACCAGCTAGAACCAAACCGTGACCAAAATAAAGGTCACTATTCTGTTCCTTGTATTCCCAATTACTGGCATTTAAACTGTATTGCTGAGATTTTTTTCCCCTCTCTTTGGCTTTAAGCATAAAAGGGTCCGTGGCCTGTGCTCCCAAATCTGTCCTGTAGAGAATAAAGACATACTTTGTTGCAGTGGCTGTGGTAGCAAAATACTGTGACTATAATCACAAGCAAAAGGGCGGCATGTACAAACAGTCTGTAGAGAACACTGATCACACACAGACACAGCCTACATATATTCCGTTCATGACCTGTTCATTACAAGAACGTTTCTAGTAGGTTTCATAAAAATGGAAAGTCAGTTTTCCAGCAACATTTATTCATATTAAAAATAATACTTAAGAACAGATTCATAGCTTGTAATTCAAATTAAATACCTGACAATCTGTACTTCAGTCTCAAAACATTCTAGAAACTTCTCTTTTTCCATACCTTTGGTTGGTATCCTTCAGGGGTTTAATTCCCCTCTGCCAGTTGCCTTCAGATTAGCTCTAGGCAGGTCTGATGAAGAGAAACCACATATGTGAGGCTTGTTTCTGAGAGTGAGTATTTTTCGTAAAGCTCCAAGTTAACTTGAAAATAGCAAATAAAGAACCACATGGAAATCAGAGAGTTCGTGTGAAATGTGCTGATGTTGCTGGAAGATAAATACCAGGTTCTCCATCTCATTTTTTGGACTGTGGGAGAATTAAGAAAGGAGAGGCGGGGAAGGGAGGGAGTTATTTCAACACTGTTTGTCAGAACCTGAAAGCTAAAATGCTTTTGTGTTGCTGCATACAGAAGAGGAATTATTTGGGTACCCACCAAAAAAAGGGCCTTTTTCTTTTTAATATTATGTCGTAGTCACATAGTTATAATTTATTTTGGAGTTTTTGTCTGTGTTGGAAAAACAGTTTATTATTTTATGTCGTCAGAAATTAAAGTATTTAATGGAGTATTTTTAGCTGGATTGTGCTTTGCAGATGGTAGTTGAGACTGCCGTATTATCTGCTGCTTATTGTCAGAAACAAAGATTCACAAAACTGCTAACTTTCAGAATGACCACTCAGAAGAAAGTTTAAAAAAAATTTTTTTAATTAAAAACAAAAAAACCAGCAACAGCTGTTGGCTGCAGTCTGATCAGGTGTGTTTGTTTTCTGCAGTGCCCCATTTTCTTTAATTCCCTCCCCTAAGAAAGGCTACAGGAGTGTCTGTAAGTTAGAGACTTGGGAAAGTTTTGTGATGAAACATGTCAAGTAAAACCATGCAAGAGTTGAGGCTCTGAACTGTGAATGTCTAAAACAACATATTTTACTGCTATCCTTTTGCATTCTTAGTAATTTCAATTCTACAAGGTAGAAATTTATAGCCATTGTAAGAAAGAAGATAATTTTTATGTTAGACATTAGTTGTTTCTTTTAAAATAACAAACAACAGGCCGGGTTGTAGCTCAGTGGTAGAACTCAGTGGTAGAACAACGCAGTGTTGTTTTAATATGTGGACTTTCTTATTTTGTTTCCTGGAAAGGTGTGAACAGTTCTGAGTGTGAGCACCGGGTGAAGGGGGGCTGATTGCCAGCACTAACGGTCACGGCGCTGCTGTTCCTGCCGTGGCAGGAGAGCCCCACCAGGTCCCCCGGAGCCCTGGGCTGACTGTCACTGACGGCAAGCCCAGGGCTGGCCTCCCAGCCTGAGCCAGAGGAGGACGCTCGGGCGTGGAGGCGTGTGTGCAAACGTGAGGCAGCGGTACTGGGGTCTGCTGCTCACGTGGACACGAAGTGGAATTAGGTCTTCTAAGTCCAGAGGCTTCTCTAGGTAAATCTTTTGGCCCCGTAAGTCTCTGGCCTGACCCTCTCCCTTGATTCCCAAGTCCTGCTTCCATCTGCCGATCCACTTCACTGATAGACACCGCAGACCTCTTATGGCACAAAACTGAACTACCGGCCTCCAACCCTGCTGGAGGTATACAGAGACGGCAGACGCGTCTCTCTGCATCTGTTAGTGCCACGTCCTTCCTCCACTCGGCAGGCCCCACGTCTTCTTGAAGTCATCCTTGATTCCTTATGCAGCATCTACTCAGTAGTCAGTCAGTCAGTCAACAAATTGTTTTGTTTCTAATTTAAAATTCAAGAGTCCTTCTGCCTCTGGTCCCCTCTAATACTCTACTGTGGCTTAGGACCCCTCTGCAAAAAGTTAGGTGTGATGGCACACACCCGTCATCCCAGCAGCTCAGGAGACTGAGGCAGGAGGATCACAAATTGAGGCCAGCCTGGACAATTAGCAGGGCCCTGTCTCAAAACCAAAGGAGCTGGGGCTATAGGTCAGTGGTGGATCCCTGTGTTCAGTCGCCAGTACCAGGGGCCGGGGAGCTCCACTCAGGACCCCTGCACTGTAAAGCTCCCAGGGCAAGGCCTCCTGTCTGTCCTGACTATCGCCAGGTCTCCTGCACCAGGAGCAGGGCCTAGAATCAAGAAGGGGTTTGAAAAAATTCAGGAGCTGCTTTGAATTATCAGTAATTAGACTGTGGGTTACTCTTGAATGATTTAAAATATAATTTTATCCTTTCTGAAGAAGATTAGAATTTTAAGTAATTTTGCAAGTCTTTATTTTGCTTTGGCTGATAATAATACCTGTCTTTTATGAACTACTACCTAGATACTGGGTGCTGTTTAAGACACTCTAGTTCTCAAACCTCTGAGGTAAAAGGAGTCTGTATTTCACAGATAAGAAAACCAGTATACAGAGAAGTAATTGACCGAGGCCCAAAAATGATAAGTTGCAGGAATGAGATTGAGGCCCAGAATAGTGCGAGCAGAGCACTGCCCTCCTCCTTTGAGGACAGCACATGTCCAGCTCTCATTTGCTGACCATTTCTTTCTAGGGTAGTCTTTGCAGGTCATGGAGACACATTAACTCTGAAATCGCTTCACATAAAATGCTAGTTCTCACCCTGAGTCAGGCAGTCCCTCTGTTTGCTTCTTTACAATGTTTTCATTTCTGTTTCTATTTTTAAAAATTGTATGCAATCCCCGTAATGTGTTGCCTAGTGATGCTAACCTGGCTCTTCAGACTGGCTTTTCTTTTTGAAAGCATCAGTCATTATCTGAACACTTTATGAAAATAACGCTATGCCTCTGTGCAGAACCTAACAGTTTATTTTCATTTCCCTTTCACCATCTATCGCCCGATCCCAGGAGCAGCCTGTGAGAGGGTGACAAGGGTATTATCTCTCAGAAGAGAAGCCTAAGGGTCCCTGAGGAAAAGGGAAACACTTGGCCGGCATTTCTTCTAATGAGGACTTTGAATGCCACTAGAAACTGGAAGAGTTAGCTCTCGTGGGTCTGGTGGTATGCAAGCACTTTGATGAGCTATGGAGAGTGTGTTTAAGAGGCCCAGGTCGGAGGCAAGGACTCTGGGAGGCTCTTGTAGTGGAAGAAAGGACATGGAAGTCAGTGGCAGTAGGACTACTGAACAGGTTGTTCATAAGCTCAGGAAATACAGCTGAGTGTGCATGATACAGTCAAGGTCATCTTTGGCCTGTTAAAAAACATGTCATCATCTTATTTCCAGTCTGTATGACATTCTACATTTTTGAAACAAAATCATCGAAGGGCCATTCTCAGCTATGGAGGGGCTGGGGACGGGCTGGCAATATGCTGGCTTTGGGGATGTCCCTGGGCTGCCAGAGCTTGGTGAATGAATTGACAGTGACTCTTTCCCCAGAGGCAGCATTGGTCCACTAGGGGCAGCTGCGGTGTCTTCGGTCGGCGGCCCTCTGTCCCACATGCTCATCTTCTAGGCCTGGGGTTCCCCTTGATCTGGGATGGCACCCCATTGTGTGTTTTTCCAGTTCTGCCCACTTAATTCTCAGAGGAAGTTGGGTTCTACATTTTTAAAAAATAGCATTTTTTCTTATTAGCTTTCTATGCAATGTTGAAAATAATTCAAAGATAAGCTACTTACCTATTCTAGTCTCACAAATTTAATGTAATTGATTTGATCTTAAAATGATGGTTTTCTTCCGACCAATCTTAGGAAATAAACAGCATCGGCTCTGAACACATCAGTCTGCCATTTTCTTCCATCTTTATGGCCATTTTAGTTTTAAAATAATGTTATAGACTGATCTGAAAACTTCACTAACTTTTAAAATTGGTAGTTTGTGGCTTCACTGTCAGTAGTGAGGACTTTGCTGTAAATGAAGAGGAACGTTCCTTGGTGTGTTGGTGTTGATTCCTTGAGGTCGTCCTGCAGGTGTGTGCTTCTGTCTACAGCTGCATTTTCGTTTGCTCTGTTATTTGTCATTTTTACATTTGTTACTCGTTTTTCTGTCTTCCTGAGGAAGAATCTTAAGAATTCATGTTCTGGGTCTTCATTACCTCATGTTAGAATATTGTCCATGCATTTTATGGTGAAGCTGCATGATAAACTCGTTTTTTCAGTCTCAAAATGGCGTGGATATGCATTTTTTGTGCTCTTCCCATAGCATATTTCCTTTGAACATTATTTGAGAAGCTGGTGTTTCTAACCGTCCTCACTGGTGTATCTGAGACTGGGCTGAGGTGCCCGTCCATGCCGGTACCACTGTTCCCTGGCCTCTTCCTCCCCCTACTTCCGACTGCCCCCCTAGGGCCTGCTCTCTTCTCCCCAGCATCTCAGCCCTGACCCCACTGCAGGGTCTTCAGGTGAGTTCATGTGGACTTTGGATTTTACCAAATTCGAGAATTAATTATTCTGAATCATTTCTCTTATTTTTTATAACTCTAGTAATACCAAAGGAGGCAATGAGCTCCCTCCCCACCAGAATTCTATGAGTTCAGCCAGTGAGATAAATATGTAAAAGATGGGATCCAATCTACCTTAAAACACACAAAACAAACCAAAAAGAAGAAAGGAAAGAAAACCCAGAATGTTTTACGTGTTAGAAATAGGAAGAGCAGGGGACAGCATTAACCCATGTGAAAGTCGGGGTGTAGCTCAGTGGGGAGCACTTGCCTAGCGTGTGTAAGGTGTGGAGTTCAACCCAGCATTGCAAAAAAAAAAAAAAATATGTATATATATATATATATATGTATATATATATATGTATATATATATATATATATATGGAAAACATGTGAAGAAGAAAAGCTTCAACAAAAGAGGAGGTGGTCTGGCTGCCTGTAGCACACCCCTGAGAGAACTCAGTGCCCAGCCCTAGGGGCACACAGGCCATTACAGCTGTCAGCTCTAGTGCCCTTGCTCTGATTCCACAGCACTATGTAACCTTAATAACCCCAGAGCTTGCAGTTATGGGGAGTTTGACAGGAAGGATGTACTGGCTAGGCACCTCGAGGTGGTCTGTTAGCGTTTTTGGCTCATTTTGAATTCATATATTGACATCCATATTATCAATACTAATGTTAATGTTAATAGCAGCAGCATTTCTTAATCTTTTGTGAGTTTATTCACATTGAAACCATCTTTAAGGACTGATCAGTCCTGAGGTGCTGGAGTTTTTCTGGATCTGCAGAGCTGGGGCCAGACCTGGGTGCTTGTCCACTGTGTCCTGCAGGGAGCCCCAAGGGGAGCCAAGCAGTTCCTGCCATACCTGCTGACCACAGTGGGGGCACATGCAGGACAGCTAACACAGGGCCCCCAGTGCCTTGGTCACCAAGGTCAGGTCTGTGAGAAAAGTCTTGGCTTTAGGAAGGTGTTTTCCACATGGTCATCCAGGAACTCCAGGTTAATTAAATAGAACTGAAATTCTAAACTGTTAGTTTTTGTTCTTCTCTGCATTCTTTAGGATGAAGTGTTCATTTCCATGAATCTTCACATCTCTTGGACAGAGGCGCTGATTTGTTACTAGGACTGCAGGGATAAGTCACATAGGTTTACATACAGAATCCACACTCTAGAAGTTTCCACTGTCCTCCCCCCAGGCAATTCTTGGTGTTGTCATTGTGGTCTAAGCCTACTGTCCTTCTCCAGGCCTGGTTCTTCCCAGCCTCTCATGCTCTGAGAGGAAATACTATGTTACTGTTGAAATCTGTTCTTTTTAATGGTTGCAAAGATCTATAGGAGGAAAAAAAGTATGGGATGGTCTACAGAAATTAATCTTGTTACAGTAACACAAATTATAAACCTTAAAGAAAGCTGTTCGGGTACTGACAGTCTATCTTTGTTGAATATGTTGGTTTGAAATACCTGGACTGCTGTTAAAGTTTTAAGGTTTTATAATTGAAATTCTGTCCTTAATTTGGGTTTGGGACAAGGACCATAGGGAGTGTTGGAATGGCGGCCCTTTTCCAGACAGTGGACTGTGTGTGTTCATAGGGTGTAATTGAGCTCTTGGGCACATCATCATCAGGAGTCAGGATGCACATTATCCCTTATATATCACTGATTAGGGATCTGAGTTGTAATATCCAAGATTTGAGGTTTAACAGCTTCTTGACCCTTGTCCCTTTTGAATGCAAAGTAGCTGCTCTGAGCTGATAACCAATCATGCCTTAGATATGCTGGCCCAGAAAAGAGGCATGTGCTTCAGGCTGTTATGGTCATGGCTGCTGACATTGAGAAACTGCCTGGTACAGCATTGGCATTGTGATGGTTAGAGAGGCAAAGAGAAAAATCCATTATAAGTCCCTTAGATTTGAAATATTACTAGGTCATTTTGTTTTGCAGATAGACTGTGGAAAGAAGTTGGCCACAGTAAGCTAGAATATGTTAAGTGCATCTAGTGCCTTTATCGTGATTTCATTTTTATAAAACTCAAGGAAGAAAAAATAATGGTTGTAATTTTAAATAAGCATTCAATTATAAGTAAAAAGCATTTTTGTATCTGTTACCATAGTTACACAGCAGCCTTCCTGTGTTTGTGGAGAAAATGGCCTCTGTCATACGGAGTATTCCAACAAGTCTCTTTGGGAAAGGGATAGAGAAAAGGGTGTATAGGAGAGGTCCTCCCACACTAGAAGCAGCAGGCATTACTGACCATGTTATTTTTGCCTCTGAGTTTTATAGAGGCCCCCACTAAGTAGTGCTGCGTTTGAAAGAGGAGGTTTTTCTTTTAGCTGCAATGTAAATGTTAGCTAACCTCACTGAGTGTCAGAATTGTATTCAAACTTTGGAAATCTGCTGCCATTTACATGGGTGCTGCTATATTTCTGCAGGATCTTAAAATATTTAAGTAAAGCAAACACTAGATGTTTCCTGTATTTGCAAACACCAACTGTGTCTCAAAAGAATGAAATTAGTCAAATAACGATGAAACCGAATTTTTAATTCAAAGAAGCCAGAAGTGACGGTTTCTGTGCAGGAAGGAATGGGAGGGAGCATGCTCCAACCCCAAATCTGCGCCTTTGCTCCTAGAGTCTTAGAATCATGCAAACTTATCCTGAGTTTTAATTCTTTGATGGTTTGGGGTTGGGTAGGGGTTAAATTTTATCTTATGCTGTATTTTGCTGAAAGATGTTTTTCTCTGGAGACCAGCAGGTTGTTGGATCATTCCTGGTGAATGCACAGCTGCTGGAATCAACTGTGTAATTTGGGAGAATTGGATGGATGGGTTTGGGGAAATGAGTCATAAAGGTTGGCAGAATGAGAGATAGGGACAGGGATGCCAGGGAGCTCAGATGGTGACAGGAAAGGAGGAGTGGTGGTCACAGAATGACAAGGCAGGGAGAAATCTAGAGAATGTCATAGAACCTGCTCAGATATCCCAAATTAAGAAGAAAGGTGAGGACAGGCATTTCAGAGTATGTGGAATCCAGTGTTCAACATGTAGTTTGCGTGGTGTTCCTTGGGCTGATCCTCCCACTGCGCTGCATTTGTTGATGTCTCTTTCCTTCCACAGAAGTGCTCTAAGAGGGAGCCATCTTCTCTGCTGACGGCAGCATTCTCCTCCCTTGACCCCTAACTCACCTTCTTAGTCTCTCTCCCCTCTGACCACCATGCTCAGTGCGTTTTCTTCAAGTCTTAAGGAAGGTGCTGGCCTTCTAGAGCCCTACAGAAGTACTCGTTGCTAACTTAACCTGGTGAAGCAACGCAGAGAGCACAATTAGAAAAACTTGCAAAATTTAGGAACCTTTAACGTTGTATTTAGCCATTACTCATAACTACTGTCCACCATGAAATCTTCATTAAAATGGTCTGAAGCTGGCAAACATCTGGGGAAGGCATTTTTGGTGTGTAAAGCCTCTCTGTTGGTGGTTCTCAGGAGGCAGTGGCCCTAGAAGGCTGGGAAGGCTGGGCTGTCCTTAGACCTGAAGAAAACATGCTGAGCACGTCTTAGCATGTTCATTTTCTTTCACGTATCACATCAGATATCCCAAATTAAGAAGAAAGGTGAGGACAGGCATTTCAGAGTATGTGGAAATCCAGTGTGTAACATGTAGTTTGCATGATGTATCACACCATAGGCCATGATGTTTCCTCCACCCTGAAGTCAAAGCAGAACAGCACTTGCCCCGTGTTCCAGCCTTTTTCTAGGGAGACTCTCGGGAGAAGATGCCCTCTGAGGGATTCAGAAAACAGCAGCACAGCTTACATTGCCCGCGCTGCGCGCGCTCCCTCCCTCCCTCCCTCCCTCNTACATCTATACAGATCTCTCTCTCTCTCTCTCTCTCTCTCTCTCTCTCTCTCTCTCTCTCTCTCTCTCTCGGCTTTCGGAGGGCCTGTGGGATGCTCAGAGTGCAGTTTCAATTCCTGGAGCCAGGTCCCCTGGTGGGCTGCAGAGAGACTTCCATTTCCAGGGTCACAGTCTCTGTCAGGCTGTGTACACCTCGAGAGCTGTTTCGATTTCATTTCCCTTTGTCTGCTTTCAGTGTTTTTCCTTTGTTGTGTTTAATGTATCCCCGAGAGCCACTGAGCCCATTTTTGGACTAAGGCTGGGTATAAATCTCTTAAAAGATATGCCTGAAAAGTTTTATTTTCTGATAATTAAAGAATCTCAACAGCTGGGAGCAGCCTAAACAATCTCAGTGACATTTTTTGGAGGTTTCCATTTCAGTTTCAGTCCTGCCTGTACCTCCTGGGGCATGTAAAGTTCCCACCAGAAAGTTAGGTGGCTGTGCAGACTGTGTGCCTGAATTCTGTCCACCTGATTAATCATGTCCATACCCATAGTAGATGGTGTCCTAACTGTTTCCCCTCTCCAGGAGTTTGGTGCTAAGTAGTCCTTAGGGACCATCTGCCTTCACTGTTTTGAGGCCCTGACTTAAAGTGAGAACTGCTGCTGTAGCTTATTTTTTATTCATTCAAAGCCAACTAAAATATCCTAATGGTATCTGTTATTTGCCTGACTTTAATGATGACTGGAATGGACTGTAAAGGCTATTGTAAGGCTTCATTTTTAAATTAAGTGGTCATCAGGCACAGATCTAGGGGATGTATTATGGAATAGATGGAGCCAACCGGGACTTGAGTCCTCTCAAATCGAACACAGCTTCTTATGAGGCCAGAGGAGTGTGGAAAGGTATGGCTGTGAAACGGTGTTTTCAGCAGCCCACACTCCGGGATTTAAAGATGAATTGCTCAATTGTGCTTTGCCACACGTGCCACACAGTGACGCATGCTTGTTTATGATCAAGGTGGACGTGGGAGTGGTGCACTTCACGCCCCTGATACGGCCCAAGATAGAGCAGCCATTCAAGCTGGTGGAGAAGGTCGTTCAGAATGCATTTCAGTTCCGAAGAAAGTACTGCCACCACGGCCTGGGGTAAGTGTGCCCCTCCTCTCTGGCCTTAAAATCCCTAAAGTTCCGTGACTCCTACTCTGTCATTAGCTGGAATCCTGCGATGAGCAAAACGTGGCTGCCTTGGTTTGCCTCAGAGGCCACTCGCAGGCCTGGCACGGTTGCAGGCCTGATGCTGACCCAGTCCCAGGGAGGTGATGGGTTCTCAGGATGGACAGAGACAGACCGTGGCTTTTCCACGCTTTTTGCACCACATTGCCATCTCCCTTCTTGAAGGACACATGACAACTAGGAAGCAGATGTAACTTCTGAGCAGCCAAAACGAAGTGACAGGCTCCTTCCCGTGAGCGCACTTGGCCCAGCTCTGCTCGCTGCTCCACACAGGAAACGGACACTGGGCCCTAGTTCAGAGCCCACATACCTCAGTGGACCTGCAGTGACCACAGTGATATCCTGTATCCTGAGGGTCACTTATAGACTAAGAAGGCCGAGAAATGTATTTTATAGATTTCCACCTAATGGGCAGCATTCAGCTGTTGAAAGGGACTTGGCTTTACAGGCACACGTTTCTCATTTCCAGGACCTCCTCGCATAGCTCCCTCTCTGGTCATGTGAAATGACTTCAGGCTCTGCTAGGCAGAATTTCACAAAACCTCTTTTCTGGTGGCAATTTTAACTCTTGGCCTGCTGTTTGCTGATCCAGGTGGGACTCACAGCCGTACCTGACCACCCCGATTCATAGCCAGGAAGCATCACAAAGTATATCCTGCTTTTAGAAATCCTTGAGTTGGTCTGAACTTAAAGCTGGCCCTACCGTCACCAAGGCAACCCTCAGCTAAGTGACAGGCCCCGTTCATTTCTGTACACAGTCCTGTCTATGGGTGTGGACAAATATTGTGATCTGCTTTGGTATGTTGGTGTCCTTCAGTCACACCATATCACACAGTGGTCCCAGATGTTAGAGCATCATCAGACCATCCTGCTATGAAGCTGGATTTTGAGGTCACCTCACCTGAAAGTGTGGGGGCCTGCAGCTCCTGGTGAGGACACTAAGCCTTCGCTAGCCTCAACACCTCCCAAGCCATTCGGGTGAGCTCTGTGGACTGAGGTCTGAGAGAAGAAAACAAGGGCCAGGCACACCTCCTCCCAGTGTCCCAAGCAGTTGTTTCATTCTTTTAAAATAATGACTTCATTTGGTTAAATGCAATTTAAAGTACTCTGAAACGCCGTAAAGATGCTTCAAAAATATCTTAAAGAGGGGAAGTGCTGTCTTCCCATCAACCGTGTTGTAGCTTTGCAAAACAGTCACTCTTGGGGGTGAAGGAAATTCAAATTATAGAGAATCAAAACTGGAGCTTTGGTACCTAGGAATACAGAAGATTTTCATCAAAATTTGAGGCAAATCAGAACATACTTCTGCAAGATGCAGATGAGCAGATATGACGTGTAGCAAGCTAGCTTTGGAAACTTTTTTATTTTGGACACACCTGCTTTCCAAAGCAGGGTGCATCTACCTCTGGTGGGTCGTACCTCTTGTAATCCAAGAGGTTCCAGTGGCCTCTGTCATTCCCTCAAGGTGGCAATTGCCAGGAACCCTGTCATCTTTAAGAGTAGGAGATGGGATGATTCCCAGAATTTAAGTAAAATTCTGCTTTTTCCCCTTCCCCCAGAATGCTGTTCCCTGCAGCTCAGCGCCTGGAGAGCACAGGAAGGTTGTTGCAGTTGGCAGACGTAGACCCCACTCTTCGTCCCACCCAGCTCTCGGTTTTGCACTTTAAGAACCTCTGTGACATATACAGAAAAATGTGTGACGAAGACCCACAGCTCTTTGCTTATAATTTCCGAGAAGAACTCAAGCAAAGTAGAAGCAAAAATCAGACAAAAGACAGTGACAGGGAGAGCTGTGGACTCTAGCAGGCTCGCAGCCAGCAGGTGGGCTTCTCGGTCCTTGTCCGTCTTCACAGAATGACAGTAAAATACCAGTGGTCAGATGACATGTTCCTTTTACTGTACAACTTGGTAAAGAAAATAAATATCAAGATACAGTACCAGCTTTCTTTTAATATATACTGCATAGATATGACAAGTTTAGTATAAACAGCATCTATTACAACCTTACAAAAATGAAATCTCTGCACATTGTGCCCCTAAACCACATTAAAATAACTTAAATTTGCTTTAAATAAAGCAAAAACTAACAGCTCAAAGAAAATGCCCAGAAGCTTCT
Organism: Marmota marmota marmota; assembly: GCF_001458135.2. NCBI lineage: Eukaryota > Metazoa > Chordata > Mammalia > Rodentia > Sciuridae > Marmota > Marmota marmota. The sequence continues at coordinate 11,413,830 of NW_025999983.1, forward strand.
GGGGGGAAAAGGACCCCTTTAAAGCTATTAATCACAACTTCCCCGACCTTACTTTTTCCACATAACTTAAAATAAAATTTCATTCTAATTACTTTAAGGATTCTAAATCATTTTGATACCTGCTCAAAAAGGGATATAAACTAATTTACAGATTCTGACCAGTTTAATCTGGTTTTCTGGTCCACAATAAATTAAAATAACTTAAATCTTTACAATGTTTTTGTGGGAAAATATATACTGCACAAAACCCAGTAATGGTCTTTCTGCAGTTTCCACTTCACCAATTTTGAAAGTCAAGGATCAGTGTCATCCGCGTCTGGATCGAGCTGCACTATGATTTTCCATGGCTCTCTGTTTCGTAAAAGCACTCCTCGTTGACAACCGAAGTTAAGCTCTGGACACTGAATTCCCGCTCTAGAACTGAATTTAGATCAATGTTGGCGTTTTCGGGTTGACTGTCAAGGGACTGGTGACGAGTCTGCGCCTTGAGCAGAGTCCCTCTGTCCCTCTTGGTGCTGTTTGCTTTTCGTTTAATGGGGCAGAAGTGGGCCCGGACCAGCTTGGGCTGCTCCCCTCCCTTCTGGCCCTCGTCAGCCCTGGTGCCCGGCTGTTGGTCAGCTGGGAGTGGGTCAGGGTCCTCAGAGATTCTTAGTCTTTGGAACCGAATTTCGATGTCCTTGGTAGGGCTGCCCTGGTTCAGTGTCTGGTGGCAGTCCTCATCTTCGTCGCTCAGAATATCGCTCTCTTTGATGAGACTGTCTGGAAACTCTGCTGGGCCAACGTGGGGGTCCCTCCGGGGAGCCGCGCTCTTGCATTCCTGCCTGCTCTCAGCCACAGGGCAGCCACTGCTCTGGGTGCCGCTGCTCAAGCTGCACTCGTCCGAGTCCAGAGAGTGACCCTTGCTGGACTCACTGGGCCAATCGCTGCTGGCAGAGGTCCTGAGGACTTTCAAAGACCTGGACGAGGCTGCAACGAGAAAAGAACATTGCTCTCGCTTTGTGACCCAAAGAGATTACATAGTGGGCAGTTTCTGATTCGTAAGGTATGAGACTTAACATCTTAATTATGTAAGACTTTATTCTATCATTTGAAATCTATTACCTGGTATTTAGACAGAAATGTGTAAATACTGCAAGCATAGAAATTTTTTATTTATGTTCATTTGAAATTGTAAGTTCAGGGAAGTGAGCATTAAAAGCAGAAATATGTTCTTTATCTTTCATAAGAACCCTCTCTGGAATTTCTAAGCAACTTTCAGAGAGTCTGCATTCTGCATGTTGAGCCCTGTGTGTGTTTCATTCTGTTCTCTTGGGTTGATGGGGAAAGGAACTTGCAGTTGAAGTGTTTCCAGACATTAGCTGCATATTATTTTCTGGTGGCCAGGGTTTATTTTGACATTAAGCACATAATCTGAAGAGGTCGAACTATAGCTGAAAAAGATGTTTTTAGTTTTACAAACTGTGTGGTAACAAGAACAAAAGGTGAAACAGCAAGACAGAAGGTTCTGAAGACTGATGCTAAAATTTTGCAAACAAAGTTGAAGAGCAGAACCTAGAGTGATCACCTGCTGGCTTATTAACTGCGTAGAACAAAAGATTAGGTTTCTTGATCTTAATTTTTAAGCACTGGGCCTAGATGCCTGGTGCCGTTGTGAACCTGGGGATGCACAGTGAGCAGAACAGATGGTGAATCAGGACCTGGGAGAGTGGGCTTTGGGCTGGAGGCAGATGCCTTCCTCAGAGGCTGGCTGGAGCAGGAGCCAGGTTGGGTCCCTTGGAAACGAAGCTTCCCCTGAGCATGGACAGTGTTCCCCAGAGATGGATGACAAGAGCACACCCCATCCCACCACGTCGTGGATAAACGGAGCTGGCAAAGTGTTCACCTAATTTGGCTGAAACTGGAACGCGGTTCTTCAGTGGGACCAGGCGATCCTTGCACACCTTCTCCAGAGGTAGCTCACACTTGATGTGGCGCCTGAAGTTTTCCCGCAGAATAGAGCGGATCACCTTCACGATGCTGGTTTTGCTCTCGCTGTCACTGTGGGAGTGAGGGCACAGCAATGGTCTACAGGGTCCTCGGCCTTTACCCTGGCCCTCGGTGCTGCTCTGGGCACTGCCTTTGCCAACCATGCCCTCCAGCATCCGGGCTTAGCTGGCAGAAAGCCATCTTCTCTGCCTGGCTGTCCCCACTTACAAAAGGAGGCGAGAGGCGGTCTCCCTGAGGGTTAGGTGTGTATACTTGATCAACGTATCCCTCCACTGGGCCTTCAGTGGCTGTTTTTTGGGGGGTGGGTGTGAGCCAAAACTCATGTGGGCACTAAAACTCAGCTTTCTAGGGGTCAGTTCTGTCATTTTCACTGGTTCAAATTTTTGGAAGTCAGAAATACCTGCAACACAGCTGAAAGATGGTTTCTGGCCGTCCTTCTATTTCTGACTTTGTATGGATCAGCTCCCATAAGGAATTATTCTCTGTCCCTGCGTAAAAAGAAATGGAAACAAGAGTCTGTGACTTTGTCATGTGCCACGATTGAGAACCCTTGTGACGCTTAACACTCAAGATTAAAAAGTCAAATAGTCCCAGTGCTGACTCCTGGTTTTCTTCTGTGGCTCGGGCTGTGTGTGATCTTGATATGCTTATTGCTTACAGTTTGTATTTCCTACTGAAGTTTCCCAGCTATCTGTCTGATCCTGCCTTTCCAATGCTCCAGGACAAAATGTTTTAACATGTATCCTCCTCTTGCCCGCTCTTTGGCCTTTTGGAAGAAAGTGCTCGGGCCCTTGAGGTAACAGTCCCGTCCTGGGGAAACCTAAGTGCCTCTGACAGACTAAAGAGAACCACATATCACTGCACACCCCAGCCTGTCGCCCTTCTGTCACCTGACTCACTGCCAGCAATTCATGGTTATTCTGGAAGGGTCTGTGACCATTTTCCAGGGCCAAAGACTAAAGCCAGGCCCCGTGGCGCACACCTATGATCCCAGCAGTTTGGGAGGCTGAGGCAGGAAGATTGTGAGTTCAGTGCCAGCCTCAGCAATAGCGAGGTGCTAACCAACTCAGTGAGACCCTGTCTCTAAGTAAAGTACAAAATAGGGCTGGGGATGTGGCTCAGTGATTGAGTGCCCCTGAGTTCAATCCCCAGTACCCGCCCCCCCAGAAAAAAGAATGTTAGGCTAAAAAGAGAAACACTGAAAACTTGATCATGAAAATAAAGTGATGAAAGGGGCCATCTGTCAGAGAGAACCATCCGTTGGCAAAGGTTTGTCGATAAATAGCAAAACCACCTCTTGTCCTTGTTTTCCTTCCCTAGACACACCACTGGGGTGCGGCTCAGTGCCAGGGCGCTTGCCTAGCCCGCCTAAGGCCCAGGGTTCGTTCAATCCCCAGTACCACAAAAAAGAAGAGAGACAGAAGTGTACCCCCACGTGCTGATGGCCTGTTTGCCAGCCTGCGGTGCCACTGGGAAGTGGGGGGACCTTTACAAGTGGCGCCCCATGGGAGGAAGTCAGGGCACGGTGGTGTGCCCTGAAGAAGGCACTGGATCTCAGTCCCCTCCCTCCTCCTGCTTCCTGCCTGCCGCGAGGTGAGGCCTCCTCCCACCATGAGTGCTGTGCCCACGCCACCTAGAACAGACACCTCTGAAATGAGTCTGTCCTCCTGAAGCCTGGCGCTCAGCTGCTTTTGTCACAGAAACAGAGCGGACATGCCCCTGCCTGCCGCTGCTTCCTTCTGCAGTTCACTGCCTGGCACTGCACTGCACAAGAGTTACCTGCCGAGTTCCCCAGCCTCACTTGAAGGGCCGATATGGGAATCAACCAGCGGAATTTGAACGGGTCCAAGTCAGAGGAGTTGTGCGCAGGCCGGGAATTCGAGGGCTGCAACAAAAAGCCCACAGGAAAGAGGGTTAGGGACTCTCCCAGGGAGCAGGTGTGCACAGTCCCTCTGTGCAGACAGGCTGTGTGCCGCTGTCCCGGGTCCAGGACCACAGCCAGCCCTGTGCAGCTGCTGCTGAGGGCCTGGGACCACGGCCAAGCTCTGATTTAGGGACCTGTGGGAGCCTGTGTTTTGAGTCAGGGTCAAAGGTCTTTTAAAACAAGCTACTCGGACTCCGATGTGTGTGTGGAATAAACATGGGCCATTTTCAGGGATATAAAAGTTGATTTCTTACATAGGCCCCCACATGAACAGAAGTCTATAGGGAGACTCAGAAATGCCCTGAGTACCCAATTTCATTAGTTATCCTCGGAATAAGTACTAATCAGCCTGTGAGGCTGCGGCGCTCAGCGAGCTTTCTAGTTCAACATCGTAGGAGACAGCTGTGGAGAGGTAGCTTTAATTAAAAGTGATTCTTGTCTTACCAATTTCTTTTTCAGTTTACAGTTTTCTTTATAAACCAATATGACAGCTCTCTTAAAAACTAAAAGGAAAAGAGAAAGAAAAGTCATTATTTAATAGAGACTCTTTCAAGGTTAAACTAATGCTGAATGTTTTACTAGAACAAAGCTCTTCAAGCTTGGGAGTCGCTAAGATCCCACTGTGATCCCAACACCAGGTGAGTAACCGCGCTGCCTTCTGGTCATCCTGCGTGGAGTGTTCTAAAGCAGGACCTGGCACTGCGAATCTTCCTGTTTAAATGGAGGCTGAGGACACGGTGTGCATCTCAGTGGCGCTACACCCTCTACACTTGCTCATTCGACTCTCAGAATTTAAGAGATTTTGAAGTGCAGCAAGCTTTAAGATAGCAGGTTTCAAAACAGCCTTGGGAGATCTGTGCCCGTGACTCTTGTTCTGAGCCACACGGCCCAAGGCGAGGCCCTTGTGAAGGGCCAGAGGAGGCTGTTCTCCCGACTCCTGGGAATCAGCATGTGGCTAGCTGGGTAGGGCTGGCCCAGTTCTCCTTACTGTGTCTGTCTCTTGAGAGTTGACGTTCTTTCTAATGGAATACTAACCAAATACCGTAAGCTCAAGATCCTTTCTGGCTTTTCCTAGAGACAAGAACGGATTCAGCCAGGAAACTGTAGAGTGCATCAGGAGTTCCCCCATGGAAAGTTCTGTTACCTAGGTTGTAAAGACAGGAAATAAAGAAGATGTGGAAACCCCCAGAGGTTTACATATATGTGGTCATTTGCTAAAAGACAAGTGCACCTATTTTTTATGGTCCCAATAACACAGGGTATTAAATAGTAGGTTTTATAATGTGAGCTAAGCATCAAACTGTGGATAGACTACATGAAAGTGAAATATTTTGCTTCACTGCACACTGTGGATGTGAGAGGGTCCTCGTGAGCTACCGTTTCCATAACGTTAGTTCCACTGGTGTTCATCTGAAGGGCCTGTGTCAATATCTAGTATATTTGCCACCTCTAATCCTAAACTGCATTAGACTTGATAATAAAAGAAGTACCAACATTGAAACTGACCATTATAAAAAAAATTAAATTCCGGTTCTTTTCTATTCTTGCCATTTTTTAACTCAAACTGTATTGCCTCTTGCATGCATATGGACATTAAAAGCACAGGGTTCTAAATTTAACAGTCACAAGAAAAGAATAATGTAGAAAATGTCAAATCCCACTTGGACTGGCTTAAGTAAGCAGGTAGCCACTAATAGTTGATGCTCAAAATGGAAGAATAAAAAAGGAGAAGCCCTTGATTCTCTCTGCAGGCTGTTCCCCTCTTTCCCTCATCCTTCCCTCCCAGCACAAGAATTGGGACTGGGAGATGTCATGCCCAGGGGTGGGGACATGAACCCAGTGAAGTGGTTTACTTGTAGTCTTTGGTTCATTGTGAACATGTCATTAGGTTACATTTTGAGACCAATGTAGTGAATTGCATGTTAAAAATTAAGTAAATTTTAGGTGGTTTTCTCCCCCAGGAGAGTACTATCAGCGTAGCCTAAACCCCATCTACCCAGGCCTAGGGCCTCTCTGAGTCCAGAGCCCAACAGACCTCCTTCTCTGGACCACTCTGGTCAGCTACCAGCTGGTCAAACACGGTCCCGTAGTCCTCATAGATCTTCTGCATCTCATTGATGTGGCTTGCTACCTTTTCCATTGCCTTCAGTGCCTCTGCAAAATATGAAATCATGTTTATCATCTTCGTTTGCTTTAAGTCTGTCCAACAACAGTGATGAAGGAGCTTCAGAGGAGAGCCGTCCAGACTGATTCCCACCACCACCAGCATTGCTCAGGTGTGGCTTCCCAGGGCCCCCTGTAATCTATTCCTTTCTATGAACAGCCAGATACCTTCTACCTCAAATTCTCTTGGTGATGACTAACAGCAGCGCTAACACACAGCACTTCCCACTAGACATGCATCACGAGTGATGAATGTGAATCATCTCATCCCCACCATAAAACGATGGCTGTAACCAACCTCATTTTAAAGAAGAGATAATTGAGATACAGAGTGCTTTGCCAGAATCTGGATAAAAACAAGGGGTGGCAGGCCTCAGGACACCTGCTCCTGAAGGCAGCCTCTCTTCCAAGGCCACTTACTGGATTGGAATCCATGATTTTCAATTAGCAGTTACAGATGTAAACTGTGTAAACACCTTGCTGCCAGAGCAGTGGTTTGTATTGATACATGGTGTTTAATATGTGGTATGAGGGCACATAAGGGACAAAATGATTCTGTCAAAGTCAAAAAGCAAAATTCCCAGTCACCTCAAAATAAGTATTTTAACACTTTGTTCTCCTGATTCAGCATTTTCATCCTCTGCCAGGAGGAAGGTTTGGAAGAAAGTTGTTAGTAGACTTTTTAAAGGTCATTGTAATGCAAAACAGACTCTTTGTATGTATCTGAATACTAATCATAATTTGTACCTTTACTTGTAGAATTTAACTTTTATATTAAAAAAATTCTGTCTGCACTACTTATGACCCATAGTATGCTTGTCATGGATGAACAAGTTGAATTTACTCCTCTGGTGCTTATTATTCACTACTTCTAACCTTTATTAACAAATCTGTTTCTCTCCCCAGAAATTTTATGAGCTGGCTTAACTTGACATCCTAGTTTTGATATGTGGGGAATAAATTACTACTTCTCTCTCCTGTCCAAATGAAGCATCTCTCTAAGGGATCCTCTACTCTGAAATTGCAGGGCCCTGTGCTTTGTCCAGTAGTACCTCAAGCCAGTCATTTCAGAGGCTCCAGATGGTAACACATCAGCCTGGACCTCAAAGCACAGTCTGCCACTGAGTACTTCGCCGCCAGCCCTGCTCTGCTCAGAGATGTCCACAAGGTGGCGCCTCCCCCAGCACGTAGGATCAGCAGCACCAGGGCAGCCACTGTCACAGCTCCCCGGTGGCAGGAGGAGGCCTGACTTGTTGTTCTGGCAGCCAGTTTACCAGCCAAGTGACTCAGGTAGCATACTTCAACACACCGAGTTTAAATCAGATCGAATCACCCCTCAGAATTGTTGGGAGCTTCTGCAGGAAACTGATTTTACCAAAGGACTCTGTATTCTAAAGGAATGGCCATACTGAGCTGTCATCACATAGGAAAACTGAATGAGTCGCAGCCGTGACAGTGACTCAGAATGTGTCCCCTGCAGCTCATGCTGCCGTCCTCGCAGCCTCACCTGTCAGGTGGTAGTGCTCCTCGCTCTCGTGGTCGGTCAGGGACACGAGCTCCCGGAGCAGCAGAGGGTACTTGAGCACTCGCTGAACCGGCTTGATGAGGTAGGACTCCAGGGTGGAGGAGTGCTGCTTGGTGGGATTCCGCGCATCCAGAAAAGCCTTAAAGGCCTTGTCGGTTTTGGCTGTAAGCAATGGGGAAAAACCCTTAGAAGAGCTTGGTGGGACGCATGACACTGTCTATCATTTGTCTTAACAGAGTTTTAGACCATCCACTCTGTAGTCCTCGTGATGCCATCCTTAAATAAAGGTCCAAGCACATCACCGCACCAGGCACCCAGTTATCAACCTGGGATTCAGCTTCGAAGCTCTAACGGTCCCCTGAGCAAAGGAAGCTTACTAGGAAGGCGGAGGAGTACGGGCCCACCCCAAGAGGGGCACAAGTCTGAACACGCCTGTCTGGCTCTAGGTGTACACTCAGGGTCGCTCTCACAGGCGGCCTGGAAAGTGAGTTTCAAACAGTTCATCAAGCCACAAGACTCCTTCCAGATCCTCGGCCATACCCACATGTGATTCAGATGGTAGCACAGCCAGAGTTTCTTCCACCTGCCTCGCTAGCACTGTTGTTCCCTCTTGTCTCCACCTCATGGTGCTATCGGAAAAAGCACCACCATTTTTCCTTTGAAAATTTTTTGAAAAAATTTGAAAAATTTTTCCAATGAGCCCTGCAGCCTAACCCTCACAGAGCCATAGCGCCGGTGCACCGGCTTTGGCAGTGAGGACTGCCTTTCTCTTCAGTGTCTAGTGCCACGAAGTACACCCAGGAATCCGGGTGCCCGTGATGTGAGTGCCAGTGGCCACACCAGCTGCCACTTTGCATTCCACCAGGTGGCCTCCGTCGGCCAGCTGTTTGGAATGCAACCCATCCAAATGAGGATTTGCCCTTATTGGGGGTTCTTTGACAAAGGCAAAAATCTCAGCATCTAGAAGATGCAGTACCATTTTGAACATGATTTTCAGTCAACTCAGTGGTGAGGTGAACCTCATTATAACAAGGAAGGGGGTTGGGCACTGCATGTTTTGATTTTTCTACAGACCATCATACATAAGATGATGTTTGTAGGAGGAAATGCCTGGAGTTCAGTCCTCTGTTTAAAGTGACTGGACACAGTGGATTCTGGCCAATTTTAGGAATTGTAAGTGTCCCAAGACTCCATCTGTTAAACTGGGGGCTTCTGAGGTACTGACAGCTCTACATTAAACTAAATGCAAAAGCTGTAGATGTGGTTAAACAGTGTCAGGAGAAAGATCTCGGTGCCCCAGGGCAGTGTGCAGAGAAAGGCCACCACTGGGAGAGTGAGTTCTTTCCGGTTCTACAAAGAGACTCCAGTAGTTCACAGACGTCTTGTGGGTTTGGTGGTAGTTTGTCATTGCTCCTCCAGCTAAAGAGGGTTGACACCAGAAAGTCCTGAGCATGCATTTCTTTCTATCGCATCCAAGATGTATGGTGGTAGGTTCCATAAGGCTGGGATGTGGTAAGAAAGGAATCCATGAAATCCAACAGCAGAGGGCGACCACCTAGCAAAGCAGCCACTGTGTCTCGGGCACATCTGCTCAGTGCTGCCAGTACACTGAAATAAGTGAAAACTGTCCCCAGAACTTCTGACACTTTCAAGGCTAAGAAAAGAACCAAATCCATTGAAATTGCACTTACCTCCGCTTGTGAAAATACAAATTTACTCTGCATCAAAACTAAAAATACAAAAGACCAAAACACAACTATAAAAGGTATGCACTACTCACCACGCTCAAGAACCTTCTGTACTTTAATATGGTTAGCACAGAATCCGCTGTACAGTTTAAAGTGGTCTGCGTAATAGAGGAAAGAGCCTCCAAGGGAAAACAGCAGTTTCTAGAAGGGGAGGAAAAGTCAAATCAGACTCGCTTTGCTCCATGTGTGGGCTTCTGGCAGATGCAGGCCCGCTCCATAATGTCCTCCTTGGTACCAAAACACATGTGCCTCGGAAGTCCCCACTGACACAAGCCCAGGGCTGCTCTGCTCACTCTGGATGCACCCAGATTCCCCCAGTGGGCCAATAGCTTGAGGTTCTGGCAGAGCCTTCTGACCTGGTGTGCCGTCAGAGGACAGGCAGCAGAGAGTGCTAAGAAACGCACCCGCCAAGGAGGGCCAAGGGGGTGTTGGGCTGGACAGAGTCTGGAACTCGACTCTACTTCTGGACCCCTTTCCACGGCCTCTTGGCTTCTCGTCCCTGGGGTGGTGCGGGGAGGTGGGGTTCATGTCATCCATGGAGTTTCCTCTGACACCACAGAGGAGAAGGCTCTATCGGAGCACCTGAAACCTATGCTGTCCAGCCAGGTTCCCAGGACCACAGAGAAGGGGAGGTTCAGGGCAGGTGTTCTTGCTTCAGAAGCAACACCCCAGATACCTCCTGGAAAGCTGAGAAAGGAGAAGGGTGGGGTCCACGGCCAGGGGATGCTGCAGAGGTGGGGCTGCCCAGACTTTTGACTGGCAGAGCATTTACTTTAGGAGAAAAATCCATGGCCTTCTTTTACCACCTGCCGGGGAAACAGTGCAGCGAACGTGCAAAGTTCACCTGGACAAGGGACACCAAGCCTTCTTGAAGAGAGATTTTTGCACCATTCCCACCTAATTTTGCTTTAAATCTAAGTCTAAAATACTCACTCTAAACTGTGAGGGGGTTTCCAATACATCAAAGTCAGAGGAAGCCGAGATCCCATCCTCCAGTGTCTCCAGAAACACCTTCTGAAACTCCAGCATCTCTGGCAAGCTTCCAAAAAGCGACTCCATCTACGTGAAAGTTGGGGTTTGAAAACAGTGTTAGCCAGGACAAGCTGGATGCCCCCTCAGGCCCACATGTCAGTCACAAGGAAGGTCCCCAAGAAGCAGAAAGAGCAAATCTTTTCCAGAAGAGCATTTTCATAAGGGATTTCACTTAAATGTAGAGAGACATATAGCTCCAGCCCCTATGATTCCATATTTCTAAGATAACTTTTTACACAGATGTAAAATTCTTGGTATTCAAATCAGGAAAGATGGAAGTCCACAGAAAAGAATGAATTTCTGTGGCTTAACATTGAAAGTGCATGTTCTGGAAAGTAATTGGGAACAAATGTCCTCCACTATAAATAACAATGACCAGCCCTCTGCCCTTGCCATGTTCATGCAATAGAGGCCTTCAGGAGAGTCGGACCTTCAGGAGACCCCACACCCCGGTTACTCATTGGAATCAGTACACAGAGTCTGTGTGACATCAGTTCAAAGGGAACAGGAATCTGTCTGTCAGTACACAGAGGGAGCAAGTGAGTTATTTACCTCATCTTGGGTTAGAAAAGTCTCATTCTGAAGTGGCTCCAAGTATAATTCAAAGAGGCAGCTCAGATCCTGAAAGAAGAAAAGCCTTCTTAACACCTAAATCTCAAATACCCAAGTGATTCCAGCAGCAGGCAGCAGCTCCAAAGGCTCCCATTAGGAATGGTGAGGTGTGTCCTGCTGACATTCTTGGCACCCAGAGGGGTTGTTCTTGCTCACCTAAAGCTTAATAAACAATACTTGTTAACTGGATTCCACAACCTTCCTCACAGCTTGATCACCTATCTGTGTTGACAAAACACGCTCTGTCTCTAGGCCACTGCCACAGGACCCCCCTTCCCTGCAGGGGAAGCAAGGTGTGGCTGGGTATTGCTGCCAGGGGGGCCCCACTGGATATCTGGGTTCCTTCTCTGCACCAGGGCAGGCGGACAGCTCCAGCATGGGACTGGAAGAACGAGATCTGGAGAGCTCTTCGATTTGGGGGTTGACGCATTAGCAGAATTTTAAACTCCCATGTTCAAATGCAACAAAAGAATCCCCAGAGATTAGCAGTTAGAATGTTTAAAACGTGAGCTACATTTGCAAGCGCAGAACAGTTGGAGCTCACTGTATTTACAAACCTTCTAGATGAAGGGTTTTTTTAATTTAATAATTTGAAGCTGAGACCAGGATATAATTAAGTGATAGAAAATATTTCTCTTTGGTTTTCCATTTATCCTGAAGAATTTTTAGTCCTAAAATACTAGACATAGTTGACTACTAAGTCAGCTGTGGTGGCTCCCTCATTTTACAAGGGAGAAATCTAAGAGCCAGAGAGCTTTCTCAAGCCCAAGACCATCAGTCTGAGAGCAAGACCAGGCCTGTGACACTAATGGTACTTCACAATAAAAACATCCCTGGCTTTCCTCCCTCGCCAAACTGCACAGTGGCCTGAGAAGTGAGAAGGGAGCACACAGATGTTGATCGTTTCAGGGAGCATGCAGGAGTCCAGGTTAGGTTAAAGAATGACCACAAGGAAAATGACGTGTTAAATGTCAACAAAAATAGCAGTAGTGGGGTGTGTGTATGAATCACAGGAGGCACTAGGTGCAGTTACTTTGTAGACAGTGGCGGGCACGGCAGTCACTGCTGTCCAGTCTAAGGCCACCCAGGGGACTTACTGCACAGAAAGAGCAGGTCACGCTGAGCTGGGGGTGGCAAAGAGCTGCAGCCTGAGGCCCTATGAAAACAAAGTGCAGGTTCTTGCAGAGAAAGGGGAGCCGGCCCCTCCTGTCCTGACCCACAGCTTGCACGGTGGTCCTCTACTAGTTCACAGGGAGATGACCCACCCAGAGCAGCAGGAGGTATCCCCAGGGAGAAGAAAATAGTGACAAAAAGGGACCTGATCCTACTCTTCTCTCTGCCCATCAAGGCTCCAGGACTCCGGATGTCAGAAGGACTCTGGAGCTCTCAGAGCTACCTGGAGAAAGGCCACCGTGGATGCAAAGAATTGCTCAGAAATCTGGCTGTCATTCCCTGTGGTCCCCTGAGTTCCCCACGCTCACTGCAAGACCAGACAGAATGGAGAGCAGAACTAATATCTAGCTTTTCTTTCTCCCCTATAGACCAAAGGAAGGGGCTTGGGGGGAGCTTTCCTGATCTACCTGTAAGCAAGGCTTTTAAAGTCCAAGGACACAGTAAACACGTGACTGAGAGAATCTCAGCTGCACCTTGTGGAGAAGGAAGGGAAGAGCCACGTGTGTGCCAGCACTCGGCTCCTGGCCTCGGGACGCAGAGCTAGAGGCTCAGGAAGAGCACAGGGACCAGTGAGTTGGAGAAGATGTCCTAGGACATGCAGCCAGATTCGGCAGAGCCAGGCCTGGGTTCTCAGCCACCAACCTGTGCCATCCTGTTCTAGTAACAGACAAGTGAAGTGACCTGATAATAGGTCCCGAGTTTCAGCAAATACTTAAAGTGAGGAAGTCTGCTTTCCCAGGCGCCTGTGCTCATAAAGTTCCCCTGGGGTAGGTGAGATAAGGAAATGAATTCTTTGGGTCCCCTAGACATTTGACATGACTCCCCCATCATGGAGTGAGAATGTTCCCACATGATACCCTTGCATTAGCCTCTGCTGCCCATGACCCCTGGGCTCTGGGGGCTTGCATCTGCAGTGGCTTCTGTACAGACTGCTGCCTGTGTCCTATCACCTAAAGTGATCTCTGCCCCGCCCTAAAGCAGTGCAGACTCCCTTCCCACAGATTGCAAATGACAAACTAGAACATCTGTTTCCATAGTGAGAGCTACCTTGGTAACAAAATGAGCCGAGAATCTAATTTTTTCTGAGTCTTCTCAGCTCTCCCACCCTCTCACCCTGCCCTGCTTTCCTGCAATGTTTCATGGCTTCGAGGAGCAGGTGTCTGTCTCATGAGTGGCAGGTGTCCCCGGCAGAGGTGACGTGAGGCCACTGCTAACATAACAACTCGCCGTGACCAAAAAGGAGCGAGCGTCTGGCACCTCCGTTACCTTCACGTAGGACTTCTCGGTGTCCAGCAGCTCCTGGATGACTTTCCGGAGGCGGTCTGCATCAGAGAGGTGGCGTGCCAATGGTCTTGGAGGCGGGTCCTGACTCTCCCTGGGTCCCTCCATGCTGTTGGTCTGGGTGTCGGTAAAGTCCCTGCACAGCGCGGCAATCTGTTCAGCGCTCTGAGAGGTGAGGAGAGGTGGGGAGTAGTTAATGCCCACGATGCTGCTCCCCATTCCCACCAGCGCCAGCCAGCCATGCCGGCCCTCAGGAGTCGCACAGGGCTGCGTCAAGGGCACAGAGTTTCATCCATCCCAGACCACTCTACCACTTAAAAGTCCATCGAGGGAAATGGCACCTACCCTGTGTTTAATACTGCCACAGGCTTCCCACTCATGACAGCCATCACACGCTTCTTTCCGACTGGAATCAGCCTCAAGGCCCAGGGCCCACCCTCTACAGCAAAGCTGACTTTGCTCTAAAACCAAGGTGTGGTCCCTTTCTGAAAAGCACACACAGGAGACGGCCCAGCTGGGCCCACCACATCCCTCAACAGTTGGCCTAACTAGCTTTCTGGATGCTCGGGAATCACAGCTAAGTGCTACCCAGTTTAGGATGGCTTGGATCCAGTCCACCTAGAGTTTGGCCTTCAAATCTGACCATTTAGCTGAGCCAGCATGTGCCAAGTATGAATGGAGACATCTCGAGCTGGTGCCTATCTATGCTGGGAACAGGGCGGAGACTGGGAGGTGAGAGAGAAGGCCCTCTGAAAGGGGCTGCAGAGCCCAGTAGGGGCACGGGTGGAAGCAGGTGCCACTGACACCCGGTGAGAGTGAGAGCAAGAGCAGAGGCCAGACCCGTGGGAAACCTTGGAGTATGGCCAAGTTGGGACTTGGCAGTGAGTAGCCATGGCCAGACCTAGCAAGAGAGGGCGCTCATCCAGGTAGTGGGGACAGAGTCACACAGGTTGAGTCAAAAAGGAGCAGGAAGCCGGGCGCAGTGGCACATGCCTGTAATCCCAGTGGCTTGGGAGATTGAGGCAGGAGGAGCGCGAGTTCAAACCAGCCTCAGCAACAGCAAGGTGCTAAGCAACTCAGGGATATCCTGTCTAAATAAAATATAAAATAGGGCTGGGGACATGGCTCAGTGGTCAAGCGCCCCTAAGTTCAATCCCTACTACCAAAAAAAAAATGGAGGAGCAGGAATACCTGGGGAGAGCAAGGCCTTCAGTGCCAGTCCCTGTTAGGTCTGAGCACGTGCAGTGGCTTCTCACAGTGACACCTGTGTGCTCCTGCAGTGGAGGGGTTTCCCGCCTCAAGCACATCCCCCATTGGCCTCCACAGGTCCTGGAGCACCATCAGATCACACCCCGAGTGTCCTCTGTGCTCTTTCTTTCCCTCCTACCCACATACGGCCCACCCCATCTTACCCCATGTGAGTCTGGAGGCTTGTCGGGGCCCAGGCGCCTCTCCTTGCCCCTGCCCCACACACCCAGCTCAGTGCCCACTTCCCCAGCAACAAAGCGGCCACCCAGTGCCGACAACCAGTGCTCATCACCAGTAGCCAGCCTCGTGTGTTCAACCCAAACATCCTTCCTTCAGTTTAAATGCCTTCATGCCTGGACTATGTCCATCTCCATCTGGGGTAAAAAGCTGAACTTGACATTAGGTCTCTTAACGCTAGCTTAATTCATTCACTTTGCCTGGAAATTTTAGAACACAAACATGATACAAGTACGTGGTGGCCTGACATGCATTTTACACACGCTGTCACCAGGCAAGTTCAATGCCTCAGAGAAAACACAGGCCACTCTGGCCCACCTTCCCCCATCCAACTCCCTCCCTGACAGCGTCTTCAAGTGATGGGAACACACAACCAAAACTAGAAGTCAGCATGGACCTCCTGCCTGGCCTCTCGGTCTACTTCAGTGGCTCCAGCTACAGGCCTGCTCTTAATCCAAAGAAGTGGGGGACAGATCCTGCCCAAGGACAGGAGACTCGCCAAGGCTGGACACACCAAAGCACAGCCTCAAGCAGTCTGAAAACCAACACAAGCCTGGGTGGAACAAAAGAAACTGCAAGAGATCACAAAGATTGAAGTGCTGCCTGGGGACAGGGTGCCCAGGAAGGCCGCGGCAAATGCGTCCTGAAGGGTACATGGTCCAAGGCAGAACCGGGGCACAAGCCAAAGGTGAGGTAGGAGAATGGGCCCAGTAACCCACAGAGCCTGGCTCAAGGGCAAGTGACAGCCCCTGACAGACTGCCAGGTTCTGACGTAGAGCTGCTTCTCTTTCATTTTGACATGAATCTTGGTGCACA
Source organism: Marmota marmota marmota (assembly GCF_001458135.2). NCBI lineage: Eukaryota > Metazoa > Chordata > Mammalia > Rodentia > Sciuridae > Marmota > Marmota marmota. The sequence continues at coordinate 11,429,575 of NW_025999983.1, forward strand.
AGTTAGATCAACCTGAGAACAGGGACTGAACTTCCAACCAGACACACAGAGTATAATTTCCTTCCGGGCTGGGATTGTGGCTTAGTGCTACCACAAGCAAGCGCTTGCCTAGCATGTGTGAGGGGCACTGGGTCCGATTCTCAGCACCACCTATAAATAAATGAATAAAATAAAGGTCCATCAACATCTAAAAAATAATAATTTACTTCCAAAATAGTTAATGCATAAATAAATACTAGTTATTCTCCTTGGAGCTACATATATTCCACCTGTTTTTATTTTTAAATGTGAACACATGTATATTTCTGGTGATACCTGTCAGAAGACATGTATTTCAGAGTAAAAATTTCAAAGAATAAGAAATGTGGATCTTAAAGTGGCAATCATATTGCAACCTTGATTTTTAAAAATGTCTCATGTCATGTTCATAGCAACCAAAGTTTCAGATTCATTATGGAACAATCTCCGATGCTACTAGGTCGTGCCCAAAAAGCCTAATGGCACATAACCATTGCCACCAATAGGTGGTACACTTCTCTCCCAGGATGTGAGTGTCCTGAAGGAACATGAAAGAGTATAACCAACCCACTCCAAATCCTGCCCTCCGGCTCCTCCCCAAACCCACCAGTGGACCTCTACCTGGCCTCACCTTAGCTTTGTTTGGGGAACTTTTGGAACACCTGTGCCAAGTGAGTCAGAATCCCTGGGGCCTCGTCACGGGTGTTTTGTAAGCTTCCCAGGTGATGCCAAGTGTGGTCCCTTGGAGAACAACTGGTCTACCCATCAGGGCAGCCCACCTGCTTAGGTTTTCCAGGAGTGGTATCCACTCCAGTCAGATCACCCTGTCCCTGGGGCCTGCACTGAGAGGTGGTCACGTAAAAAGGGTATGGACTGAGGCCACAAGCCAGGAGGTAGGTGGAATCACACCCTGACCTGAGGTTCTGGATCTGCCCCTCTAACTGTGGGATGCCTTGATAATAGCAGACTCCATTTACTTGACATCTCTAGGATCATAGGACTTGCACCACAAGCTCCAACAATGTAATTTTGCTATCCCCAAAACTAACTGTTTCCAGGGCTGTGGAATCTATATTAAGCATGCATATACTGTGTAAAATAAGATCTGACAAAATGCACCATAAGTTAAATGGCATCTGGTGAGTTTGCAGCTTTGCCTCGCTGGGATGTCAAAAATCACACCTAACAATGCAGTGTTAAAATAACGAGATTTCAAAAATAAAGTATCTTGCCATTTTAGAAAAATCAGAATCCATCTTAAAAACACTTCTGGTAGGATTAACTCCCAAAAAGTGTTAGCTGAAATTTTTTCAATAGTAAGTCTACTTTTCAAAGTACCACAGTTAAGTGCTTCAAGTGCTACAAAGACTCCACTTGCTGGACGGTTTAGCTGTTGTCCAAGGTCAACTGAGAGGAAAACCTGGGGTCAAAAGGCAGAAGGGCTGGGAAAAGCAGAAGAGTGATCCCAAGAGTGTTTTTCAAGACTGTATATGAACGAGTCACTTGGGCGATTACAGTTCAGTTCCTCTCTTCTTAGAGATGGTGTACACTGAACAGTTCAGGGCGGTGCTCTGTGTAGACCTGATAAGTACTTTCCAGGAACAGTGACCATGTTGAGTCTCAGTCCTTACTCATGAAAAGCAGCAGTGTGCCTCTGCCATCCAGCAACTCTCACCCGGCTCTGGGTCTAGGAGAGCGAGTCTTGCTTGCCAGCCCCTGCTCCACACCACACGTCGGGTGTTCTCACAGGACACACCAGCACTGAGTCTACCATGACCTGCAGAGGCTTTCCACCTGAGGGGCAGGGAGGCTTTGGCAGGACCTTCATGGCATGAGGCCTGTCTCCCCTCTGTCTACACAGCAGTGGCCTCCTCCGTATTCAGCAGACCATAGGCAAAGCAGGCTCACTACAGTGGTCGGGGCTCTCCTGGCCCCAGAGGATCAGGGATGCAGTAATCTCGGCTTAGAGAGGCAAATGCAGCTATCACACACCCACAGGTGGGTCCCACCCCTGCCACTGAAGAATGCTGTGATCACACGGTAGAGCTAGGTGTGCGTGGATTCAGTATCTACCAGTGTGTATGTGTGCAAAACAGAAAACACTGTCCCAATGAAGCATGGGCCCCAGGTTGTGTTTTTCGGTGTTTTGTATAACAGTATTAAGATCTTGGGCTCACTGTGAGCCTATTTATAAGAGGGCATAAAACACTATTTTCTTTTGAATTCATTAAAAAGACTAAATGAAAACTTTTTTTCCCCTAAAACTAAGTTGTCTGGAAGACAAATAATATTAATTCCATTTCTTCAGGTTTGTAAGGTTACATTATGGTTGATCACTACTTGAAAATGATTTCATCTAATCTATAGATGAGGAGGGCTCACTCAGGAACTCTGGATTCAGACACCCAAGCAGAACTATTTCTGTTTGAATGGATGGGCAAGGATACTCCTGCTTCCTTCTAAATGGGCTGAAGTGTGTCTGCTTTCAAGGAGCCCATAAGCCTTTCTTGGTTAGCACCAAAACTGTTCACAGGATGATCAGGTGCCTTGCCCCAGACCGGAGGACAGCAGGGACAGTATCTTTCTCAAACCAAGTTCTGAGTCACTCCATGACCCTTCTGATCTGGATTCAGCGATTACTTTTCATCAGAAAATACCAGGACAGCCTCCCCTTGGCTTGCATTTGTTAAAAACAAAAAAACAAAAACAAACAAACAACAACAACAAAAAAAACAGCTTTTCTCCGATTCTGATCATGACGACTCTTGATATTTACTTACTCCTATTTGGAGACTTGACTGCCTGAGGCTTTCCAGTTTTCCTGTGGGATTTGGAAGCTTAAAAAAATTAATAGATGTTAAGTATATTATATCACCCAGAATAGATTGGGATCCCGTCGCTGCTGCACGCAGTACTGACACTGGATCAAGGGCTGAGCCGGGTCCTGCTTCCTAGCTCAGTGCACAGCAGCGCCTCCCTCAGGGGCTCTGGGTACTGCAGGCTCATCTGTCCAGGCAGCTGTTTGTACTTCTTTTTGTTTGTTTGCTCAAACCTACTTCTAGCCTAAGGAAAAAAGGTTTGCATCATAATTTGGGGTAATATTTCTGTGGAAACTTAGAGAATATTTTCAGCACGTAATACCTTTGAGGTCCTAGTTTATAGGAAAAGAATATTAACTTTGGGGGAGGGGAATCAGTAACAGTTTTGACAACACACAGACCTGAAGATACTCTCCTGCTGGGTTAACTGTCCTCACAATAATGTGTGGTCTCTGGGCACAGCCCTGGCTGCCTCCTGCAGCCCCCTTCCCCTCCTCCAGCCCCCTTCCCCTCCTCCACACTGAGCCACTGATCTGGACCAAATCCACATCAAGATAACTTCCACAGTTTCACCATACCAGGACATTAGGCAGAAACGGATTGTGAATTTTCATACTGCCCCTAAAGAGAATACTGGAAAAATTAAACATTATATGAGGCCTGGGGTAATGGCCAATTAGCCTCCAAGACAGCCCAGCCCCAACAGGGTGTGGCTCACCTGCTGTGTTCCTCTATACCGAGTACTAAAAAAATCCTCCCTTCCTTGTCTGGAAGCCAGGAGGAGGCTGCATTACCAAGTCACCTCAGAGTGAACTGGGTGGCAGCTGTCAGATTCCAGCAAGTCAAGTCAGAAAAGTTCCCCTAGGAAAAAAAAGACTAAGAAGTACAAAGGACTTTTTCCTCAACTCACTTTGCACTTCATTAAAGTCATCATTAGCTTATAAAAAGACTGAGCAGAGCATATCTAGGACCCCAGAGGGTTCGATGACCTCCCTAGAGAGGCAGAAACAGACCATGACCAAGTCAAATTGGCCCTGCTTCCAGGGCTCCTCTGAGAGAACAGGTGGCCACATCCTGGTATCCAACCTAAGCTGCCCTGAGATGCCTACCACACCAGGGCAGCACTTCAGGGCCAAACTCTGGGGGATGCTTGGGGGCAGCTGGGAGGCCCACAGGCAGGCTGGGTGGAGAGGGCAATGCAGGGGACAAGGAGGAGGGAGGACAATATATTAGCACCTTGGCAGGTGGGGGTGGGAATAAAAACAGATTTAGATAATTAGTAACACATGTGGGGACAGACCACCCCAAATCATTACAGTCATAAGAGATTGTGAATTCTAGGGAAGGGGCTTAAAATTCTTATCAAAACGGTACAAAAAGGATGAGGAAATCCTGCACTGAAAAGCCTCATGTTCTTTGTTCTTTAGACCAGACGATTCTATTTCCAAAGGATACACTAGGCAGACCAAGGAGGTAAACTGTGGGCGCAAACAGTAACATGCATAAATGATGGTACAGAACTGCAGTGAGATGCACACAGCAATACCAATAACGCAAGAGACTGACACCCACTACCAAAGAAAAAGGAATGAGCCAGGTGTGGTGGCACACACCTGTAATCCCAGAAGCTCGGGAGGCTGAGGCAAGAGGATCAAGAGTTCAAAGCCAGCCTCAGCAACTTCATGAGGGCCTAAACAACTTAGTGAGACCCTCTCTCTGAATAAAAATTTTTGGTGTGTGTGTTGCTGGGGATTGAACCCAAGGCCTTATGCATACAAGGTAAGCACTCTACCAACTGCGCTATATCCCCAGCCCTAAATAAAATTTTTACAAGGGCTGAGGATATGGCTCAGTGGTGAAGCACTGGGTTCATTTCCCAGTACCAAAAAAAAAAAAAAAAAAGGAATGATTTATTGGTAAGGGAAAAAATAGGAAATATATATACAAGCTTTTAAATATGCAGCCTATCTATAAATATAGATATATGTATAGGTTTTTATAAAATTGAATGATATATATAATAATGCAATGGTTAACACCGCATTCTAAATTATTTTAATTTTAATCTTTTGGCTTATCTGAATCTTATTTTATATAGTTCTTGAATTTCTAAATTTAAAAAAAAAAAAGGAATCCTTTCCCATCGCTTTACAAAAAAGAATCTGAGGCCAAAAAGGCTCCACAGGACAGTTTGCATGGGGACGAAGGAGGCTGACGAAGCCCCTCCAGTCCACGTGTGTCTGGGAAGATGAGCTCTGAGCAAGGAAACCAGGTAGACCAGGAGCCCAAGAAATGAGGGGTTCAGAACAGAACTGAGGGAGCTACTCTGGTTGGGTCGAGGTCAGGGACAGGAGCACTGAAGCCAGACTGCAGGGTAAGTCAGGGTAGCTACAGGAAGCCACGCTTGAGGCTGTAGAACGTATGGAACATGCAGGAACTGAGGGCCAGCGTGGCGGGGCCCAAGGATGGGGGCCTGCAGGGACACATGGAAGAAGACAGAGACACCCTCCCAGGCACCAGGGAAGAACTGTGGACACCAAGGCAGGAGGGGGCGAGACGGTGACCTTTACCTAAGGAGCAGAGCTCAGGGGAGGGCCAAGGTGGGCAGAAGAGGCCGCAGATGTGAGTGTGGCAACCCCCACCCACTGTGCACACACCGGCTGGGTTGCAGGGTCCTGACGACGGCTGGCGAGGGTGGTGAGCACCTAATGGTCCTCCCAGGCTGCTGCCCCTTTCTTCGCAGCGTAAAGCCCCAGCTCACCCCGGGGCCCAACCTTAAACAAGTGCCCTTTTAGGAACACACTCTGGAGCTAAGACCCTGGCCGGGGCAACTGCCAGCCACCTGACCTTGACCGATTTCCCCGGACTCCGTTGACGCACCTGTGAAGCAGGGATCACATTTTACAGAGGAAGCAATGAGATGAAATATGTAAAAATCCTTAGCACAGTGCAAGGGCTCAAGAAAGGCTGAGGCTCAACGAAAATGACGGGATTTACTGTCATTTCTCTTTTTTTAAACCGGAAAAGACAGGTGTATGGAGAACCGACTTTCTCTGAATGCCCAGCAGGAGGGGCCAGAACAGTCAAACTTCATTCATTTCATGGATCATTTTTAACACAGACCTTTCTCCCTCCCGGACTCTGTTCTAGGTACTGGGGGGAAAGGGCATAGACAGGTGACATGAATGACCAAAAGGGGACACACAGTGTGGGGCGGGGGAAAGGATGGCTGCAACTTTAACAGGGGCCAGAGAAGGTGAGGCTGCCCCAAAGGAGGGAGGCGGAGGGCAGACACTCGGCTGTCCAGATGCCCAGCGGAAGCGCAGCCCTCCTGGGGACGCAGGACACAGGAGGCACTGAGTGTGCCCGGGGGTACATCCTCAGCACTCAGCATAGCAGGGAAGGCAGGACGGACGGAGCAGTGCCCCTGCACACAGGAGTACCAGGGTCACTGCGCAGTGTCTCCTGGACACAGACCCTGGGAGGGAGCAGCTCCTGGGAAGAGGAGGAGCCCCGGGGCAGACTTGTGTGTCCTCTGCCTGCCTTCTGCTACTTGCCTTATTTAACAGCAGTTTGGTAGGAATTCAGGAATGAAAGAGACCAGATCTTTCTGCAAAGGACATTTCAAGGACAAGGGCAGCATCTACACAACCAAGCACCTCTTTCACAGGAAATGGTGGGTGTCTCAATGTTCCTCTCTCGGAATCTACACAAGACGGCAGCTCTTTCTAATAGGTGTCTCCTGTGTGGGGCTTTGTGTCTTTTTCTCCCCCCCCCCCCTTTTTTATTTAAACTGGAAAGACAGGGCTTCTGATGTGCATAATTTAACCTGTTCACCCCAGACAGAGGCAAGTGAGCCAAAATTTTCCTTGACTTCTGGATGCAAATAATACAATACCCAGGTTATAAAAGAGACTCCGATGACCCCACTCTGAGACGAGCAGGCGAGTCGGGTGGATCACTTGGAGAAGGGCAGAGGGCCACACCAGCCTGCCCTGTTACTGTAAATAAAGCTCCATGGAACTCGGCTTGCTCATGCGTCTCCTCGTTGCCGACTCTGTTCTCCCATCAGGAACAGAGCTGAGTAATTCTGATGGCCTCGGGTATTTACCAGCTGGCCCTTGACAGGAAAAGGCCAAGTTGTTCAACTCTCCTATAGGGAGATGAACCCAGATCAAAAAAGGTTCTTCTTTTGAACTAAAACTGAAAATAATCTGTAGAACTTCATTCTGAAATTGTTCACAAAGTGCAAATTTTAAAAAATGACTGTTCAGCTTATTTGCCTAGAGACTACAAATGACATTGTAATTCACTTAGGTACAAAATCTTTTATGTGGTGTGTTTTCAACTATGTCAAAAACTAAGCAAAATTGAATGCTCGCCTTGACTTAGTTCCAAGGCACAGAAAAATGCTTAATTTCTCTGCAGTTGGTACTTGATGCTGTGTTGCTTTTGCCAGAGGGATGGGTCTGCATCCTCTTCCCGTGACTGGGAGCTTTAGTATCTACATTAAGTCCTTGAGGTGATTATCCTATACCACCTAACAGTCATTATATACGTACTTATGTAATTATAGCAGCCTCTGAACCAGTCCCTCTCAAGGTGGGCCACTGCACTTACCAGGGACCTTCTGACTTAGTTCTACCTCCACGGGCTTTCCCATCAGTAGGTGTTTATCCCAGGTCGCAGGTCTCGTCTCTATTTTCTTCCTTCAGTTTTCCCTCGTGGCCTATTTTGGTTCTGATAGTCCCCTAAATTAGTGCAAAACTGTATTTACGAGTATCTACAATGACTATTGAGTAGCTAAAGATTTCTCTTAATGCCTTTATTCTGGTTGGTTTTTCTGCGTGAAGCACCAGTTTTCTGAAACACAGTTTCTCACTCCAGAGCTATGCCTCTAACTTCATTCTCGGAAAGCGATAATACACCCTGAGCAATGTCTTCAGGAAAGGTCTTTAAATAGTATGCATTCTCTGAATTACCAAGGTTTTTTTTTTTTTTTTCTTTCGCATATTAATGGGCGGACACTAAAGCAATAAAGAGATTCTTTATCACTTTTCTAAAGAGAAATGTGTCACTGATGACAACTAATCAAATCCTGACACCCCAGTGTCAGCCACCACCTTTCTAGGCAGGCAAATCTACACTGTCAACAGGAGACTGGGGATGACAGAGTTGGACCCTGTCACCGAGCGCCAGTCTAACCGGTGTGTCCAACACTGTGTAGATGGCTCCATCCAGCTGCCCGAGTCCAGACCATCCCATCCATGTCCACTACCCTTTCTCTGCTTCCCGTTCTACTTATAATCCACGTGGGTTCCTGTTGCCTTACCTAGAAATGCACCAAGACCCTCAGCTTTGAGAACAGTTCTTAGAGGCTTGAAAGCCAGTACTCCATTCCATGGGCATCTAAGATCTGCTTCTGGAGTGCTGCACAGTCCCATCCTCTGCTGGCTCCCTCTAGCTGTCATGGTCCACCTCTATATCCTTGGATTCCTCTTGTGCATGGGGGCATGGAATAGTGGGGGCTTCACGGTGACACCCAACAACACAATCCACTTGGTTCCTGCCCTACTGCTCAACCCCATACAGAGCAGTAGTCTTTCATTAGACACCATCAGCAGCAGCATGTTCTTGTCGGGGAACCCACAAGACAGACCCTGGGGCAGTCTGTCAGCACCAGCCTACAGCTGTTGAAAGTCCATTCTCCCCAGCCAAGTCTTCCCGACCATGGGGGTGAGGGTTGAAAATAAAGCAGAAGCAAACCCAGAGGAAGACACCGCCCCTCTATGGGATGGGATTTTCACATTGTTTTGGACTAGGTAAATATAAACCTACAAGGGGAGAGCTCGGACCAAACCCAACAAAAAGGTGCTTTCAGACAGAAAAGTTAATGGAGAAATGTTCTCTAACAATGACTGACAAAAATCATAGCTTCACTGTTGCTAGACCCCGAAGCCACAGGCAGGCAGTTCCCAGGGTGAGAATGCTCAGCCTCCAATATGCTGAAGCCCCAGAGAGAAACCAGCTAGCCAGCCCCACAAAAAAAAAAAAAAGTGCACTTCTGCACAGATACCTGTGATTTTCCACTTTGGAAAAAAAATTGTGCTTATGTGTGCCCCCAAATATATTTTAAATGGCTAGTTTTAAAAGGTCAGTATTGTACTGAATGATTTTTAAATTATTGGATACTTCAAACTATTGAACCATTAACAGTATTCTAGGACTTATAAACTTCTGCAGATTTCAAATTAAGTGACAATAACTACTGGAAATTTCATTTTCAGTCCATGAAATCTTATTTTTAAAAGTATATATATATGTCAAAGCAAAATAAATAAATAAAACAAAAATTTAAACAGCCTAACCCAGTTTGTAAATTAAGCTAATCAATCAAACAGTTGTGTCCAATTTTCCAAAATCTTACCCTGCAATTTACCAAATAGAGTTGCTCTACTTTTGAATCAACTCAGGGGTAAATATACCCCTATTCCACACATCTGGTATTTACACACAGCCCCCATCCCTTTCCCTCGACAATCAGCACCACTTTCTCCTTCCAGAATGGTATAGTAGGAAAAATGGTTGGTTGGTTTGTACAGTGGATTAAACCCAGAGCTTCTCATGGAAGACAAGGGTTCTACTACTGAGCTTTAGCCCCAGACCTTTTTTATTTCATTTTGAGACAGGGTCTTGCTAAGTTCCTCAGGCTGGCCTCAAACTGTGATCCTCCTGCCTCAGCCTCCAAAGTAGCTGGGATGACAGGCGTGAACCACAGCTTGGCTTTAGTATCAGAGCTGGGTCTGAACACTAGCTCCAAAACTTACTGGCCACCACACACTAGCCTGACAGGTTTTGGGTTTTTTTTGGTTTTTTTTTCCGGTTCTCAGGTTCCTCGGGTCAAAAGGGACTAATAATATCCATTCAACAGGGTTGTGGAGGAAGTGGTTTAAGTGAGATGATGTGTTTAAAATTCCTAGAGTACACTCTGGGCTGTCTCAGCAATCTTGCTCAGCGTGCTTACAGTTTACAAAAACCACTTCACATATGCGGGTCTTGTTCCGTTCCATCACACCACTGTGAACTACTGCAGAAATGTGACCTCACTCTTTTTAACTGATAGGTGCCTGAGGACTCAGGGGTGAGGGGGACAGTTTTTCTAAAGCCCACTGACAAGTGCACAGGAAACCCCAGCCCTTTGGGCACAAGGCTCCTTCCACTTCATGCAACACCAAATTCAAGAGCAAACGTCTATTTCCTAGCTAAGTGCAGCAGAGGATGACTCCCTTCTGATTAACTCCCCTATCTTTCTCCTCTATCTGCTTTTCAGTGGCATAGTACAAACGTGCTGTCTGGCACAGCATTATGCATGAGAAAATCAGAGTCAACCCGAGGTTGACTCCTAGCCACAGAGACAAGGCATGAGACCACAGGGGTGTGCTTGCCCATGCTCCGTATGTCCGTCCCCCAAAGAAACCAAGTCATGGTTTCCCTGCCTGGATCTGCTGCAGACAGACTGAATTCTTAAAAGAATTATTTTTTGAGCATTTGAACGTCACTGATACAATTTTTTGCTTCCACAAAGAAGCAGAGCCATGGTGGATGCTTGGCAAACCACAGGGCCAGCTACTAAGACTGCCCGGCACTGCATGATGCCCCATTACAGAGCCAGGAGAATGGACAGCCAACGTCTTCGCATCCATCCCCATCTTCCACAACCACACTTTGTACTGGTTGCTGTTCCTTCAAGTTGCATGGCTCAAGGAGGTCTCCCAGGCACTTAGGAAGAAAGGTACGGGGCTAGGCAGGAAGGGCCAGGCCTCCAGACACATCCCCCTCATGCCCAGAAGGGCCTAGGCCTTCATTTCTAATATTCAGCTAAAAATAATGCTTGGAATCTGGTTTCAAGAGAAAAGAAGCTTGGGGAAGAAAAATCATAAGCATGTAAAATATGTTAATATCCTGGCAACCTTAATAAGGCATGAGTATTTCCAAGGGCTATTTCCATAAGTGAGCAAGACGCAAACTGCATGAGCCTTTAATTAGAGTTTTAGGTGACTTTTTTCCCCCCCTGGATTTAATAGTCAAATCTGTTACATTATTTTAGCATCCTCACTGACAGGGTCTCAAAATGATGATAATCGCATAAAAAAGCAATGTCGGCCATAGAACTAATTATTTGAGACTTCACCACTCACTGATCTCTAACATCTAACACTAACTACATAATAGAAATGAAGTAATAAAATTTAAACTAAGACTATCATTATTCTCAATAAGTAGTTTTGCAATTTTGACCAAATTTCTGAAAAATACAAAGTAACTAAAACCCTGTTTCCCTGGAGGTGAGCATCAACACTGGGTCTAGGAAAGGTGTGCACCTACAGACACTCAAGAAAAACCAAAAGAAAAGGCAAAGAAACCAAGACAGAGTGGAAAGGCATCTTTGTTAAAGCCTCAGCCTTATGTCTAAGTGACCTACACTCCTCCTTGGGTTACTGGTTTGATAATCGGTCTTTCCAACTCAGCACTCCCATATTAGAGCTTCCTATTCAAGTCCTCCACAGTCAAGTGAGAGGAGAGCAGAGAAGCTCAGCTCCCTCCTGATGTCTAGAAGCACCAAGCCAGGGTGGCCAGGCTGGTCTCCTCTTGATGACCCTTGATCTTGCAATTGAGTGAACCCTGAAGGTAAGGGTTTCTAGAATATTCCAAAGCTAGATGAGGCATGAGATGCAGAAAGATGCAGGACTCCGCAAATCATCCCACATTAGTAGATTCTAAGCCTCTAGCTATGAAATTCCCAGTCATGCCAATGCCAGAGCAGAACCATCTCAGCAGTTACACATCCCAGAGCTTCCTCATCTGACAGCTGTTTTCCGAGAACACTAGAGAACTTAGGTGGCAGCGAAGAAACAGAGAACTCAACAACTCAGCAGGCAGCGAGTCCTGCAGGAAGAGAGATGCCCAGGTCGCTGAAGAAGCAACAGAGGAGGTGGTGACAACAAACGAAAGGATGAAACGGAGCACTCTAGCCACCTACCTCCAGCGTTTCCTTTCTCCCGTTTCAGTGACACATGGAGTCTTTTGCTGCCCTGGTCTCTGTGGTTATCAAGAGCAGCAGGACTCTGACACACCAGCAGTCTTCACCTCAGCCATCGGAGGTGGAGAAAAGACCACAGTGTGCTCCTGCAGGGAGCGATCCCATCCCAGGCAGGGTGTTTCCGCGACCTCTCCTCCCTCAACCCGTATCTCCAAACACAGTGCCACAGGAGTCAACTCACAGCCGAGAGTCTAGAGGAAATTGCCAAATGACTCAGAACAATTGCTCAGAACTTACTTCTTTACAAAAGTGAAAGCAGCTACATTGCAGGGCTGGGACCTTATTAAAAGGTAGGAATCTGCCCTGAGTCACCAAAGGCACAAAAGCAGCCTGGGGACACAAACAGCCTCAGTCAGTCTGCACCCTTCAGGTGTCCCCGTTCTGCTACATGCACAAGACTATTTCAAGAAGGCATCAGGAGCCTGGTCCAGGGTGCCTAAGGGTGCTCCACCCAGGCAGGCCGTGGCTGAGGAGTTTAATGAACATAATGTGATCCCACCCCTCCCTCTCTTGGACAATACTGAAGATGAGGTGAGATTCAAGGTACCCAAATAGTAGCAAGCCAAAATTAGATCCTAACTATCATTGTAACTCTTATTCCTCAAAAGAAAAGGAGCCACAGAGACTGACCAGGCTAAGTGGCTGAGGAGCTTCTCGTGATGCCCTTGGATGAGACCTTGGAGCCAGTACTGCCTAAGCACCCCCGAAGACGGGTGTATGTATAAACCACCCTCTCCTAGCCTATCAGACCACCAGACGGCTGCTTATTTTACCAAAGAGGTCTATGAATTTTAGGTTTGGGATCAGCATTTATAATCTTGCTCCCCTTTTCCCCCTAAAATCATTTTTTTTAACCAATTACAGAAAACAAAACCTTTTTAAATGCAAAAGCAATGGCACATAATGTTGCATTAGTGTCAACAATCTGGAGATGTCCAATCACCACCACAGATGTAATCGTTTCTGGTCTCAACCTGATAATTTATTTGCCATCTAGGGGTTGTTTTATGTTTAATACCCCTCAATGTCTCTTAGCATATTAAAAAAAGAAAAGCCTTAATAGTTAAACCCACCCAACCAATTAGACTTGAAAAACCAAAATTCAAGATGCAACTGGACTAAACAAACACAGTGCTTCTCATTGTAGGTACTTGATCATTGATTCTGCAATGTCAATAATACTAAGTTGAGACCGAGGTTGGATGAGTCAGACATTTACTCAAAGTCAGAATTATGAACCCAGAACTCATAGATTTCTAAATGGGAAGTCCGTGGACAAATGTCATGAGACTGGTGACCTCCATGGAATTGCATGCAACTTTTTTTAACATATGTATAAGTGCAATTTTCTGGAGATTCATAGCTTTCATTTATAGCTTTTAAATAATTCTCTATTGGTCTGCTCCAAATCATTTCCTAAACAAGATAAAATGCAAACAGCAGAGAGATAAGTATCTTGACCTTTTACCATTACCTTAAAAATCCTGCACCAGCCAGGCACATGGCACAGCCTCCCAACAGCTCTGGAGGCTGAGGCAGGAGGATCTTGATTCAAAGCCAGCCTCAGCAAATTAGTGAGGCCCTAAGTAACTCAGTGAGACCTTGTCTCAAAAACAAAATACAGAGAAGGGCTGGAGATGGTTAAGCACCCTTGAGTTCAATCCCCAATACCCCCCCCCCAAAAAAAAAAAAAACAACTGCACAAACCTCAGGGGTTTCAACTTTGGTGAACTGCATGAAGAACAATAGATGATCAGTGCTATTTTAATAGGGTAAGTTTTTTTTTTCTTTCTTCTAAGCAGCTTTCCTTCTTTTTGAGGACAAAAAGTAACATTAAGGGGTCGGGACTGTGTCTCAGTGATAGAGCGCTTGCCTAGCATGTGTAAGGCACTGGGTTCGATGCTAAGCACCACATAAAAATAAATAAATAAAATAAAGGTATTGTGTCCATCTACAACTATAAAAATACTAAAAAGAAAAACAAGGGGCTGGGGTTGTGGCTCAGTGGTACAGCGCTCGCCCAGCATGCCTGAGGCACTGGGTTCAACTCTCAGCACCACATAAATATAGATATTGTGTCCACCTAAAACTAAAAAATTAAAATTAAAAAAAAAAAAAACTAACATCAAGGAAAACACTGCATTAGATCAGGTGTCTGGGCAGAAGACAGACAGGAAAAGGCATCAGAGCAAGGCAGAGGAGCTGATCCACTAGAGGTGTGATGGTTTATCCAAGGACCACAAAGTGATTATCAGTGTAAGACTTAGAGCCAAAACCCATGTGCTCTCCCTGCGTCCATCCTCTGTCCAGATGGCTTCCCCTAAGAATATACGGGAACATGCAAATGGAATTTATACCGAGATTAGGATTTGGCTGAAAAATTCAAACTTTGGCACATGCCTGTAGTCCCAGCAGCTTGGGAGGCTGAGAGGCAGGCAGATCACAAGTTCAAAGTCAGCCTCAGCAACTGAGCAAGGCCCTAAGCAACTTAGTGAGACCTTGTCTCAAAATAAAAAGTGAAAAGCGCTGGGGATGTGGTTCAGTGGCTAAGTGCCTCTGGGTTCAACCCCTGGTAGGAAACAAATAAGTAAATCAAACTCCCTGCTTTCTTCTCTCCCCAGAAGCAAAATTATACTGAAGTTTCCATAACTGTCTGTCTCTGACCCAGGAAGTCTCGAAAGGAAAGAGATTATAAATACCGGGCGAGGGCATGGACTATGAAGGGTGGAGGACAGGAAGGACACAGGGAATGTGCAACCCCTTCTTGATGCTCATGCAGATGTGCCACCATGAAAGGGGAATGTCACAGGAGCCCAGTCTGGAGGCCCCACTCCTCCTGGATACAGGGAGCTGGCTGGCTACTCTTTGAACTGAACCTTTGACAGGCTTAGAAAGGATGAATGCATCCCTCTCGGTCTCAGATAGGATGGGAGCGAAACTACTGTCCTTGCTACTCCCCAGGAAAGAGCAGGGAGGACCCTGCATCAGAAATCAATGTGGCACGTGAGTCACTGGGTGAGGCTGCCCTGTCCATGATTTGTGCTTCTCTGCTGGGTCGGGTCAAAGCTTGTGTCCTCCTCTCTGGGGAGTCTCCAGTCACTTTCCTGTTAGTCATCCTTCCAGCCCCGGAGGAGAGGGCGTAATTATCCCTTCAGCCTGGGGCTGGCTTGACAGCGACTTAATTCCAGAGCCAGGGCTCCACCTGACAAGCCCTGATCCTCCAGCCCACCCCTCGGTGACTCACACCAGCTCCCCAGGCCGTCTCTTTGCAACTTCCCCTTGTTTTCTCCTTCTTCACTCTGTGATCTGAAGATGATCCTCAGGAACAACTGATTCTCCCCCCACCCCACCCCACCCCCAAGAAAAACAGGATGACAGGGAAAGTCTGGAGAAGACTAAGAAAGCAGGGGCTGAAGCAAGACAAGGGGGACACTGGAGGCAATGAACAAAGGAGGGGGACGGTGGAGGAGACGGTCCTGTCAAAGCACCCACCCTGGGCCTGGGATGGGAAGGGGAAGGCGGGGATGCAGGACCTTGGGGTCCTTCCAAATTCACCGCATCAGGGCCTCACCCCGCACTCCGATGAGAGGTCTGAAAAGCCGGGACGGGTACAGGAGCACCAGGTCCCCCAGAGTCAGTGCTCTGGGCTTCCTGCCAGCCCCCCAAGCTCCAGAGTCCCTGCCTTTCAGATGCTCTGCTTCCCAACACCACATGCTCCACATTAAATACAGAAAGGACACACCTTTCCACAGTGACTTGCAAACTCACAGCCCCAGAGTCCACCCAACCCTAGCCCAGGTCTCGACTTTGAGAAGCCACCTGAGTGTCTGAGTTTTAAGACTGCGAGCAGTCATCAGGCAACATCCAGGGGGTGGCAATGCCCAAGTGTCTGGCGCCTGCTGGCCCTTTCTTTAGTTTGCTTCTGTCCACACACTTGGCAAAGGGAATCAGCGTCATTGCAGGGCAGAGGCAGCTACATAACTAGCAAGAAAAGTTATGAGCAAGACTTCTTCCCCCTGCTTTCCCATCAAATGCCGACGTTCCCTCCTTCTCCAGGATGAGTTCGCTGCTCCCAAATGCTTTCCAAGCAGCCACCTGCGCAGAATGTCCTTTCAGAATCCTTCCAACTTCACCACGTCAGGTGCATTCACCCTGCTCTCCAGCGAGAGGCCTCAGGAGCTGGAGGTGGTGAAGGAGCACCAGGCCCCCTAGAGAGCCAGCAAGAAAAGTCAGGAGCTGCTGGTTCAAGCACTCTGGTCCTCAGGCCTCCGGACACTTCCAGCTCCCTGTTCACTCACTCCCAGGCCCTCCCCAGCTCCCTGTACTGGAATTTGGGGTAATTTTCTTTCTTTCTTTTTTCTTTTTTTTTTTTTCTTTTTTTTTTTTTGCATTTTGATAGATGAGTGATATCTGCAACCCTGGTGCATATAGTGTGTATGTGATCCTTGATAGAAAGCAGGACGGGACTCCTGGTTTCCTCCGCATGCCAACCCGTCCTGCCACACCCAGCACAGGGGTAGCATCTGCCTGGCACATCAAGGTCAGACCCAGAAGAATAGGACATTAATGTCCTGTGTAGGAAGTTGAGAAAACAAATCCAACTAACTACAATGAGATTAAATGCCCTTCAGAATCCAATGAAAACCCGGCACAGACTCTTTAAGCAGGTCCACAAGCCTGCCACCAGGTCCTTCCAAAAGGAAGTATGGCAGACAGGTGCACCAGGTACAGAACTCAGCCCGACATTGTTCCTTGTCAAGGCTGTGTCCTCCCAGCCCTCCTCCACAAGGGGCAGAGTGGGCAGGACCCCAGGGGCCAGCAGCACCCCCAGGCTTCCTGAGCATCTCAGTAGTCATGGACTCCACTGCCGAAGGAGGAGGCAGAACTCACACACACAGTTGTTACTCAATCATGTTCAACAACCCTTCAGAAAAGCTCATCAGTTCATACCACCATACCGGAGGAAAATTCACTAAAAAGCCAGCAGGCCTTATCCTCATATGGATGACAAAGAGCCAAAGACCCCATTCCTAAGGCCCTGGCTTCCAAGTCTTTTCATCTCATGAGGCAGTTCAGGATGATTTGACCACTTACACTAACTCCAAGAAGACCGGGTGGCAGCTAAGACACTTCAGTCATGTAGTCAGATTCATTTCAGTGACATCCTGTTAGCATGCTTATCTGACACTGAATCTCCCAGGTGAAGAGGCCGCTGGTTGAATGGAGGGGGAAGGCACTCAAAAACCAGGCACATGGAGATGTTCAGGAGACGGTAACTTACAACTTCATCACCTAAAAGCCGGGTCACTTGACCAGTCACACAGTGGTAAATCCAGGCAGACAAATTCAGGTTTCCAACCAGACTCAAGACCTCCCCCCAAACACTATGGCCTGCAAAGAAAGACTGCCTGGGATTACATCATCAAGCAAGATGGTCACGCTATCAGAGGGCATCACACCCCAAGTCATCTTTCAGGAGCAAAGCATTTGCTCAGAGAATGTTCTCCCCATGCATTCAAATAGGAATTAGATCCAATAACTGGCATTCAGAAATAGATATGAATAGTTTTAAGAAACTAAAGATGATGATATTAATCTATCAATGGACAGTCATGTAGAAAGACTACCATTTATAAATAAATTATGTTTTTAGTTTGCCTTTTTAACAAGAAACATCTTACACCCCAGAAAACCATGAAATAATGCAGGAAACTCAAAGAAAGGTACATACATGGAAGTGCTGGAAAACTAACCATGTAGTCCAATGATCTTTTCCTATTCTTTTAGCTTCTTATATATGCAAGCCCTTCCAAGTAATTCATGTAAAAGCCTGAAAAGGTTGGGCTAAGTGGGTGGGCAGGAGTTAAATATTAAATGCAAGTTATGTTCACACTGTGTACAAAAAACCTAACCATTAGCGTGCATTCTTTTCTTCTGCCTTGAAAAAATAAACAGGACAAAATATAACTTAAACATGATTAACTTGCAAAGAGCACAACACACGGTTGTCATGCTGTATATCTCCAGATTCTCAATGCTCTGTTCTATCAACACACCGCCTACAAACTGCAAAAATAATCACTGCCAAAGCTACACGAGGTGATTACATAAAATTCTTCTAAAAAGCTGCAAAATTATTTAATCGGGAAGAACTAAATGAAAAACTCTGCTTACCTTGTAGAAAACGGGCTTCATCTTTGCGGATTTTCTTTCACAGCATTACGCCCAGTGCAAGTGTGGGCTATGCTCCCAGATTTTACAAGCAGAAAATTATTTGCTGTAAGTGAATTCTTCCTTTCTCTCTTTTCAAACACATTACACAGAGTAAATATGTTCCTAGTCTTTTCTGATAATCTGTCTCTGACAAAACAATTTCTGAGATCAATTTAAAGACCTGAGAAGGGGAAAAGTTGACCATGCCACAGAACTAGTGTACAAAGAAAGTTCTCGTACCCTCAGCCATCGAGAGAGCTCAGAGATTACTGCCGGAATACCTTGTGGAAGGAAAACAGTATCTTCTCATCTGCATAATAGCCTGAGACATTTTTCGAGTAAAATCAACTTTCAACGAAGAAAATCATTTAAGCATGCCCACATTTGGATCAGAATCTACACCCAAGAAAATCCACACCCTCCTTTACTTACATGCTGTACATAAAAGAGAGAAGTTCAAAGGAAACTGCTCCCTCTGAGAGAAAGGATCACATCCAAGTCGGCTGCAGGAAGACGTGTGAGGCACGTCCTCTCCCACTCTCATCTCCAGGCAATGAAATGAAAAAAATCCCAAACTGTTCCTCCCAGTCACATCCACGAGGACATCCTAGCACCACCGCCCTCTTCCTCCAAAGCAGCCAAAGCAGTGACTGGGGAAGGCTCACCCTCTTCCTCTAGATGCCCACCCCACTCTGTGAGCCTGCCTGCCTGGAGAGGTACCAGGTTATGGCAGACGTGGAGACGGCAGAGCCACCAAGTGCTACGTCTTCAGAGCCAGCGCCAAGTCCGTGGGGGGACCGCTTCACACACCTTGAATTCCCACGACAAACCCAAAACTCTTTCAACCCCCTCGCCTGAAGAAAAGTTGTTCATTCCTTTCAAACTCCCAACTATTACAATTGCACATGCTAATTGCTAACAATACTGGGGGGGGGGGGGGANGGTCACACAAAGAGCGGTGACAGTATTAGGCACCCTTAAGGAGAGAGAAGGCAATCAATTATGAACCATTTGCAGAAATTGCCGGGCTGTCAAAAGCCCCGGTTACAGCTGTGCTTCATCAAGCCAGGCTTCGTTTGATTTTCAATGGAAATTATTCCTTATTATCGAGTCTAGAATACTTGTTAGTAAAATATCCCAAATGGCCCAGGTTCAACCAGAGTCTAATCTGAAAAGAAGTTAATGACCCCGAGAAGAACCAGGGAGCAGGGGCAGGACTTCTCCTTAAGAGCGACCCTGTCCTGCGGGCACCTTATAGAGGACAGTGCCTGGGGGCCTCCTGACATTGGGCATCAAGACAAATCCCAGCCACCATTTTAAACAGAAGACGACTGCTTTCAGACACAACAATGTTTCTAGGAGGTTAGAAAGGTGTAGAAGAACATATTTTATCATTAAATTTGAAACATACTTTTCATTATATCCATCTCAATTATTATTATTGGTGCCATTTGATTCTTTTTCCCCAAGAAACAAGGAACACATCAACCACTCAGCATTTCCCTAAGTATGTTAATATTTGAAAATTCAGGAAGGTGATTATCATACACTTGAGAGGAATTTTGCAGCAAATGATTAACCTATTCACACAGGCTGAGTGTTCCCAATCCAAAAATCTAACATCAAAAATGCTACAAAATCCAAAATGTTTTGTGCACCCGACGTGATACCCCGAGTGGAAAATCACACAAATGATTTCATGTGGGGGGTGCAGTCAAAACATAAGCACCCTAAAAACACGGCATAAAATCACCTCCAGCAACTGTGTATAAGGTGCATATGAAACAGAAGAATTTCACGTTTAGAACTGGGTCCCAGCCCCAAGATGCCTCAAACATATAGTGCAAATATTTAAAATTTGAAATAAGTCTGAAATCCAAATTCTTTTGGTGTCTGGAATTCTGGATAGGGGATAGTTAACTGGTATTCTCCTTCAATAGGTTCTCTCTCCTGTGTTCTTTGGTAGGTATAAAGGTATGCATGAATGCATGTATTTGCATTCTCCCTTCACCATGAGTAACAATGGAGAGCTCAGATCACCCCAATTCCAACCTGACCACAGCTTTCACTGCTCTTCTAAATTCCTAACTGATGCTCCCAGGTTGACTTTATAACTGCTATATCTTCCGCAACCACTGTCATTGAATAGTTGGAAATAGCCTTGACATGCTCACTTTCCACATATCTATTTTATTGAATCTTAAAATACAACAAATTTGGGGTGGGGAATTAATTTCCTTCTTAAGAACTTCAATGTGTAACTCAAGCAGATTATCACAGAGAGAAAATCATTATCCTTGATGGCGCTAAGTGATTTCCCCCAACTGCCATGCTGTGCCCGTGCCTCCTGGGCACACTTGCTTTAAATAGAGCACCTCACTTCATGAGTGTTTCAGGAATGTTTGCTTTCTTAAAAAAAATAATAATAAGGCAAAGAAACTTATCTATTTCATGCTATAGGAGCAACTGCTTCATAAAAAAATACTGATGAGGGAGTTCATAACCCACTTGAATCAAAGTGTGGAATATGATATGTCAAGAAATTTGTAATGTTTTGAACAACCAACAATAAAAAATTTAAAAAAAAAAATAAAAAAAATAAATCTACAAGAATAGAAATCATGTTTCATACTATTAATAATATAGAGGACATACAAGAGAGTTTAATGTGTGAATGATAATCACCACAGAATTTAGAGTATGAGTGGGAAAGAGATTATGAGGAAATACTATAAAAAAATAAATAAATAAATAATAAAAAAATACTGATGAATATTTGCTATAATATTGTTTCTAAAAGCAAATAACCCACCAGAGATAGAACAGGAATAATACTAAAAATGCTGATGGACTTCAGTTTAGGAGAAGAAATTGTTCATCCTGGGGCCATGAGCAGACCCTGAGGAACTGGCAGGGAAGGGTAGAGAGCTATGGCAGGAGGCAGGCAGGGAATGGAGGAAAGGGGAAGGGAAGGGAGGAGGTGGGAGGCTGGACACCAGGGAGTGACCACTCTGAAGGTGCAGGCTCTCACCTGATGTGCCCTTCATAGTGGACATCATTAAAGGGCATGCCACATGGCTCAACCATGTGGAGACTGCTACCAAGGGGCTGGCACCTGGAGTTGGTCTAAACCCGAATGGCATGCAGTCCCACTTTAGCTTTTATTTAAATTCCTGCTGTTATGGTTTAGATGTTGATGCAGGAATGTTCAGAGGTGAGGCGGTTCACCCTACTTTGAGTGGACTGACTGGTGGTAACTGCAGGCAGGTGGGGCGTGGCTGGAGGAGGTGGGTCACTGGGGGGTGTGGGATGGAAGGGTTCACTTTCCCTGTGGCCAGCCCCCTTTCCCTCCCTCTTTCTGCTTCCTGGCCACCATGAATGGTGTGGTGGGTCTCCTCCACCACACCCTTCCCCCATGATGTTCTGCCTCACCTTGGTCTACACATCTGAATCTGTGTGCCAAAATAAACTTTTCCTCCTCCTAAATTGTTCTGGTCAGGTATTTTGGTCAGTGATGCGAAGCCGACTAGCATACCTATTGCTGCTCATATTTCCTCCATTCATATTTCGTATTTAAGAGAAAAGCAACTAATACAAAACAGTTATAATTTCAAAATCAAGACTGGATTTTAAGATACATCATGTCAGACCCCTTTTGAAAGTAGCCAACTACAAACAGTTAAACCTGCAGGAAAAGAAGGGACTGTAACAAGAGCCACTGGGGACATTGAATAAACTGGACCCCTGGTAAGTGGCTGGTGGGGTGGTAAGAGGGGGCAGAGCTGTGGGGACCAGCGGGGCTATTCCTCAGAGCTCAGCAGAATGGCCTCCAATCAAGCAATTCCACTTCTGGGTGTATGACCGAAATAATGGAAAACAAGCATTTCAGCAGACGTTTATGCACCACCATTCGCCACAGCCTTGCTCACCGATAACCAAATGACAGCACCAACCCAGGCACCTATCAAGAGATGAGTGGGCAAACAAAATGTGAGCTATACAAGCAGTGGGATATTATTCAGTCTTCATAGGAATGAAAATCTGACACAGGCTAAAACATGGGTGAACTCAGATGCAGTGAAATAAATATCAGGAAAAAGGACAAATATCATCGCATCATTCCACTAATCTATGAGGTACCTAGAATTGGCAAATGAGAGAAGGTATGACAGAGGTTACCAAGGGGGCGGGGTAAGATCGACTCGCTATTGGGCAGAGTTTCTGTGCAGATTAAGAGATGGATGATGAAGATGTTGTAAAAGTGAATATGCTGAAGGCCACTGAAGTGTATGCTTGAAAATGGTGACAGTGACACATTTCATTTTATGTAGTTTTTATCAAAACAACAATACGAAAGCATTCCAAAAATGGCTTACCTCTGACCCTCCCACCAAGGTGGGTGGGGGAGAGATGAGGGGGGTGCGGGGGGTGGGGGGAATGTAGAAAGGAACAGAATAGTAATTTAACATGGCTTTCGGGACACCTGAGTTTAGGACTTCCTTGTCAAAATAGCTAAGCAAAACCATCATAATGTAGGGATGGTACCATTCGCTGCTCCCTTCAATATCATGCCAAAGTTCTGTTTAAAGATAAGGGCTCCCATTTGTACTTAAACTTAAAAAAATAAAAAGAAAATATATTCTTTAAGGGAAAAAAAACGTTTGTACCAGGGACAGGATGAGTCTACCTCGCCTTTTCCCATCTCAGGTGGAGGTGGGCGTTCACCGCAGCCTGCCTGGCTCTCGGTTTGTGATTGGGGCAGCTTACCCTGAACGTCTGCTCCATCTTCTCCCTGTGGGACGCCTGGTCCAGGGTGCCATCTGTCTGACTCCTCTTCAGGCCCGTGGGGATGTCGGGAACATTGCTGAAATCTGCAGGGGAAAGTGACAAAGACATACATGACTTTGGCCACCTGCAGCCAGAGTAGACTAGCTCAGAGAAAGAACACTGCCCGCATCCTAGAGGGACGCTGGCAGCAGTCCTTCACAACCCTGAGGTCTGAGCACGCACACAGCTGGCCCCTCACTGAGGAAGCAGCATCTTCTGCCTGTTTTGGTCAAAGGTGCCCCATCACTCTTCCCATTGCTGTGCAAACGCTCTGATCTTACACAATTTATTTGGATAAAGAATCCATCAGCAGTGACCTCTGTTGGTATGCCTCTATTTTTGGCTAAGTGAGGGCAAAATTACCAGAAATCTCTTAGAAAACTAAAAGTGTAATATCATAGGCACATTGCAATCCATTTCTTGCTCACCTGAAAGAATAATTTTTTCAGGCATCAACCATGATTTCACCCTAAATTGAAAATATTAGACCATATCCTGTTAACGTCCAGAGGAAAGGTAAAAGGATAATTAGCAGTAGGTAGAGCACACGGCTTCCCAGGCTACAGCTACACACACCCACCTCTCCTCTGTTCTCGAGTTAACGAATTCAACAGAGGTGGAAAGACCGGCCTCTACACAACACAGCAGAGGCTTTCCTTCCAGTGCTGGCATTTGACAGGCAGTGCCATCACCTAGGGGAAACCGGAAGGCTTCTGATTCCAGGCAGCTAAGCAGGAAGCCAACCAGTTGCTGGAGCCCAAAAGACATGGGCAAACTTGCAAAGAAAGTGTCCAGCATGCCTGAGGCAGGCAGTGTGGTCTCTGGAAGACGTTAAGAAGGCCTGAGAGCCCTAGGAGGTGGACAACAGATGGGTAGGGGTGATACTGCCCTATCCGCACTGACATTACCGTCACTCTACAGGCACTTACTTATAAGATGGGGGTGGGCGTGTCCAGAACGCATCTTAATGAGCTACACAGTTCTGCAGCTCCAATTTCTTCTTCCCTTTGCCTCTTCCAACACCCTGATCCCACCCATAAAAAGACCAGATAATCCGAGTCGCACTTGAGTGATGTTAGGGTAGAGCTAAGTTAGTCTAGATAAGGCAGAGCTCATCACAAAGGCTGAGCGGTCCTGGCCTCGATGCCACACTGCGGAGGCAAGCAGACCAAAGCGGGTAACCAAGGCCCTCCAAAGTGACCAGCCAGCGCGCCTCTACTGCAGTCACCATGCTCTCATGGGAGACCAACTAGAGCCTTCCCAGGAGGAAAACAGTCCTCCTTCCCGTGGGATCAGCACAAATGCATCTTTCTATCCATCCATCCATTCAAGCCACACTTCTTGAGCACTACCTGTTTCTCTAGGCACTGAAGCAGGTGCTGGGGATACAAAAGTCAGACAGACAGTCCTCAAGTCTGCTTCTGGGAGAGGTGGCTGGTGGGGGCAGGGGGGAGGGGCATGAGCATGACAGAGCATCACAGATGACATTAGCAGTCTGAACAGGGATGAGTGAGGATGCTGGGCAAGAGAGTCCTTCTCCCTGGGCCTTAGAAGACATCCAAAAGGGGACTCCTGAATGAAATCTTTAAATCTGGGGGATCTGTCTTAAAGGGGAAGATGACTTTAAGACAGGGGACAGGGGCTCTAGGAGTGGGCACAGCTGGGTGAAGATGGACAGCGGAGAGCAGGCAGGACCAGGAGCTTGAGTGTGGCTGCAGCAGAGATTGGGGCAGGGAGGGGAGGCAGCCTGGGACGGCAAGATCTTGCAGACGGACAGATGGGAAAGTCACAGAAATGCTGCAGGTACATGGGACAGGATCCAAGTGGACACAGACTAGAGGAATAGCAAGAAAGTGAGTGGAGGCAGAGAGTTTGAGGAGGCAGATGCCATGGGTCTCCTCTTTGTCACCTATTAAGTGACACAGAAAAGGAGCTACCTGTCTCCACAGGGAATGTGAGGAAAGCAGGAGACTGCCACGTCAGCCGGTGCAAAGCACATCACCTAGGTTATGGAACCTGACCTGCAATATGGCTGCCTTTACCTTACAAACAAGGAGCTTGGCATTTCCAAAGAGCTCACCAAGCCCAGGAACCATGGCACAGTCCACACACGCATTCATTCCTGATGGAGATTGCTGTGGCACCCACTATGTCACCAGCAGGCACCAAAGGCTGGAGATACCAAGGGGAGCGAGACCTTGAGCCCCATGAAGAGTCAGGCATGGCGAGGGCATAAGGAGCTTGGGAGCCTGCAGTGCCAGATGGACGCTAGTGAAAATAGCACGGGAGATGTCACAGCAGGTGCCAGGCAAATTCTGACTCATTCATCGAGTTTATGCACAAAACTTTGAAACTAAAATGTAGGAAACTCCCTGAGCCACTGTTTCTTACAGAGAGAGACACTCATTCAGGTTCTGAAACCGCATGCTTCAAGCAAGCAGGAGAAAAGGTGGGGCATTTACCTAGATTTGAGACCATTCCTGTCAGAACCCAGCACACCTAGGACAAAGGCTGAGCTACAACCCACGAGGCTCCCCTAACATCTTCATTGCCCTCAGCTTCAGGGAGCTTTGCTGGGCTCCTCTGAGGCATGATCTTGGGCAGGTTGGCCACAGGAACCAACTCTTGGGATCCAAGAGGCAGCTCTGGACAATTTCTGATATCTGCCAAGACAGAAAATTTCAGGACAGTCCACCACCCAAATTTCACAGAGGCATATGCAGAGGCCCTGTGGTGACCAGCAATGTGCCAGAGCTGTCCTGGAGACTGACAAGGCACGGGGAGAGGCAAACTCCACAGTGCCCATGGCTGCCGACCCAGTCCCAAGAGTCTAAACTTCACCAGAACCTGCATTCCTGCAAAAGGAGCAGGCCTGAGTGTTCTTTCTAGAGGAGAAATAAATAAGGAAAAAGTACATTCTGGAAGGATGGAAGATTAGCTATAAAAAGGGTGTAAGCTGGTAAGATCCGAATGCTTACTTACAAAGCTGATTTAAACAGGCATCCTGTCCTGGAGAGAGATGCCTACATAGCCCCACTTACATTCCACCCACATCCTGAGCATGGGCTGCTAACAGGAGTAAATATATCCTACAAAAAACCGGCTTCCACCTGGCAGAGCCTTCTCATCAGGATGCATATACTGTGACGTATTCCCAGAGCTCTTCATTCCTTGGGGATAACATGAAGCATCTGCTTCCTGCCCTCCCCACACTCAGCATCATGAAGTTCCAGTGTCCAGAAACCCCTATTTATATAAACATAAATTTATTTATATACAACTGTAAATCAATTTAAAAGAAGAGAAAACCAAATTGTAAACTCAAGAGAACTATTTCTTTCTGTTAGATATACCCTTTGTCTTTCTCATCTTATTCCTTGTGGAAATTAAGTTTGGGACGAAGTCCTGCAATTTGGAAAACCTAACATTTAATGTGGCCAACGAAAGCGTCTATTTGGTAGCAGACTGAGCATGGCGGCAGCGTCCTGGGTTATAGGATAAGCTCCCATGTGGACCCACCTGTTGGATTTATCGATTCCCCCACCAGAGCTAGGCACTGAGCACCCACCAGGTGCTAGATCAGGTGCCACAATGAGCCCAGGCCCACCCATCTTTCTCATTTAATCAACAAATATTTTGTAGAGATGGATGACAGGTAGGCAGGCAAGAAAAATGAGCCCTGCGCTTCCATATAGACAACCGAGGGGGGAAACACGAGGCTTTAGGTATGAGACACCTCGTAATTCAGTTTCCTCTTGAACAATGAGTCAGTACCTACCCCGTTAGTGCCACTGTCACCAAGTAGCTGGCAACCTCAAATCCTTTACAATTAAAGGGCAAAACCTGTGTTAAACTAACATCCTGGGTACCGACTTAAAAATAGAAACATCATTAACATGTTAAAGTTAAGGTCGCCTCACCCACACAGCGCGTAATCTTTAATTCAAAGTTATACAGTGACATCACTTTCAATCCAGTCTAGCAGAGGGGATGTGCAGAAGTGCAGGCTTTGCTGTCTACCTCCCCTGCCAGATAAGAAGCATCAGTATACTCCGGGGCTAACTGACAGGCACGGGGGAGCTCCCTGGGAAGCGTGGCGTGGGGAAGCCTGGGAGGGCCTTGGCTGCAGTGGTCTCCCTGGCAACATCCCACCCGCAGCCTGGAACTGTGGGCAGCTTTCATGTTTGGGTCACCTGACTGTGGCCAGCCCAGGATCCCATCTTGCTGGCTGCCTCCTCCCTACTCAACTA
The DNA here is from genome assembly GCF_001458135.2 of Marmota marmota marmota. NCBI lineage: Eukaryota > Metazoa > Chordata > Mammalia > Rodentia > Sciuridae > Marmota > Marmota marmota. Next base: position 11,456,802 of record NW_025999983.1, read on the forward strand.
GGTAGCAAGAGATTGGCATGAAAGTTCTTCCCAGCCCCTGGCCACCACCAAGGGGCTGCCAGCAGACCCCAGAGAGCCCAGGTGGTGTGCAGCTGTCAGGGAAGGGAGGGCTCTCTGCCACAGCAGCAGCCAGGGACGCGCCTCCTGAGGACAGGCAGCTGTCTCCAGGATTCTGGTCAAAAGTCTGCGAATGCCTCCTGCATCCTTGGGGCAGCAGTTATAAGAGAAATTGGGGTGATCGACTTCTGTACCAACACAAGATGAGAGAACATTTGTTTTTTTTCTTCTGGGGCACAGTAAGACTTTTTGAGAAATTAAGGTTCCTAGTTGTTATGATGCGACCGTGTCCCCCAGAACTCTTGTTGAAGAGTCGGGTCAGACTTCCTTGGGATTAGGCTGCAGGCGGGATGCCAGCGGGGATGCCACAGCACAGCACTGTCCCCAGGGTCAGTGCTGGGAGATGGGGCCTAATGAGGGGCTCCGGTGACCAGATTAATGTCACTGTACAACAGGCTCTGGGGGGTGGGTCACGCCCTCCTTTCCACCTCCTGCCATGGGGGAATGCAGAGCGCAGGCACCATCAGAATCGCCAGACCCACCAGTGCCTCAGGATGGGACTTCCCAGCCTCCAGAGCTGCAGCCAGGGAGGTCTGCCCAGAGATCACCCCACCCGAGGTGTTTGTTACAGCAGCACGAGCAGAATAAGACAGGAGCCGTGGTGTCAAGAGAAGCTCCGCTTCCCTCCGTGAACTGAGGATTCCTGGGACAGCAAGGAAAAGGCCGGGGCAGGAGAGGGGGAACTTTTTTTTTGTTTTTCCTGGTGTTGGGAATTAAACCCGGGGCTTCATGCATGCTATGCACATGCTCTACCACGGACGCCCTGGAAGCCGTTTTTCAACTGTTTTTTCCATGTTTCAAGGTATATATTATGGCACACTGTCTGTCAATACTACCAGACCTAGAGCCCCCTTTTTGATACTATATGCTTATACTACCCTGAAATAAAAATCACATTTAATATAATCTACCTCTACATGTGTTTTCATGAAAAGAAAATATACACACCCACAAAAAAAATATGCTGTCCTAGCAGTAACACAGGGAGAAAAATACATGAAAAGCAATTTTTGATTTTTTTTAAAATATGTGTTTCAATGTGCAAAGAATGGACCCAACCACTCCAGAACCCGTGTGGAAGTGACCCACATGAGCACTGCAGAGAATCACAGCCACAGAGTCATGCTCTGTCACAGATCACCCACAGCCAGGTGTCCTGGAGGTCACTATCAGGACTCAATTTTCCAAAGAGGGGAAAACTCTATGCAAAGTTCTGAACAAACAAAGGACACGCTTCCCTTGACTTGTTGGTCTGTTGCACTTCTAGAAAATTCAGAGCACCTTCCAGCTGTGGGGGAAGCTGGCTCTTGGCTCAGATCACTATGCACATGTATCCCCCAAACCAGACCCACAAACTTCCAAGATGTCATGTGGTTGGCAATGCCACCTTCTCTGGGACCTGCCTCTGCCTCTCCCCCTGGCCAGAGCCTCAACTTTTCCTCTGGGAGAGTCGAGTGGCATCAGAGAATGCAAAATGCACCAAAAGCACCCAGCTGAGAGCAGCGACCCACTGAGTATTAGTGTCCTTGCCCTGCAAGCAAGAGAAAGAATGCTCACTACCACAATAAAAATACAACATCCAGACAAGCAACACATCATGTTCAGTTGGACCTCTCATCTGAGGTTCAAAAGTAGTTTCACTGATGAAATCATCAATCCTTAGAACCCCCCTCTGATGTGAAAATCAGGATACACTTCCATAAAGAAAGTAGAAACAATTTTTAAATAATATCAAAGAAGCTAAAAGTGAATTCTAAATGGTTTAAGTTTTCAATTACATAATCCACTGTGGTATTGGTCATGCATCAGTGACTAATACTTAATTCTACTATGTTCTCACATTTAGATAACATAGTTTGTGTGAATTTTGCTCTTAATCTATTTGATTTTTCAATTTCTCAGAATTTCCACTGGGCAATTCCATAAATGAATAGCTTGTCAAAAGAAATCAAAGAAAGTTAGATCAGAAAACAAACCTAGAAATTATTCCGATTTCTTCCTTCCTTTAAATACAAGTGCAGTTTTAAGAGAAGATAAATATCTTGCTAAATCAAAGTCCAGTTGAGGAACGTCAACATTTTCTAAGTACAAATTTAAACCTCTTGTTCAGTTCTCCAAGCTTCACCCGTTGCTAAAAAACTCTGCATAAATGCTCACAACATGGTTATGGTACAAAGAGCACACTGAACAGTGAGTTCCTTTGCAAAGAGGCTTAGAGCCTCCCAATTTTTAAATTTAAATGTGCAAACTGGGTGCAGTAATGCTTATTTTTAACTAATACTGATTTCCCTGAATTCTATTCATGCTCTTAATTTAAAATGCAGTGGTTGGTGACACCTTTCACTAATGACATTTGCTGCACTCTGTCACACAGGCAAATCTCTCTTATCAGTCGGCAAGACACAATGAAATAAATCTGTTTAAATGAAATCCTGGAAATAATGGATGAACTGTTCTGTGAGAGAAAAACAACTGATTCTGCCACAAAGTTAATCAAGTCCTAAACTGTACTGTTAACCAAATGATCATCAGTTAAAATTATATCCTCCAATATAGATAAAAATCAATCTGACCTTATCTAGGACTCTGCATTCTTATTCTTCTTCTTGAGGCTAGGAAACTCAAAGGAGCAGACCAAATGTCATGGTCAAGTTTGCAAAGAAGTAAATTCTATCATAGCATAAATACCATACCAGGAAAAAAAAAAAAAAAAGTAAATTTCAAAAATCTCTCAAGTTCCACTTAACCTGAGGTCACAATCCAGTTGATGATGTTCTTGACAAAGCCAGTTCAATTTTGGTGATAAACGGAGGGAAATGCCAGTAGAAAATGTTTCTTAATAGCAGGCCGCCATGATTGGATTCACTATCTTGTGATAAATACCCTTAGAGTCAAAAGAGGAGCAGGAGTGCGGCAGGTGCCATCAGGGTAGGAATGTGCTGCCGGTCACCTCCCTGGCTGACTGCAGCATACAGCTCCTCTGAGGATCGTGGCAGAGGACTCTGGATAACACCCACATCCTTGTTCTACAGGCAGCTCTGGCTGTGACCCAGGCAGAGTATTCAGCCCCCCAAAAAGGAGAACCTCCCACTTTCCCTCATCAGGGCCCCCGTGAAAAATATAAAGCCCATGACAAAGGAGACCTTCAGCCAAGGTCTTGGTATCACCAGACACTGACACTCTCCAGAGTTGGGAGGGTCACCAAATGCCATGCTTATTATATTCAGGGGTGTATAATAGACAACAAATGTATTTCAGACACTTAAAGAATTTTAATAAAGTGGAGTTTTGGTATTAAACTCTTATGAACAACTTACTTAGAATTCTATTCAAAGATACAAGGAAAAAAAAAAAACAACAGAAAAAAGTCTGCATGAGTTCCCATTTGAGAACGTTGCTATGGGAAAAGGAAAGCTGAGCCACCCTGTTTTCAGTGAGTGCTACTGGTCTACTGCATGAAAGGGTGGCCAAACAGGAATGCAGTACTGACTCATGCCACAACACGGAGGGGCCCAGACAACATCACACTAAGTGAAAGAAATCCGACCTGACAGGCCACCTAGAGTACAATTCCAGGTATACAAAATGTCTAGAATTGGCCAATCCATAGAGATTTGTGGTTACCAGGAGCTAGGGGGAAGATCATTCTTCCAAAGCCAGGCACAGAGGTGCACACCTGTAATCCCAGCTTCTCAGGAGGCCAAAGCAGGAGGATCACAAGTTGGAACTCACCTGGGCAACTTAGTGAAGCCCTGTCACAAACCGGCTGGGAATGTAGCTCAGTGGCAGAACACTTGCCTAGCATGTGGGAGACTCAGTACAAATCCCACTGTCTGTCTGTCTGTCTCTCTCTCTCTCTCTCTCTCTCTCTCTCTCTCTCTCTCACACACACACACACACACACACACACACACACACACACA
>NW_025999983.1:11460859-11580561 GCF_001458135.2 Marmota marmota marmota
TCTCTCTCTCTCTCTCTCTCTCTCTCTCTCTCTCTCTCTCACACACACACACACACACACACACACACACTGCACAACAATAAAGATAGTGAAAATATTACTACAAGCAACTCATCTTTCACCAACGATCACAAGGCAGGCAGTTCCTAATCGCAACCCCCAGTCCCCAGACAAGAACGGAGATGAGATGACAAGGGCCATCATGAGTTCAGTTAAATCTAAATTTGCTCTCCTAAAGGGCAAATTATTAGTGGGTTTTACTCTATGTGCATTAATAGAGAAATCTTTAAAAGGAGACAAAAAAAAAAAAAAAAAAGACAAGGTTAAAATCCAGACATTTCCCCATGTGGAGGGAAAAGCAAGGCATTACAGGACTGTCCTTCCCCGAGACTGACTGTGACCTTCTCCAAGTTCCCAGGGACTTCCCGTGTCTCTGTGCCTTGATTTACCCAGCTGTGAGAGTGAAATGATAATAACATCTCTGTTCCATCAGGGTGAAGCAAGGGGTAATTAGTGCTTTTAAGGCTCTCTGTGATCTTTATATTGAGACAGCCTGCTATTATTCCAGAGCCCTAACAAACACCTTCTTCACAGCAGTCAAGACCTGACTCTATTTAAAGAGGTAAAGAGATGCCTACAAAACTAAATGGAATTCTTGATCCATTACATTGCTTTTTTTCACTTTATAACCTTTCCTAAGAAATGAGCATTCCTGCAGTCATTAAATTGTTATGTTAATCGTACGAAATAGATGAATTTTAGAGAGAGAGAAATGAAAGACTCAACTGTCTTGTCCAGTCCCTTGTTAGGAGTTGCAGTAATGGAAATCAGATCCACCTGCCCCAGCTCTCACAGAACAAAGCCGGGGATGAGAGTCCAGACGTGATTCCTGTGGACCCAGCCTTTCACAATGAAAACGCATCTCACTATCAGTTCTGACCTAGCCTGGTGACACAGACGTTCCTGCTCCTTTTTAGTCGTGGTTTTCACTTTATCTAGATCATAAACACCAATCAACCCACTGCAGTTGCAAACAGGACAGATGTGGGACCCTGGCTGGACTCTCAGGCTGCTGGGATGGGTGGTAAGGCTCTTCAGAGCCAGAGCATCCTGTTCCCAGCCCAGCACAGCCAAAGGCCAGCTCAGAGTTCCATGTGCTGAAGTCAGTGGAGACCTCAGTCACATCCCACACTCTCCCTGCAGTAGATCAAGGAAGAGACCTGGAGCCTCAAAGTGTGCGGCGGGGATTCTGCTTATGCCCACAGCCTGCTCTCAGCGACAGCCCTGACACCTTCCTTTTGGTTGTCACTATTTACTCAACACCTGCAATTGACCGAGAAGTGTGCTAGCGCTGTGTCTCTACATCTCTGGCTTCTACCAAGTCCCCGTGTTCACAGGATTTTCAGCAGTAGGTAAATATGTAAACAGTAGGTGCTAACTCCTCCATCCCGTACACAGGCAGAGTCCTTTCAGAGCTCAAAACGGGGAGAGCCCAGGACTCTCCACCTGCGGGCAGCCCCTGCATTTCACAGAACACAGTCCTAAAAGACAAGTGCAGAAGTGAGTAGAGAGTCTGCTAAATCCCAATCTTGGATTCCTCAAAGACTCATGAAATCTACCTCCCATCTCACCTTGAAACACCCTAGTCTCCTTTCTCAGCTAAGGCAAACTGACCTCCACAAGACCGAAGGACAACCATGGAGTGCTGAAGGCTTGCTGGCCAGGGCCCACCTGACGGCTGGCATTTAAGCCATGAGTACTAAACTTAGGCTTCTTACCAACATTTATAGTCCCTTCTTCCCCTCATTTTTATAAAATAAAAATGATGAAGTTTAATGAACACTCAGAAAATTTTGCTGATACTACCATGAAAAGACACCTGAAGTTCGTAGAAGCCTGACACGGTCGTTCATCCACAGAAACGTGAAGTCGGAATTCAATTCACAGCCGGTGATTCAGGAGGGAACACTGTGTTGGAAAGGTAAGTGAAGCAGTGGACAATAACGTGTCCTTCCATTCAAATTATTGTGCATCTTCTGCCAGGGCTCTAGCTGTCCTTGGAGAAGAAGATGCACAATAATTTTGCTAACAATGTCACATGTCTATTTCCAAAGAAATTTTCTAGAGCTACCAAGAAGTAACAAAATTGGTTAATCTGAACTTTGTCATTTTCTTCATTTTATGTTAAAGAGGCTAATGACCCCCACACACACCAAAAAAAAAAGGATTTGTAAATGGATAACTTAAAAATGGTCATAGGTGATTACTGTAGCATCAGAAATAAATTTATAAATACAACAGATCATCACTGAATTGTCTGAAAGAAACTGATGCCCTGAAACTGTATTTCAAAGTTTATTTATTTATTTATTTATTTATTTTTACAAACAAATGTGTGTTTGCTTTACACGAGGAGTGAAAATCTTTAAAGTCGGCAAGTTGGCACTCAAACCTATCATTCTATGTTGCTAATTTTGCTCAATTTTTGTGGAATTTTTCTAGATGGACTTTTCACTACAAGCCATTTAAAAATTATCTTGAAGGTAGGTGAGACATGCATCAGAGAGACATAGCACAGTGTCCCAATGTCCTGGCCAATCATCTCAGAGACTTGCCATTATCCTTTGCTGGAGAGTTTGCTTCCAGATGTTCCCAGGGCTCCATCCCTTACCTCCTTCAAGCCTTTGTTCCAATGTGCCTCTAGTTCTCCTGAAGTCTGCTGGATTTACAATGTCACCCCCTAGTCCCTACTCCAGTTCCTGGCTGCCCTGATCCAACTTCTCCATTCCACTCCTTCCCTGTTATACACCACTTAATTTATTTATTATGCTTTTGCCTATCTTCTATTTCCTGCACTAAAATGTGTAAGAATTTCTTTTAACCTGTTTTGTTGACTGCACACTTTTACAACAGTCCCTGCCACACAATAGCTAGTCACTAAATAACTGTTCAGTGAATGCCTGAAAGAAAAGTTAAAGAAGGCAAATATGTGTTTTCCAGAGACCACCAGTTTCTCAGCTGGGGCTGAGAGTGCTCTCTGCAGGTAATGCAACCTACTGTGGGGGTGAGGGGCTGCACGTGCTGCTTCATGGACCTAACGGAAGGCCTTGAATTCAGAAATAAGGACAAAAGTTCATTTCCCAACTTCAGGGTTAAAAAAAAAGAAAAAGAAATTCAGTCAAATTATTTACACCACAGATTAAACCTCAAGGAATAAACAAAGCCAGGATGCCCTTCTTGGCTACAAGTCTGATTTTCTACACTTTAAACAGACCACAGTTGGGAGGCAGCATAGTTGTTCACGTACCGTGAGAGCAGGATGCTGAATGTGAAGAGCTGGGGACTGCGGTTTTCACATCTCAGTGCTGTCGTTTCCATATTCTTTGTTTATTATTGATGAAATATTCCAGCAAATATTTATTGAGTGGTTCTGTTTATGTGCTGGGGAGTTACTGATGCTCAAAGAGTACCTGTTGAGGGAGGGCAAGTCCCGCTGCCTACCTATGGGCTCTGGTGGAGGACGGGCAGGGCACCCTGCCACATGCAGCTCCCACCTCCCACCCCATTCCAGGCCTCTGCCGTCTCTCCATGTGGCTGGAGCAGCTCCTATGCCCTTCCCAGCACTGGCACCAGAGTGGCCTGTCTTGCTTACATACAAATATGACCAGCCCTGAGAATCTCACCCGGCTTCTCTGCCCGACTTCCTAGCCCTGGCCGCCCTTCGGGCTGCCCTCTCCCCTTCCTTTTTGCACCAGACTCTCCTACAGTCTCACACTCTTCCCCACAGCCAGGCTCCCAGCTCCCTCCCCACTTCCTCAGCCTCCTCCTCTACCCCTTCATGCTTCAGAGTCCAACCAAAGGAGACCCTCCCTCAGAAGTGGCCCTGACCATGCCCACGTGAGTCTTCTGCCCCTCTTGCTGCTGTCTGAAGATTTGAGAAGAGCCCTTCTCAAAGCATGCCCTCTAGCATACTGGGTCCAGCGAGATCCTTTCAAGGACTCTCCAAGTTCAAAATTACTCTCAGAATAATAGCATTTGCCCTTTTCTCCAAGGTCATTCCCACAGATAGTGCAGTGCACTGACAGATGACTCTCGCGACATCTCAACACACACATTTTAAGGCAATGACTTCAATCTGTCCTAGGGACCACTACATTCTTCACCGCCACATGCCCAGTCTGAGAAGTATTCCAGTTTCACTTAAGAATGGAATATCCCCAATGAAGCTGCACGAATTATGAAGCTTTCTACATCTCAACCCTTAAAATGCATCTGAGAAGTGCACACAGCTCTCCTGCCACAGGCCAAAGGAGGGATGTGGGTGGTTGTGAGGAAAAGCACTTAGACAACTGAGTTTCAGACTGAACTCGTGAAACGTGATTTGTACTTAAAAATACAACTAATTGGGGGCTGGGGCTGGAGCTCAGTGGTAGCAGACTTGCCTGAGTGTGTGAGGCACTGGGTTCGGTTCTCAGCACTGCATATAAATAAATAAAATAAAGGTCTATCAACAACTCAAAAACAATTTTAAAATACAATTAATTGAGAATATTTCCTTTAAAATGAACAGAGTGAGCCTTCTAAGAAAACAACTGACAGTATTTGCAGATATATTACAAACTTTCAGGCAAAAATTAGATTCTTGGAAACTTTGTATCTGCCACTATGAGTGTGATAGCTCCCTAATATTTAAAGACTTTTCCAATGAGATTTGATGTGAATTTTTTAATACAGAGTAATAAGACATCCATACTTGAGAGCCACATAACTCAGTGGCCCATATTTTTCAAATAAACAAATGCATGCTATAAAATAATGTATGAGTAAAAGATCCATTTCAACTGCAAGATGACCTACTGGATGTTCGTGACCATGAAGAAAAGTCCACTAACACCGTCTCAGATGCCACGTTGCAACTAACTTTGAAGGACTACTTCTTCAGTTTTGGTGTAATATCAAAAACAGTCTCCACAATTATCAGAAAGGGCTTCCTGAGTGCGTACGTCTGGGTGAGACTGGACCATCTTTAAACAGTGCCACCAGAACACTGTGTGGCAACAAATGGCACAAGGAAACCAATTGAGAGTCCAGTGGTCCTCCGGGAGGATACATGATCAAGAGGTTCGCAAAACTGTAGAACAAAACTACTCTTCTCACCACTTTTTTTTTTTTTTTGGTTTGAAGAAACATTTCATTAAATGGGTTCATTGCAAGTTTAAAATTAAGAAGTATTTTTGAGATTATTCTCAGTTTAAATTTCTAATACAATAAACAGCTATGTAACTAGGGCTCTTTGGGGTCCTCAATGATCTCTAGCAGTAAAGGATCCAGAAGGAGCCCACCAAGTTTGTTGAAACCAGAGTGGTCGCTACAGTGGGTGTCGGTGCCCACGTCACCTGCAGCCCAGCACCTGAAGGTAGGGTTGTTTTCTCCATTTTTGCATCTCTGCCATCAAACACAGCACTCGACACAACCATAAACAGGTTACCTTACAGTTCTGGAGGTCGGAAGGCCAAGGCCAGCGGGGCTGGGTTCCCTCTGGACGCCTGGATCCACATAGGGAAACTGTTTCTCTCCTTTCAAGTACCAACTTCCAAAGGCCACTTGCAGGGTGTGGCTCGTGGTCCGGTCACACTGATTCATAGGACACAGCTCCTGGCTCTGGCCTTCCTGCTCCCTCCTGGGTGGACTCTGCGCCACCCAGATAACCCAGAGTAATACCTCTTCTCGGGCCCCTCACTTCCTCCCGTCCACAAAGCTCCTTTTTCCATGTAAGTCCCTGCTGCCACATTTGCTGTTCTGAGGATTAGGGTCTGGGCACTTTGAAGGAGGCCCTTGTTCTGCCTACCACAGTCACATACTAAGGTAGTGCTATAAAAACAAAGCAGGAAAATACCCCACCATTCCCCCCAACTTTAAGCTTCCCCAGACCAGAATGAGAAAGACACTAAGAACAACGATTGCCCCTGAAGGAGAAACTCAGGGGCTGAGAACAAAGCAGGAGGAATTAATCCATTTTCTTTAACACACATATTGTAGCCATGTGCCAGCACCACCTAGTGTTTTCCTCTTATTTCCTCACTAACCCCACAAAAATCCCAGACCACTTTACAGTTGCTGTAACTCTGAACAGAGGGGTCACGTGACTTGCCCAAAGCCACACATCCAGGAAGCAGAAGAGCCTGAGCCAGGACTTGAACCCAGGATGTCTGGTAATGTCCATGCTTTTAACCACTGCGCTACCCAATCCCAGGGCACTTGGTGTGGCTGTTCAACCTTCTACACTGCTGGGATTTCATACCATGCACGTGTATTACCAATCCCAAAAAACAGGAGGCTGTCAATCAAACAGTTGTCTCTAATAGAGAGAGCTAAAAAGGAGATACCAGGATGTGGTCCTTCTGGACCGTTTTATTCCTTCATAGGGAGGAACAGAGTCAGGAATATAATCCTTTTTTTTAGCCCAATACAAAAGAAGAGGATCCGAGGTGGAAATACAGAGGAGTATCATTTGGCAGCCAGAGCTTGAACGTCCACAGGAATAGAGGGGTCTGCTTCTTCTTTTCCTTATGCAACAGGCTATGAGGATTCAGCCAGCCTGGACTCAGAGAACTACACGCCACAGAGGTCTGGCTCACTCTGTGTGCACAGGAGACGAGGCAGGGCGTCAAGAAGGCTCAGATCTCTCTAAAAGTGGCACGCTTCGAATGCTCCGCACACTGCCCTTCCAAGGAAGGTTCCTTAGCTTTTCACCTAAATGGTGTACTTGCACTTAATGGTCAGAGAAAGAACACAAAACTGGCTTTTACTAAAAATGCTGGCAAACTCTGGGCAGCTTCTGCCCTGGCCACAGCACTGCCCCACCCTCCTTGCTGAGGGGCATCGCCTCACTACCAGCCATCCCGGTGCAGGCCACAGGACATTATTGTGTCTGCTATACCCCTAGAGGTGACCCGTAAGGACTGACCATCAGTATCTATGGCTTCCCAATGCTGACACGTGCTTGGGCTTTACAGGGAACTTACAGTCACTCACTCACTCACTCTTTTCCCCCAAATCATTTTTTATTATTTATTTTTCAGGGGACTTCCAATCATTAAAAACAATAAGACCCGCAGGAATGAAGCCATAGTGTGAGAAAACAGAGCTGACAGGCTGGTGTGGGTTTCCAAACCACACTCCAGAGGTCATCAAAGGACCAGGTGGGTCCTCTGAACTCCACCAGAGGCAGGGAAGGTGGTGGTGTTTTCCAGATGGCGCCACGATCTCCTGTAAATCCCACAAGCTGCCCAGCAGTCTGACCCGCCTTTTCCCATGAGCTCTGCCTGCCACCTCTATGCAGGCCACCGGCTCCGTGGGAGACTCCCATGCCTCCTCTGGGCGTAGAACCTGTGCGTCAGCAGTGCCCAGATCAAATGCCATCCCCTCTAGAAATCTCCTGGGCGCTCATGCTGCGGGTCCAGTCCTCAACTGTGCACTCCTCTGCTCTATAATTCATCTTCACATGCCAAGGTCAAATCCCACTCCGACCCCTGTTCTCTTCACCACAAAAGTTTTGATTTTTAATGTATTTTATTATTCACAAGTATTTCCACTCAACGGCAAGTTTTTTGAGATTATGCAATGAATTCATCCTTACATACCCAGGTCAAATAAGTGAATGGCAAGAGTGAGAAAAAGGGAATCAGACTCCCAAACAGAATTCAGCAAAGGAATGAGTCCCCAAGATCTTTGTTCTCTCCACAGCTAACAGAAAGCCACATACTCCATTCTGGTGATGCACAGCACTAAAACCTCCTTTCAGAGTGCTTCTAAGGAACTACTTAATCTGAGACCAAAGTTCCAAGTCCTGACAAAACCGATATTTCCCAATCAGCTTTTTAAAAAAAAAAAAAATTTAAAAATGCATCTCCCTTCTTTAGGAACACTAATATGTTTTTATATCTTGGAGTCGAGGGTGTCAGCCAGACAGACTCAGTAATAGCGGTTTTACACACAAACAGTGTGTTCTCCAAGCTAAATGCTATTAGTCATCCGAAACAAAATGCCCTCACTCTCACAAACAGGAAATGAGTGGCCTGGCCCCATCACAGCCAGCTCTGTAAGACTTTCCCCTGGTGAAAAGCTGTACCGTGGACACACACATCCCCAGGAGCAATGCATCCAGGAGAGCAAACTCACATCTAAGTGGCTTCTTCTCAAAAAGAGAGAGGTTCAAAGGGAGCCTGAGGCTCGAGAGGAACCTTCACCACTGGGGACACATTCGCTGGGTCTGCCCTGGCCTTTCCCATTTCATCTCCCGTTAAACACACCCCCACACTACACCAAGGCATCAAGAGCATGTGTCAAAGCCACGAGTCCAGTGTTGACATAAGGACCTTGTTCAGGAACTCTGTGTCCAATGAGACTTCCCTAAAAACTGCTGGAATTGTTCAAAGGATGGCAAACACTAGAAAAGGGATTTTCATGCATAACTCATAAAAGCTCATGAACAGGAATCCAGCATAAACAGGCCTGGAACACCCGGTCCCATCAATGATGGCCTTGTTGGCACTAAAATAACTAAAATTCCCTCTGGGGAATTCCAGTGGTGAAATTAGTTCTCCCTATAAAAAGTCTTTACAGATGATATTTCAGCTCAAGTCAAATACAGCTCATGGACATTCCCTCTTCCTATGAATATTAGAACAGGAATTAAAGGCAAAAATCAAAGAGCCATTCACTTCTTCGGGGGCTAAGGAACTTCCTATGGAACACAGATCAGTTCTCAGTATCTGGTCAGTGAGGACGTCAGGAAGGGAAGCTGATGACTGGGAAGCCTCTGCTTCTTGGTGGATTCACCTACTGAATAGAACAGTTTCCTGAGCAAGGGCTGAGGAGCAAGTGAGGCGAGTTAACCAGTCCACTTGCTGCTTTCTGACCATTACAGAGGACAGTGGTGGCAGTTTGAGGCACATATTTCCTAACCAAGAGAACACCCCACCTGAGCACAACAGTTACCTTTTGCTATAATCTCCTTCAATTTTTAAGAACTCAAAGAGAGGGGCTGCTTAGGTCCAGGCTTGCCTCCTGTAGATTACTGGCCATGAGGCAGTGTGAGTGCACGCACTGACCAGGTGTGGCCATTCGGGGGCCACCCTGGTTGGCTAAAAGTGGAGCCTGCACTGCCCCAAATCACCTGAAGGAGGCGCTCTCATAGCAGGACCCATCAAGCAAGTCTCACTCACTGTGGAGTTTGAGACCCATTTCCCTGAATGTTATACATACAGATCAAGCAGCCTTCAATACCAGTAGAACCCATCTTTTCTTTAAAAAAAAAAAAAAAAAAAAAAAAACAAGATCCTAAACAGCAACCCACAACCACTTCCCTGGCTCTCATGTCACTGTGACTAACACTTCTTTTAGACACAGATAGAGACAAATAATTTTTCCCCCTCTACTCAAACCTAATCAAGAGACTAAGGTTAACCAACATAAATGTCTGGATATCTGACAAAATCCAAAATAGACCAAAAGCCCTAAGCTCCATGTAGCTTTCCCCCAGGACCTCACACATTCAAACACTCAATAGGGAGGAGGTCAGTAAATATTCCAAATATGACCAAACAACCAGTCAATGCTTCCTTCCTCCTCCATCTTCTGATATTCTTATAAAACAGGTCTTCTCTTCCAGGGAGTCCTTAACAGACAGAGAAGTGGCCTTTCTGGGCAAGGAAGCAGAGCTGTCCTTCCCTCTTCCCAAGTACCCAGACACCGTCTAGAAATGACCACTGCTAAGCATAAACCAGAATTGTGTTAATAACTGGTTTGCAAAGGCATTTAAGTTTTTATCTGTGCCAATTTAATTTTTTTTTTTTTTTAAGAAAGAAAACAGGATTACCGTTTTCTGCTTCACTGCAAAAGCAAATCAATAAAATGTTAAGCTGCAAAGGCGAGGGAAGCGGGAGAATCAGGGTTTCAGACAAGGGGTGGTTATAGGTGTTTATGTGTCAGGTGGTCCCCAGAGCAGCAGAGAGAAACTGGCAGAAGCCCATGAACAGTGTGAGGCATCTCTATGTGCACCGGGGCGCCCCCCAGGGGGCCACTCGAAGAACAGCATGGAGCCTCTGCAAGGGAGGAGGAAGAGAGGTAACACCCCCCACCAGGCCCCCCAAACCAGACTCAAGCCCCACTCTCACTGGGCCTGCACATTTGTCCTCACAGCCCCTCTCAAAAATGCCACAAACGCAGACTTCTTTTAACACAGAGATGTTTTGTACAAATGAGAAGTTTGCTCTTTCTTTTCTCTTTCAATTTCTTACCTGCCCACCCCATATTTTACATCCACCCTGCTACCTTCAGAATGAATAGGTTTCCTTCTGAAGTGTTCATTCACAGGCCGTTAACTTCCTTCCCAAGTGACATAACTATCCCAAAAAGAAAGTAAAATAATTATGTTTGCAAAGTGTGTGGAGAAGCTGGCCCCTGTGCCTGTTTTCTTTCCAGCACAAGCACGTTACTATGGAACAGTCACCTGGAGCTCAGGAAAGGGGACAAACACCACCACCTAGGGCAGAAGGGATGGCACACTGCCTGGGATGCTGTCACCCTCCAAGGAACATAGTCCCACCAGGAAACCAGGAAGGAAGGGTCTAGTGGCTCTCCCTGGCTGGTGGGGAAGCCCCGTCCAGGGAAGAAATTGCACATGTGGGCGCTGCAGCCATGTAGACGGGCACCAGCGGTAAGGCCAGCTATGGACAAGCCCCGCTGCAGCTGGCTAGCCAAGTGACCTGTGCTCACAGCTCCTCGGGGAAGTTATCAAAGTCCAGACCACCAGAGAGGCTCTTAGGACGAGGACTAGAGCGGCCATCTGACACACCCAGGACCACCTTTCCATCCTGTTTCCTTGCAGAAAGTGGTAGACAAGCCTACCTCACCTGCTTCATTCTATTAAAAAAAAAAAAAAAAAAGGAAATTCGACCCTTTTGCTGCTTTCTATAGGAATTCACTTATGAAAGTATCAAAAGTATAATAGACTCTTCAGTGATTCCTTATTGTGATAAAACGCACAGAGGTATAACACAGGAAGTGCACACATCCCTCAAGAGTAATGAATCCAGCAAAGCAACACACGCACAGATTATGTGGAACACTCAGGCTTGTGACAGCAGCCAGCAGGTTGAGTGATGGCCTAATATGGCACGTAATTAATGAGTTCCATCATAACTTTTTGTTTTATGATGCTCCCTTTTATATCCCAATAGTCAATTTAATAGCATTTTAAATGGGAAGAAAACCACAAGAGAGGAGGAGAAAGCATTAGGTATCTTATTGAATCACAAATCTTACAATCTGATTTTTTTAATTCCAAAAGTGACCTAATAAACTTGCTTTATAATTATATCCATCCTTTTCTTTGGGGTTTTTCATTTATTTTTGGTAATCATGCAAAGGCTTTGATTGAGATACATTGTCATTTTAGTTAAGTATTGTGTTCCCAGGATGAGGACCCTATCTTGGGCTCCTCTGAAGCTTGACCTCAGGGACACAGAGTGCTACCTCTCATGTTCCCAAATAGTTGGAGCCTCTAATCCATTAAATTGCAGCATAGGCAATATGCATGAGCAATAACTTCAGAAATTTAAGCTTTGGGATGATTTCTTCAGATGGAAATTTTACCTTGAGAAAAATACACTGGCATCAAATTTTTCAGTTTTAGGCCTTCACCAAGTTTTGAAATTCACAACCTATGTTGAAAGTTTCCTGCTTACTGAGAAAGCATCTGACAAGAAATGAACCACTTTGGCTGCTACAAGAGCCAGTATAGTGCTCAACAGGGGCCTGCCCTAGACCCAAAAGAGTAAGGAAAAACCCTCGACTTCAGCTTTTATGCAGGCCTTCACCTGCCTTCCATCACGGGCAACTGTGGTACTAAATACCGTGGGTGAGCTTAAAGAGTCTGCAATTTTAAAGAATATTCTGTGCAAAAATTATTAATTTGGGGTCTGAGGTAGTGGTTTAGTGGTAGAGCACTTGCCTAGCACAGGTGAGGCACTGGGTTTGATGCTCAGTACCACATTAGTAAAATAAATAAAATAAAGGTATAAAAAATTACTTTCTATTTTCAGGAAAGCACCATAACTACCAAAATGCATGGACTCTTGCTACAATCTATTCCAGTTGGCATCTGTGTTCCTCTCTTAACAAATTAGGAAGGATTCTTTGAAAAGTTTGTATCATCTGAGTTTGCAACAATGTAATCAGCCTGAGAAAAAATACCAGCCAGTAAGAAGGAAGAGGATGCAGACTTACCATTTGCTGTATTCTTTTTAAAGTTGTCCAGGAATTCCTCCAGCAGTTGGGACTGGTTGGGGGAGGGCAGCAGACCCTTCTGGTCCCTGGAGAACAGGTCACTGTCCGACCAGGAAGTACACAGGGTTGCTTTTGTGTCCAGAGGCCGGGCAATCAAAGTGAGTCCAACGCTCTTCTCAGAAAACAGGGCCTCCATCTGCTTGAGGTCAAGATCAGACACAGCTTCCCCATTTAAGGTCATGATTTCATTGCCCGTTCTCAATCCTGAGCAGCAGCATAGGGAAACAGGAAGAAAACAGGTTATTGAAATATCTGGAAGTCTGCAAACTCAAACCGTGCACCCTGAGGGATGGTTTTGCCTGTTGCTTCCCTCAGAGAAAGAACCACATCTTACAGTAGCTAGAAGCCACTCAGAGCCACAGCACTAAAGGGAAGAGTTCTGACATGACACAATTTGCAGAGCCACTGATTGATGAATGTTCTGAGGGCAAATGCCCTGGGAAATGGAGTTTGCTTTATCTGTGTCTGCCTGCCTCTCATACTCTCTCCCTCCATCTGTACACATGAACGCATGCTCTCTCTTTTAAAATGTACATGTGCATGCACACAAGCTTTCTGTGTCCATATACACATGCATTTTCAATTAAACTCTTAAGTTTATTTTCTTTAAAATTGCAGGAGAAACCATTTTTTTGACAAAACAAAACAAAAAATTGCACAAAGTAGACCACATTTCTACAGTTTGAGAGTTAGAGAGAACAGACATGGTGCCACACGGACCTCCCCCATATGCCAAGCCATCAGGGAGAACGTCACTGATAAATATCCGGCTGAGATGCTGGTGCTCGTCCACCTGGGCTGTGACTGCAAACCCTGGGAATGAAAAGAAAAGTTAAATTCACCTCACCCCTCCACTTCCCCAACCCATTGGCAGTATTTCCTTGAACATTTGTCTCCTGGTAAATTCACAGTGTTATTACTGTGGCTACTCATCAATGTTCATATTCATTCTTTTCATTACTCAGGCCTTGTTCCCAAATATTGACATATTTTATTCTAGTAATGTAAATAGTAATGTAAAAAAGAGAAAGGAAGTTCAGAATCTACTGTCATTCTCTGAAAACGTGAACATAAAACAACAGGTCCAAAGAGGGGGGGTGGGGACCAGCAAGGCCGAGTGGCACAGAGCTCCCTGCACTTACCAAAGTCAGACACACTCCCCGTCTTCGTGAGCTGCACATCATAAATGTTTAGTGGAAAGACTTCTATTTCATCATAAACCTGCAAACGGCAGAAACAACAAAATCAGAGGTTTGATATTATGGTATCTTGGATTATTTTTTACTTTTTTTTCCATAACAAAACAAGAACGCTATCAACAAACTACACTTTAGATGAGGGACATTTCCAAACCATGTGCGAAATTTAAGCCATTTTCCCTCAAAATTACATTTTTCAAACCCAAAAGGCCTCAGATATGATTCAGATTCCCTTTTCCATAGTTAATGCACTCACCTGTTCTTGCATGTATTCACCCAGGGCAGGAATATAGCACTCGAAGCTCTCATCAACTAATTTTCGAAGTTGAAGTCCATAGTGACTGGGTTCCAAGTGCCTCATCTAGGGAAAAAAAAGACAGGAATTCAGATTTTAAATGTTCTTTCCAAATTTATCATTGTTCAGCAGGCCCATTAAAATCAAAGTAGAAATCTCTTTTTTTAAAAAAAAGAAAAGACTATAAACCAGGCATAGTGGCACATGCCTGTAATCCTAACAGTCTGGGAGGTGAGGGAGGAGGATTGCAAATTCAAAGCCAGCAACAGCAACTTAGAGAGACTCTCAGCAATTTAGCAAGACCCTATTTCAAATTTAAAAAAAAAAAAAAGAACTGGGGACATGGCTTAGTGGTTAAGTGCTGCTCCTAGGTTCGATCCCTATCGCGCGCACGTACACACACACACACACACACACACACACACACACACACACAAAGACTATATAATTTGCTGAGTTTAAAACTATAAAAGAGCTCAAATTTTATGTAAGAAAGAATAGACAAATAATCATTTCTAGGAAATGATTTTTCTCTAAATGATTTTATCATTAAATGCAAGGGATGCATTTAATGATAAAATTAAGGTAAAACAAATCTGATGGTAGAATATACTTTGCTATAATGGTAAACGCTGTCTCTTTATATATTGGTTGAATGTAACTTTAAGTGGCTTCCCATAACTAAAGTAGATGTGAATAATCTCAGGTTCTACAGACCTCAAAATTGGGAATTTCCCACCACATAATTTCTCAAAAGAAAAATGTACAAATACACATTCTTTCTCCCACCCTATACATTTTCAACACTGAGAAGTTTACTCAGGCCTATGAATACCACTGTTGTTTTTCTGCATTAAAAACCTCTCATACTGGAACAAAAGGCACATACGTTTCTGAGGCTGCAGGGTACATATGTAAACATATAGAATCCTAAAGCCTCAAGTCAAAATGACAGGAGAGTACTAAAAGCAACCATCAGCCTTATCTATTGCCTGCATGTGGTACAGAGTCACCAACTCTACATGTAGCCTTTTTTCTCCATTACACACATTACACACTCTCAATATTTAACTTCGATATTTAAGCTCTACTGTGCCACCTGGTGGTCTGAAAGCTTCCGAGCTTCCTTTGTGAATGGATTTCATCTGGCTGCAGGCTGTCTTTAACACTTATCATGTACTTCCTTTTCAGACTAGGAATAAAGTCTAGTTTGAATAATGAATAAAACATCATCTTGTGTCAATCTCCATGAAGCAACTGTGAATGGTATCGAGTTACTTATTTTGTCTGGAGAAACCAGGTAAAAGGATTTAAGATAATATCAAAGCACTTCACATTTATACCACCTTCATAACAGAGTACCATCTCCAGGTAACTGAAGTGGCAATACACATGAGAATCATCCTAGGTGTAAAGGTATTTAGAATTTAGATAGAATACTCAGGTTCTTCATGGAGGTGAACAACTCGTTCTGCTGAAGGGATCAAAGAAGGCAAATAAATATATCAACTAGTACACCAACATGCTCCCTCTGTAGAAGCCTTTTACACTACACCAAATTAAAAGGGACAGGAGTGTGGCAATTAATTCTATTCATAAGTATATTTGTGCAGTAAAACCCATTCATTACCTTGCATGCCAAGGTCAAAATGTCTTCCACTCTGTGTTCTGGCTTGATGGTTACAGTGACTCCTTGATTGTCCTGAAAGTGAATGTAAGCCTGGATTTCCCACGTGATGTCGCGGGGAGCACCATCTGCTGCTGACCCATATAGATGCAGAAGTTCATCCACCTGTTTTGAGATACGGGAAGAAAGCGCACACAGGTTAGACACTCAAATGAAGGAAACTCCTGAAAAACTGTCCCCTTGATTTATGAAGTGGTTATCATAAGCCCCTCCACACTCCTCCTGTAGCAGCTTCTCACAACCTCTGGGTAGCGCAGCCCGTTTCCCCCTGGTCCACGTGGGTGAGACTGAGGCCCAGCAAGGGTGCAAGATCAGCAGACTCCTGTTCTTTCCACTCTACCTTTCTCCACGCAGATCAAGACAGAACACCAAAATCCATTCAGGGCTACCTGGTGTGCAGTCTGACTGCTCAAGATCTATGTTTGAGAAGGTCCACTGTGAAACTTGCATCTAAACTACGATCCTCCTCAAACCTCATCCACGACCTCTGCTCTCCGCCTGCATCCTGAGGCTGAAGTGCACTTCACTTAATCCAAGAACAAGTTTCCTCGAGTTTCTAATTGCTTTTTAAAAACTAACCCGAGTCCAGAGGAAGTCTTTCGGCTGTTTTCTGTGTAGGCACTCTGGAAATCACCCCCAAATACCATCTTTAGGAGGCTTTTCCAAATGGCTTACTTTCCTAAATTTCACTGTCACAGTCATTGGATAATTTCATGCTAATGTGTTCTATGATTTATTAAAGAATAGTTAAAGGGGCTGGGGATGTGGCTCAAGCGGTAGCGCGCTCGCCTGGCATGCGTGCGGCCCGGGTTCGATCCTCAGCACCACATACAAACAAAGACGTTGTGTCTGCCGAAAACTAAAAAATAAAAAAATTTAAAAAGATTAAAAAAAAGAATAGTTAACATTTATTAAGCAATTCAGAAATGTTTTTCTCAGGCTAGGTTCTTGTATTTTCATTGTGATCAAAAGTAACAGACTCTATCACTTAGGCAGCAAAGAGCAGCCTAGGGCAAGCCATTTAAGTGGCTAAGCCTCAGCTCCTATTCTGTCAAAGGGGATTATTATAATTACTTGAGTTTGTTCACTAACCATACACACTTCTGTGAACAAAGGAAGTCATATATGTGAAGATGTCTGATATACTAGAAAACATCACATATTGAGTCAATGTTTTCACATGGGTCATACCCCAAAATTACCATGGATGGGTGATTTTACATTTAATTCCATTAATCTTTTAAATACAAAGCAAAAGATTCTCCTCCATAGGATTTAAATACTAGAATAAAAACAATAAAGAAATTCAAAAGAACGGGTTTGGGCAGAGCCAGGGAAGAATCCATCTTTCTGAGTCGTCTTTTTGACACTTTTGGATCTGTCACGAATCCATCACTTTCATCACATTTTCCTGGAAGGATGATCACAGCCAGAATGATTGTCCCCTCATGTGCCAACATGAAGGAAAAGAGACAAAGGAGCAGATGCCTGGAGCCAAGGATGCCAGGAACCAGCCGGGACACCACCATCTCCTGAAGGCTCCAGGCCCACACCAACCACAAGCTTTCCCAGTTCATTCTTCCAGGGACCTCTACGTGGGCAGTGATTCAACCAGGTGCCTGGGCAGCAGCCCTGCAAGCGCCACCTCTTAAACTACTGTTGCGACTCAAACTAAAACCCCAGCAGAGGGCGCTGTGGAGTAAGAAACCACAGAAGACCAGTTACTGTGCTGGGTGACTTAATGCTGCACTTTCAGATCAGAACAGGAAAAATGTGACTGAGGTTAACAGATAGAGGAGAAACTTGAGAAATATAAATCCACAGCCATGCCTTGCTGCCCTGTGGCCCCATCCCCTGCCATCCGCCATAGGAGTAGCTACAGATCCATGCCCCACCAGACGGCCCTCTCAGGTGGGCACCACCATGACATACTATTTTCAGGTGAGAAAAAGAAGGTGCAGAAAATCCTAGAAACTTAAATCCTAAGCCCGCTGAACCTGTGTATGTCTCTCCATGGGGATCTGAACCCTGAAGTCTGGTTTTAGCCTCTGCATAACACCCTCACCCTGCACAGAAATGTCACCCTGGTGGCTAACTCCTTGTAGAGGGGACATGACCTAACATTCCTGATTTCTTTCATTATCACACATGCCAGTTCCAGTCAAACAAACTGGCTCACCTGACTTTCCCCAAAAAGGAGTAGCTACAGATCCATGCCCCTTTCAATTTCCTTGCCTACCTCACAGCTTCGGCGCTGAAATCACACGTCCTCCAACCCTTTTTCAATGCCACCCCTTCCTCTGAAATGCCTCCTTCCTCTGCCCCACCTATCCCTAATTCCGCTCCCCTAGATGAGCCCACTTGCCTATTCCTGGCATAATGTGTGTTTAGCAAAGCCCAGCTCACACGATGGTCAGCTGCAGGTCCTTCCACCTGGGGTGGTCAGAGGAATGACAGCACAGATTTTGACCTCCTCATCCCTAGCCTCCATCAGCCCTTACCATGGTGCACTATACCCACAACACCACAGCTCACGGGGTGCCCAGCCCATGGGTGCTGGGTTGGATGCAACTAGAAATTTGCACCCTACACAGGCTTCGAAGGTGAAGGTCATCTATTGGCCAAATACGATTTAAGGCTGTTTTTTTGTAATGTCAGGTCCTTAACACCCCCAAATTTAAAGAGAACAAATCAACAGACTATTAAAGGGAAGAAATATTGAATGAAAGAAAAGTACAAAGGTAAATAGAGAAATAGAAGGAAAGACAAGAGATAAGTCCTATTATATTCAATTATTTTTAAATTTGGCTTTTTGCCTACAGCTACTCTGAGGCTTCATTTCTTGAGTCTATACTGTTAACTAAGCTCTAGTGAATAATACAAGATGCCCATCAAAGCCAAGGCCATCAAAGTTCACACTTTCTCAATAGACCCGACAGTGAAAAATTAGATGAGATTTTTGCGCGCACACACACACACACACACACACACACCACAAATGCATGTAATACAAAAAAAAAAAAGTAAAAACTGCTGGGTGTGGGCTGAGGTGATAGCTCAGTGGTAGAGCACTTGCCTGGATTCGTTTCTCAGCACCGCATACAATAAAAATAAAGGTTCACTGACACTAAAAAAAAAAAAATTAAAAAAAAAAAAATCCGCCAGTGTGGTGGTGCATGTCTGTAATTCCCGGGACTCAGGAGGCTGAGGCAGGAGGATCACAAGTTCCAGGCCAGCCTCAGCAACTTAGCAAGGCCCTAAGCAGCGTAGTGAGAACTTATCTCAAAATAAAAAATAAAAGGGCTGGGGATGTTGCTCAGTGGTTAAGCACCCTGGGTTCAATCCCTGGTACCAAAAAAATAATAAATAAATAAAACCTGATTATTCAAAGAAAGCTTCAAGAATGTGGAACTAATTAATTAGAACTAGAAAACAAACCTACTTGATGATTACAGATCTTCTAGGTTGTTGAGAGCTTTCCCCTTTGGAGAGAAAGCTGGATGGATTCCCTTGAGAAAGGTCAATGCTATCTAAGCTAAAAATACACATGCTTTAGTTTCAATAAGCCAGATAAATATTCTGACATTCTTTTCATAAAAGGAATAGAGAATCTTGAAAACAAACTAAAACTTGTTTCCATCTGGAAAATTCTTTTCCCAACATATCCTTTGCAAAGGTACTACATTAAATCTTTTTAACCACTCACCCAGAATCCCCCCAGTGGCTACCTATCAAGACTGCTGCCTATCCACACCACCTCCCTGTGTCCCATTAAAAACTTCCAACTGTTTGTTCAAGTTTCCAGTCTCTGGAGAACACTGATGAAGGTGGCAAAGATACACGAACAGGAAGACAATCTGGTTCAGGACCAGCCTGGCTAGGCCTGGCTAGCCTGGTCACCATGTCTCTGCACTTCTGTTTCTTTACCTTTACGAGATTAAAAACACCAGCCTCACAGGGAGACAGGAGAACGGTGTTTGAAAGACACACTCTGAAGACTTTCAGAAGGGCAGCGTGGACGGGGGCACTAGGTTGTTCTACCCATAACCATTTTTAAATGAAATGGCAGTTCAAGGATGGCCATGTCAGAACTGCAGGGGAGTCATCCCATTTAAAAAAAAAAAAAATCCGGGCAACCCAGGAGAGTGGGGCCACTGACGCCTAGAGCACCTTGCCCTCCAGCTCGCCCTGGCCATCATGACGCGGGAGCAGAGCGATCTGCAGCCAATCGGCAGCCACAGCACCCTGACCAGTTAACACTTGCAAATCTGCTGCTCCCTCCTTGCAGGGCGACGTCTCTTATTATTATTACTTGAATGGTCCTGAAACCACATGTCAGATTCCTTCTGCTCAGTATGGAAACCCGTGTGTTCTCACAGCAGATGCTTTTGGATCAAATGCCTGGTAATTACTACTTGGATCACGGGAGGGGAGCGAGTAGCAAAGTCGCAATCTGGCTGTCACAAATGGGCCGGCACCGCCACAGTTGCCGATAAAAGGAAAGTCTATTAGCAAGTGAGATGAGGAGCAGGCACAAAAGGAGGTATGTGCTCTGGGTGTCCTTAGCAGTGAAGTGTCACAGAGGCCCAGTGTTTACTTCCTTCTTGGGCTGGTGCCCGAGCATCATTTGGAAGGAAGGGAGACAAAGGCCCGGATGGCCAGCTGTACATACATGCGTACACACGTCCAGGGACCATACACGTCTGTCTGTGGCCGGGCAGGGCTCCAGATGATCTCCCTATTTAAACAGCGTATCCTGCGGTCAGGAGTCAGTTCTTAATTCACATTTTCCACTTAACAAACCGACATGAGGTCCCCCCACACCCATCTAGTTAGGAGCTAATAACTAATACAACAATACTTCATTCACTCGCTGCCATAAAGTTGGGACACCCCAGGCCAGTTTTCCAGGAGAGAGGGCCAAGGCCAGAGGCTGGCAGGATGTCTGGGATGCAGCTTCTGAGGCAGATGACCCTCGGAGCCTGGTGGGGGGTTGTTGTCACAATCTCCATAACAAACTCTGCCGGCCACACTGCAGGAGGCTCCTCCTTACTCATCAAGGAGGAGACCAAAACGTTTTCATTTTTGGCTAGCCAAGGTGTCACTTTAAAAATGCTCAAATGAGACTGGCTTTATTCCAGCCCTAACAGACTTTGGATTAGGGTGATTAAGTGCTGGACAGGACGGGAAGCACCAATTAGAGTGTTTAAAACTGCGCGCGGCCCCTCCCTCACAATGGCCTTTCTGTGTTACTCAAATGGACATATTGTACTTACTGTATAAAAATAGATGGTTTGTGCTGGTTATAAATAGTCTCCAAGAGTGATTAGCAGAGGAAAAGCAGTGTAAATGTAATATTTAACTCCTTGGCCTAGCTACAGGAAGAATTTTGAGGCCAAGACTAATTTTTTTTTTTTTTTTTACGTACGCCCTTAGTTTTAGCTGCAATTCGATTCAGACCTAGTTAGCTCAGTGCTGCAGGCAGCACAGAAAGAACAGACTCACCAGATGCACCACTAAAACAGTCCTGCCCACAAAAGGACCGTCTTTGATTATCCCTATACTGGAAGTGATGCATAGTTAAAATAAACAGGGATCGCTGAATATACATGCTTTAAAAAACGGATGCAGCAATGGTTTTCTCTCACCCCTGGTGCTTTGGTAAGGTCTGTCAATTAAATCACAAGATGCGTTGGTAAGTTGAGCTTGATTTAAATAAGCACAAAACTGAATTTCACCATTGATGACTATTTTAGCAAATTTGACTGTCAAAATCCACCATAAATTCAGATAACAGAAAATGTTTTAAGCAAATAAGCAAGGATTTTATTAAAATCAAAGGTGAAAGAAAGACTCATCATGACTCCCAGCCCAGTGTGCCTGGGAGGGGTAAGAGTGCCTGAGATATAATCTCTTTAACTTTTAAAGTAAGAATTTTAAATTGTTATTGATGTTGGAAGAGATAAGACCCCAAAATTTTCTCAGAGAGCAAACACTTCTTCTCAGCCATTAGAGGACGGCACCTAACACAATTAGCAGACTTTCATAAGCTAGTGCTCTACCCTCGGCAGTGTGTTACCGATTTAGAATATATACCTAACAAAGGAATACACACAAACTCTTCAGACCAAGGGTCCTGGTTACCAGGTATCCTGGACGCATACGCCCGACAGGCAGCCAATAGGAAAAGGCAGGAGAGAGTAAAACCAGGAAATAATGGGGATGCATCAACCGCAGCAAAGAGTCCTGTCCCCGGAGGACGGTCCTGTCCCCGGAGGACGGAGAAACGGATGCCAACTGAACAGCCTCTGCAGATGCACAGAACCCAAGGGGCTGGGAAGGGAGGCCATTCATCATGAAAGGTCTGACTTCTGACCACTCATCATGACTTCTAGAAAAGGAGGCACTCGTCCCCCATGGTTGATTAAATCTAGCAAAAGGAGAACACAGACCAGGAGCCACTTCGGAGGCCCAGCTTCCTGGTACAAGATGCTCCGTTGCATAACCTGTCTATTGGCAGCCCTGTCCCTAAGGACGGAGGTGATGAGGAGCAAGGCACCCAGCAGAGGCTCTCCTGACCCATCTTAAGCTCACTCTCCAGGAAGCAGGATTCTGCAGGCCGAGCTGTCACCTGGAGCTGTCTCAGCAGCATGATGGCCAAACAGCTCGGAATCAGCCTTACGTGCACGCAGAATACGGCCATCTACGCTGTATATGTTAGGATGACCCAAGGGTTCCTCCTCACTCCCCTTCCCCGGTCTAGTCACAGGGTCTAACACTCGACTTTCCTCTATTTTTTTCCGAATTAAATTCCCAATTCACTGAATTATCCCTATTGACTCACTAAAGAAGGCTGCCTGCTTCTGCAAAGGGATATTAAGTTTGTCTAAGCCTATCATCATTAGCTTTTCAATTCCAACAAACAGCTCAGAGCTTCTTTAGAAATAACACTGAAGACAAAATGCTTTGGTGAGGGGGAGGTCAGAGAAACAGATCCAAAACATGCACCAGCTTCTAGGGCAAGGTGTGGGTTTTAAAAAGGCACCAAAGAACAGGCCCGAGTACTTCACCCCACTTCAGAATGTCATTCGGAAACAGCTGAGGAGTTTTTGGTAAGAAGCGCATCTGGAGCCTGGGAAGAGAGTCTACTGGGCTTTGCAGAGGGCACCTGGAGACACCCACAGCACCGAATGTATGGCAGGAAGACCTCCAGGAACGAGGAGAGGAAAACGCAGTTTGGGGTTCACTCAACTTCAGGTAAGGAAAAGAGAAGCCCCAGTGAAGAGGCTCTCAGGACCTTAGTCGAGTAGTGCCACTAATTCGAGGATGGTGTTGTTGGCATGAGTTTACCTCCCCAAAGACTTGGCATTCAGGACACATCTTAGTCTACCTAGTAGGGACCATTTCAATTCTAACTTTATTTTCAACAGATTCACATAGAGATTCTGATGAATCTGTTGAAAGTAGAATGCTGAGCCAGCATTCCCTGCTTCACAGAGCATCTGTGTCACTGATACAAATCAAGCTGGCTGCCTGGAGCAGACTTTACCTCGCTGGAGTTGGTGGAGCTCTGAGGTAGCTGGGTTCCAGAAAATCCATGGCTGCTATTCGAATCAAATATCTGACAGACAGGGGTAAAAGAGAAAAAAAAAATGGCTCTGAGAAGTTCATATGGCATCCACCCTTTTACAGTGTTTAAAAATTAAAGTTGTGTAACATAAGATCTTCATTTCTCAATTTGTAATGTCTAATATTCTAACCCAATTGAAGGTCTAACTTTGAAGAAAAAAAGTTGCTTTCTTTCTTCCTAGTCATGTATTTTACTTTTCTATGATGTCATATATTATTCAAGTCATTCTGAATCTTTTTGATGTCACTTTTGACAAGTTCACATTTTTGAAGAGATGGAACAGAGCTCAGAGTTGGCAAAGGCTCCAAAATCAAGCTTATCCTTTCTTTTAATGCATGCAGAATAAATTTTGAAAGAAAACAGCTAAATGTTAAACGTGGCTGTGTTTGGATAGACAGACTACGAAGCATTTAAGTTTCCAAATTTCCTTCTAAATTTTGTAGATAACTAGCATTAAAGATCATTTAAACATTTAATAATATCTACTAAATCAACTTGATTCAATTATATATATACTAATAATATAGTTGGTGTCATCTTTTTTTTTTTTTTTTTAAATACAAAAACGTATGTTCAAACAAATGCTTTTTTGTCCATCAATAAACTTTTTGCTGGGAACATTTACCATATATGCTGGGGTAAAGACCATTTTAAGCTCATTTGTAATTAGCTAAACACCTACATCTAAGAAAAACAAGCAAGCTATCCATTTTAATGACACAAAATTGATCATCTTGAATAAAATCATGATTGGCCTTAAAGACATCATTCAAACATCTCAGAAGTTCAGCTCAGGAAGCACAGGCCCAGTGTGCAAGAACGAATTTGTGACCATAAGTCCCAGCATTATGTGCAACTATAATGCACCAATAAAAAAAATATATGGTGGTGGGGGAGAAAACCTGGGCCCAGTGTAGCCAATGACTTATATTTTAATTTGCATAATGCATTGTAGTCATAAGTAGAAGTATGATTTTAAAGTGTGATATTCTTGGCTACGTAAAAGAAGACGTGTGTTTCTGCTATCTTTCCATCAGCTAATCCACTCCCTCCAACTTCTGACCTTGTTGTTTCAAGGTCTTAGGTAAGTCAAAGAAGTTGATACTAGCCCTTTTATTCACCTAATTCATAAATGCATAATGTACTTCTGAATAAAGAGTCACACACGAATTAGAAAATAAAGTTCCACGAAATGTGACCACTCTTTCCCATGACACTGAAAGTATATTCAGAAGAATGGCAGCCCTCTGAAAATAAAACCAAGAACTCCTCCCCAGGGCACTGCACACATTCTCCCCACTCACAGGATCAGATCGTCACACAACTTATCTTTCTACAGTATTTGAAAAAATAATAACCCTAAAACACACCAATCGCACCATGAAACTCCTTGTCACAGGCTATGTTATGGGCATTAGGCAACACTTCAGATCTGAACACAATTCGCCCGTACTTGGGCGACATTCCAATAGTAAATGTTCAGGCTGTCTTTTCTTGGTGAAATGGTAAAAGAGCCACTACTTCTAAAGGGAAAATAAGCAGCAGCAATTGTCCAGTGTTTCAGGGTTTTGGATTCAAGGCAAATAAGTCCCAGCCCTGCCCCTAGGGTGCTGCCACACAAGGCTACGGTGAGTGATTTAACCTCTCCTAGTGTCAGTCTCCTTTTCTATAATACAAGCTGATGAAACTCGTTCTTCATATTTCAAGGTTTGAGTGAAAAAAGAATCCCGCACTATCAACAGAATTTAGCTGCAGTCGCTCTGATTGGTATTAACTTTCTACATTTATTTTAATATGAAGGCTATGGGAAAATAAATGTTGGAACCAAAGGCACTGAAGAGTGTGGATTATTGTCTGATAATTCTTCGTGTGCCTAAGCACTACACAAGGTTCCCGCAGGTGTGCATGGGCACACAGAGCAACTTGCATATACTTCCCTTGGAATCAAAAGTCCATGCCAAGATGGATTGCTTTGAACAAACTCTTTTTTTGGAGGGGGAGGGTACTGGGGATTGAATTTGGGAGTACTTGACCTCTGAGCCACATCCTTAACCCTATTTTGTATTTATTGAGAGACACGGTCTCACTGAGTTGTTTAGCGTTTTGCTAAATTGCTGAGGCTGGCTTTGAACTCACGATCCTCCTGCCTCTGCCTTTAAAGCCACTGGGATTACAGGTGTGTGCCACCATGCCTGGCCTAAGCAAACTCTTATTTCACCCTGAAGAGAGCATGAACACCTACAGTTCGTAGCAGGCCAATAAACAGGGGCTTCAGGAAGGTCGCCCCAGCTGGAGTCCTTCTGAGCCGGGACTCACCTGAGTCACGGACGCTCTTTTCTCCCTCCCTCTCCTTGCCAGCGTGTCCAGTCCTTTTAAGGAAGAAAATATGCCCTTCTTGCTCCTCCCTCGCTGGGTCAGCGAAAGGGTTCTTTTCCGGAGAGCAGAGTCATCTCTAGAACACACCTAATTTAAAACAGTTTAGAAAAATCAGAGAAGCATTCACAGTTGCCCTGGAAGAAGGAAGCTCTGCTCACTAGAAACCTGTCCTGGTGGGTGTCAAGGGCTGCTCCGTGTCCCGAGTACTAGGACCCACCATGCAGCTCTCTCCTACCAGGCAGCACAAGCCAAGGTGGAGCTTTCAGACTCCCTCAGGAGCAATCCCAGAAAACCCAGTGCAGCTCTGACACGAACAACCCTCCTTGCTTCCTCATGCCACTGTCACTACTCCTCAAGGATCCCGCCTGCCCGGTGGCATGCAGAGGAGCTGAGGGCAGGCAGGTGTGGACACGAATATGGACTAACTGTCCGCTAGCAGTGGGGTTCCTAAAAGACGCAGTAGAGAAACCGGGCTCTCTCTGGTCTCCTCTGCACATCCCAGCCCCTGGTCTTTGCATGAGTCCCGTCAGATACTAGATTCACTTCCCGAGGAGCTGAGGGGGACAAGCTGGAGAAGGACAGCCACTGTGATCCTCTCCCAAAGAACTTACCAGAGCATGGAAAGAAGACACGGATAAGACTCCCAGCCTGCCGAGGGCCAGCTTGGAGGGACGGCTGGCAACTGCAAGGAGACTCTTGGGGTTCGGTAACTCCCCGCCTTGTAAGCTGGCCAGGTAGCAGCGCATCCTGAATAGGTCCGTGTGAAATTTCTCCAGATTCTGCTCCCACTGTTGGATCTTAAACAGCAAAAGCAGAGGGAACTTGAATGAAACTTAGGAGTTTGCATGGACCAAGTAGAAAATGCAATCAAACGTCAAGGAAAAATTAGTTTCAGCTGGAGTTGCAGAGGTTTAAACCAGCCCTCTCTGCTCGCCACTTCCGTGCTCCCAACAAAATACACTTATCAGGGCAGCCAAAAACCAAGGGTGGCTGGTGGTCCCGATCCCGTGCCATGCCAAGATGGCATGATCTTTGGAGAACTCCGGCATTAAACCACACTGACTTACAACAGGATGCAAAATCAAAACATGATTTTTTTCCCCTTTGTTTCATTTCCCTTCCCATTTACAGCCTGTGATCCGAAAGCAGATGAACTGAACTGGCTCTGTAAAGGCAGGGCCTCTGCAGTCCTGTTCACTTGAGTAACTGACTCGGAACAGTAAGAAGCAAATGGACTTGGGGGGTGAGGACAAACAGAGCTGGGACCGCTATTTTAGGGATCTTGAGAATAACCACCATCTGTACATCTGAATGAAATTAAAGAATCTACGGTTATTTACACGACGGAAATTCCTCCTAGTTCTTCAAAACTGAAGTCCTGAGTGGGTGAAGAAACAGTCCAACCCTGGGGGCCTCCGTCACTTTCCCAAGGATGTCACAGTGTGTTACACACAAGCATTACTCCATTAAGATGGAAACTATAGGTGGAGAGAGGCTCTGGTCAGTTGCCAATATGGAGCTCTGAAGCCAAGCAGAAAGCTGGCTCCACAGGTCTGGAGGACCATCTCAGAACGCAAGAGGCCTACAGCAAGGGCCCATCATGAAGAGCTCAGGACAGGGATTATGTCACTGCCTTTGCAGCCACCGCATCTCCAGTTTGCCAAGTTGCTTCTTAATTCTGGATCAATAATAATTTGGAGGACTTCCAACCCTGGACACTGTGACCCCTTCAGTCTCTCCCTGCAGAAAAGTTACAAATTCTGGGTATTCCCCAGACCTCCTCTAAGTTGTCTGTATTACTTCCTTAGGAAGGTCACTGAACAACTTTTCTGTGGGAAAGAAATATAATGGCTATAAGATCTTAATATAATAATTCATTGATTCATCACTGTCAGTAAAACAATGAAGTCACTCACGAGAGCATTGAAAGGACCTGAATGTCCACAAGGAATTTAACCAGGGTAAAGGGTCTACTTGCCCTTGGACGTCTCTCCCTCTGGAGATGGCCCTCTTCTCCTCTGAAGGTGTGTCTGCTTTCCTAAATAAATCTGTCTGGGGTGGGATTTTCAGTATCCTTGCCAATGGTGGAATAACCTACTGGTGTTAGCCAGAGCGAACAGCAGGACACGGTGGCTTTTAAAACAGAGATGACTCAGTCTTAACCCCAAAGAGTCCACCCATCAGGTCCCAGGTTTAAGACAGTATAGATTTCAAAAGTGCCTCCTGTGATTCTGGTGCCCAGCCTTAGTGAGAACCACTGCTCAAAACCAACAGGAGACTTCAAATGGGAACTGCAAATCTCTTCTTGGTCTCACCAAATTAGAGAATTCTAGATTCCAGGTGTGACAGGGATAAACTGAGGCTATCAGGACCCTAAGCTGCAGTGGAAACTAGACTTCCAGCTCCACCTCATAAACCTCTTCCCCTCTAGATGGCTCCTGAAAATCCATAATCACAGACGTTCTCCTTTGTCCTCTCACAATATGTAGATATTTCCAGATTGGGTGACATATTGAAGCTTACAAGATCTCCCTCAACACACACACACTCAGTGTGAAATTGCTGAGACTACTTTCTGGGAGGTCTACTGGGACTGTAGACCTGAGAGGAAGGTAAACGAAGAAGTCACTGGCTGCCAGAGGAAAGATGTGCAGACCATCGTAGTGGATTAAAAGGATGAAGGAAATAAGAGCCCAGTCTGGACCAGTCACCGCAGGTCAGGAAAGATGACAATCTCTTACACTTACACCCAGTTCTACAGCCTACAGAGTATTTCTTAAAGTGCCATTTAATGTATTCATGTGAATACCCATCAAAGTACCACTGAAAGGCAAGGACAGTTTGATCCTACACAATATACAAGGAATCTTAAAATTTTGTCAAGAAAAAAAAAAAAAGAAAGAAAGAAAACAACAAAATTTTGTCAACACTCCTAAATCTATCCCCCCAACATGCAAGTGAGTTCATTATAAGAACAGGAATCCAGATGCTTTCATCTGTTGGAGGACGGAAACGCAGTGGGACCCTAACAGACCAAGAGAGACCTTACAAAGACCATGACTTTGGCTAATGTATGTGATTAAGTTCCAAGAGTACAAGTACCTCAGTTAAGAGTGTATGCTGTAGAGGCATTTTAAAAATGGAATTTAGTAAAAAATGTAAAGGAAAGTGACTATTTCAACCGTGCTCTTTATCCTAATCCTGACATCAGCTTTTATGATGGTTAATTTTATTGTACTTGATTTTGGCCCCAAGTGTCTAGATATTTGCTCAAACAATATTCTGAATGTGATTGTGAGGGTGTTCTTGGATGCAATTAACATTTAAATGGATAGACTGAGCAAAGCAGACTGCCCTCCCTAATATGGGTGAGCCTCATCTAAGCAGCTGAAGGCCTGGTCAGACCCAAAGGGCCTGGAGCAAGAGAAGTTCCCTGCCTGATTGTGAACCGGAACACTGGCTCCTCCTGGGTCTTGAGCCATCAGCCTTGGGTCTAGAGCCAGCTTGTCCTCTCCTGCAGACCTCGAGACTTCCCCACCTGCACGATCACCAATTCCCTGGTGTGCGTGCACGTGGTGTGACTGTTTCTCCAGAGACCCTTGAGAAAAACAGTCTACCCCATAGATCTCTATGGCAGGAGAAGCCATCATCAGTCGCACATCTATTGCATTTAAAGACAATATTTACCTTGTCTTTAAGGTCATGGTTCTTTATACAGAGAATCAGTTACTGAGCTTAACGGAGGATTTGTGGTTGGATAAGAAACAATGAGATGTTTGACTTTTCTTTCTGCACTCACCAGAGTTCTAGGGAGTGGCTAGAAGATCTGCAGGTGAAAGTGTGCTGTGAATGTGGATTCAGAGGGGCTCTTCTTGGTCTCACCAAATTAGAGAATTCTAGATTCCAGATGTGGCTGGTTTCCTAGAGGGGAGGAGGTGGCAGAGGGCTGAATCCGTGAGCTCGAAACAGACCTCACAAGATCTGGAAAGTCTGGAGCACCACCTGTTTCCTCAGTAGAGGCCAAGGCCCACGTACCAGTCAAGGTCTGAATAAGCCAGCCCTCCAGACTCACCAAGACCCACACTGATAGTGCTGTCAGTGTGAACGCTGCTGTCCCTGACAAGCTACGGGGTCTGCTGCCCTCCCCGCAGGACTCTGCTCCTGAAGCCAGCTGCAGCAACTTCCACCTCAGTGACGCAGTGAACATCATTTCTTCCAAGGCCTCAGGTTTCCTAGGGAGCGGAGCTGCCTACGTTCTCATTCAGGTGTCTTATTCATCTTGAACTGTTCCCCTTCCAATTTTTAACCCTGACATTCAGATGTAGCCCAAATTTAAAGTAATGCTAACTAAAAAGAAAACATTTTATGATAATCCTGCAGATGATGAGATAAAGGTGCACTTTTAAAATGTCAAGGCAGGAATAAAAGACAGTCTCCTTAGCTATTATGCTTCCTCAGTTGAATTCAATCATCATCATCATCAACATTATCACTGAGCTAGAAATGCCATCGGCAGCTGTTTATCACAGATTTTTTTATTAATTCTGGAATTTTCCTCCTAACATTATTACAAACCAAAATTTCCAAAATGAATTCCTGGAAGCCAAGACTGCCCCCTCTTTTCTGAATCCCTTGCACCCTGACAACTGTCCCTGGACATCAACCTGCAGACTGAGCTTTCATTTCTTCTCATGTCCCTGCACAAAACGGAAAATGACAAGGATGAAAAAAAACTACTCTAAGGTGGTTTTCATTCTCTTTCACTGTAAAAGGATAAGTTATTGGCAAAATCACAGGGAAAACTCACATGTTTAAGCTCTGACATAAATTAAATGCTAAAAAGTTTCCTTTTCATTACAGCCATAGCTATATTCATTTAATGAGCTCAGAGAGGTTGTGCTCTGCTGTAGAAAAGAGGGAGGGGAGAGATGAAGCCTGATGATAAAAATAACAAATGAATCAAATGCACGATACATTTTAAAAGATGACAAGCACATTCCTACCACACCCAGTGCTCCTAGAAAACTACTTTCCACTGTATAGTCACTTAATTATGAAATAAGGCCAGTTGCCCATGACTAGGTTCAGCCTAAAAGATAATTCATTTGTCCTTTTTGGTGGAATAAACTGGAAAACTTCCATTGTTTTACAAACTCTAAAACCTATCTTCATAGAAGACACCAACCAGTGACCCAGATGATGCTAAAGTTCATTAGTAGTCAGAACAACCAGCTACAGTTTGGAGAATCAATTTCGTTTGGTTTCGAGATAAAATCTACTCTAGTTTATAACCAACACACTAAGCTGGAAAACCCAAGTTGTGATAACGGATAACTTATGGGTGAATTTATGACTTACGCCAAATAATTCCACTGAAGAGCTGTGTGACATTAGAAAATCCAATTCACCTGAGGGCACTACGGACACATCTTTACCTCATGGAGTGACTATGAAATTAAACATGGCTATGGCCTAAAACAGGAGCTCTCTTAGTGACCAGGGAGGGAATCGTGGCGGGGAGCGAGGCAGGAGGAGAAGACGTGCTATGGGGAAAGACATCAGGAGCCCTGGAGAAGGACCAAGGAAGGACAGCCTCGAAGGAGAAGTCAGTTTCCTACAGCAAAGAGGAGCGATTCCTGGGTTCACGAGAGAGACATGGGGGCATCCACCCGTGTTGCTTTAGGAGCCCGTGTTTTATAGCAGGTGCAAGCTCAGCCTCAGGGAGATTATGACAGAGCAAGGTGATGGAGTGGAGACCCAGACAGAAACCAGGAACCGTTGGGAGTCCTTGATGGAGAGGATGGAGGGGAGTCGGGGCAGCCTCTTGGAGGACGTGCCCCTCGGCCTTCATTATAATGCAGAGGGCTGAGCCAGGTGACAGGGAGGAGGCACATGCACACACCCTAGAAATGGAGTCCTGTCTATAGAGGAGACACTCGCAGTGAGGAGTGGGGTGGTGGCTCAGGTGGGGACCGACAGAAAGCCAGTCTTGTCACAGTGTTGACACAGGTCAGCAGAGCAGAGGTTCTCCAGGTCCTCATCTTGCGAGTCAGAAAGCCCACTAAGGTGTGTGTAAGCTAGGCAAACACACAGTCAGGTTGCCTTTCTAGATGACATCCGCTCTGGTGGTTGTGTGGAAGACGAACCTGGGAAGGCCAAGCCGGAGGTTTCCACAGTAGTACAGAGAAGGGAGAAGGACAGCCCCCCCTTACCTCTTCCACCTCCTACCCCTGCCTGAGACGCTGAATTGCCAGGTGCCTGCGTCATTCAGAGCACTCTGCCATTGCTGAACCTCGCCTGGAATGCTCTTCTCCATCCTCTTCTGATTCACCCCTTGGTTTTCAAGAAGCATTCAGGTGTTTCTCCCCGGGAAGTCCTCAATGTCGAGGATTAGCTTCCCATTTCCGTCTTCCCTGGCACTCAAACATCATTTACCCTGAATTCGTGGTATTATGTGGAAACTATATGCTCAGCTCTCTGTCATTCTACTAGGATGAGAGCACCCCAAGGACAGTGATCTCTGAACCCCATCCATGTGCACTCACCAGCTCACTCAACGACACAGAACCACCATCTCCCAGTAGCCTACAGAACAAAGTCTGTTCTCCACCCAGCACCTGCATAAGCCGGCCTTGCTCCCTCAAATCCCTCTTCACAAATATTCTGCTCTCTAGCTGCTCCCCCCCCCCCACCCTGCATACACTCCTTATTGTATTTTCCTCAAAGCTTTGTTCATATTATTCCCTTCACCAGTTTCCAATTGTCTGAATTCACTACATCCTCTTATCATGTTAAACCTTTAAGTAAACATTTTAAATGAAGCCCACATTTCACATCCCACTCACTGGAGCACTCCTGGGGGTCTGGCTATCCCCTCCCTCTCCGCCTGGTTAACACAGGAAACTGACAGGCCCCCCCAGAGAAGGGCACAGAATGAGCCGTCTGGGGGAAGCCATCTGGGAGGATGCCAAGATGGCCTCAGGGTGGTGAGGTTTTGTCCTTATTTACTTGTTTGAAATAATAAACGGAAAGGAAAATGAAGTACTGACTGGACTTAATTTACAAGGCTTCCTCCTTCAGAACTTCAAAGACACTCTGACATGTGGACACACAGTGTGGTCTGGTCCAAATTGGATATGCTCAAATGAAGGTTGCATCATCCTGCCCCATGGAAAAGCCCAGAGGCCTGAGGACAAGGCCGAATGATGGTTTATTTTAAGCAAAGCATATGACCCCATACCAGTATGAAATTCAGTGTCCTTACTGTGATAGTGTCTTTTTGTTAGGAAAAGGCATTAACAATGATTTCCTCCACCCACATACTTCAAAGAAAACCTGTCCCAGGGACTTTATCTTGCATGATGTAATCTATGCTGTATATTCTGCTATAATTGGCATGCATCATATGACTAGATCTGAGGGACTTGGGGGTCTCTGGAGGAAAGTGCTACATAAATAAAAAGTATATTTTTAAATATTTTCTTTTGTTATAAAGCTATTATGGAAGAAATTGTTTTCCTGATTCCTTTCTCAGAAGATTCCCTGGTGGTGTATAGAAAACCACTGATATTTGTATGTTGAGTGTTTAATCTACTACCTTGTTAGAGTATTTATCAGCTCTAACAGTCTTTTGATGAAGCCTTTAGGGTCTTCTAAGTATAGGATTGATATCATCTGCAAATCGGAACAATTTGACTTCTTCCTTTCCTATGTATCCCTCTTCTTGTTTAGTTGTTCTGGCAAATCTCAAATACTATATTGAACAAGACTGGTAAAAGTGGACATCCTTGTCTTGTTCTTGATTTTAGAGGAAAGACTTCCAGTTGAAAGACCTCTACAAGGAAAATTCCAGAATGCTGAACACAGAAATCAAAGACACCAAAAAATGGAAGGAAGTCCCATGTTCATGGATAGGCAGAATTAATATTGTTAAAATAGCCATACTGCCAAAGGTCACCTACAGATTCAATGCAATCCCCATCAAAATCACAAAGAAATCTTTCTCAGAACGAGAAACAATAGTCCTAAAGTTTATATGGAAGAGCAAAAGACACAGACAAAGCAATTCTAAGCAAAAAGAATAAGGCTGAAGGCATCACAGTACCCAATTTCAAATTATACTATGGCGCCACAGTCACAAATGCAGCTTGGTACCGACATGAAAACATACGTAGACCAATGCAACAAAATAGAAGACACACCCACCCAGCTATGCTCATCTGATTCTTGGCAAAAGGTTAACATTGGAGAAAAGACACTTGTTTAACAAAAGGTGCTAGGAAAATTGTATATTCATATGTAGAATCTAGATCCCTATCTCTCACCCTGCACAAAAATCAATTCAAAAATGGATCAAAGACCTTGAAATAAGACAAAAACTTTGCAACTACTAGAAGAGAATATAGGGAAAACAATCCAGCATATTGGCTCAGGCAGAAATTTCCTCACCTGAACTCCTGTAGCTCAGGAATAATATCAAGAATGAATAAATGGGATGACATCAAACTAAAAAGCTTCTGCACGGCAAAAGAAACAATTAACAGTGTGAGGAAGAAACTTACAGAATGGGAGAAAATCTTTGCAAGCTACTCTTCCGACAGAGGATTAATGTCTAGAATGTATAAAGAATTCAAAAAAGTCAACACCAAAGAAATACCCCACTCAACAAATGGGCAAATGAACTAAATAGATGTTCCTCAAAAGAAAAGGTAGAAATGGCCAACAATTATAAGGAAAAGAATCTTCATCTCTCATCATCGAGGAAATTCAATCAAAATGCCACTGAGATTTTATCTCACTCTAGTTAGAACATCAGAAATACAAATGACAATAAATGCTGGAGAAGATGCGGAGAGAAAAGGAACAATTACCCACTGTTGGTGGGAAGGTACATTAGTACAGCCACTAGGGAAATCAGTGTGGAGGTCCCTCAAAAGAGTAGGCATGGAACCGCCATATGACCTGGTCATACCATTCCTCAGTATTTACCCCAAAGAACTAAAGTCCACACACTATAGACATACGTGCAGACCCATGTTTATAGCAGCATAATTCACAACAGCCAACCTATGGAACCAGCCTCAGTGTCCACCAATAGAAGAATGGATAAAGAAAATGTGGTATGTGCACGCAACAGAATTTTAGTCAGCTATCAAGTACAAAATTGTGTCATCTGCAGGAAAATTGACGGACCTGGAGAGCATCACGTTACTCAAAACAAGCAAGAGGCAAAAAGTTGAGGGCTTATGTTTTTTCTCATATTTAGAAACAAGAAAAAAGAAAACAGAAGAGAGATAAGGAGGATGGAGGAAGGGATCAGGGGATGGACAAGGGGAGGGAAAGGCAGGCACTGGGGAGTCAAAGTTATTAAAGTATGCGATGCACACGTGCCAATATGTCACAATGAGCCCACTATTCAGTATAATTACCATGCACCCAAAAAAAGTATGTAGTGGACTTGAGACTTTTAAATGGTAAGTGCACTGAATACTGCTCTTTCATAGAGGTTTTAAACACTGTACGTGTATGGGATATTGGGAGCCTGGACCTAAGTGGCCTCAGCCTGCAAATACCTTTGTGGTCACATTACCGTTTCCTAGTCAAAGGGGATCTCATAAAAGCAATTCCAAGCATGTGCTTACTTCCCCGCTGTGTGTCTGTGTGTTTCTCAGTCTGTGTGTCTGCAAGTCGAGAGTAAACAGCTCTTTCACCTTTCATGGCCAGATGTGATGCTTTTCAATAACTGCAAAGTCCTTTGGGAAAACAGGACTAAATTATAACCTAAAAACTATTCAGGTGAAATTTCTAAATTTCAATCCAAACAGGATCTTACCAGAAATTCCCTAGAGTACAACTAGAAGATGAGCATGCAGGAGGTGTGTGTGGGGTAGGTGGAGGAGATACAGGAGCAGGGAGGAAGCCGGTGGGGTTGGAGCCTGAAATGAAAACCAAGGAGCGCGAGGACAAAATAACCAAGGTACGGAATCTGGCAAGAGTGGACAATGGGCCCCAAGTGACCATCACCCTAATTCTTTATAAGAAGTAACTCTTGAGGCCAATCATTCTGGACCCTTTGATTTGTGAAAGGGTTTATGCAAGGGTAACCCCTCCCAATCAAAG
Source organism: Marmota marmota marmota (assembly GCF_001458135.2). Lineage (NCBI taxonomy): Eukaryota > Metazoa > Chordata > Mammalia > Rodentia > Sciuridae > Marmota > Marmota marmota. Next base: position 11,496,517 of record NW_025999983.1, read on the forward strand.
AATGGCACCAAAGGTGACATCATCCATCAGGCATTCACAAACTACAGGCAGGCAAAAAAAAAAAAAAAAAAAAATCTACCTAATGAAAAATTCATGTGCTTGGACTTCTTGTGGCCATAAAAAGGCTCCATATAGGGGCTGGGGCTGTAGCTCTGGTTGAGCGCTGGCCTAGCATGCGTGAGGCACTGGGTTCAATCCTCAGCACTACATAAAAATAAATAAACAAAAGTATTGTGTTCATCTATAACTTAAAAAAAAAAAAAAGGTCCACATACATAAAGGGAGCCTGTCAATGTTCCCTCATCTCTCCCTAAACCTAAATCTTCAACTAAATGTAAGGCCCTGAAAACTCTAAACTGAGTGCCCCTTCCAGACATATGGTTCCAAAGTTAAGCTCAGGAGACAGAAGGGTTGAAACTGTACTTTATCCCACCGCTGTCCTATGTGGTCTTCGACGAGGGCACCCGAGCACTCTGTGACGCCGGACCCCATGAGTTATATTTCTCCCAGCAGAAGGGCTGTCATAACTAGACTGTGGAACCTCAGGACCCCAGGTGGGATGCAGTACAAAGAAAACACCAGGATAGCCATCTCTCCTCAGCTCTCCGCTCACACCCTGGGCAGAGCTGGGCACACCCTGCATTCCCCAGGCAGGAAGCTGGGCAGTGCAGTCATGTAGCCTCAGGACCAGCCTCCTCCCAGATGTGAGCGGGGAGGGCTCCGGCAGGCTGCAGGGGTATTCCTGCCCAACCCGTTGCCCCTCCACTCCTGCCCTTCCCCTCCACTCCTGCTCTCTTCCTGGAGTTAATGCTGCCTTCTCACCTCCACGTGGAAACTGTCTTGCAGTCTGGCGCCTCCAGCTGGCAGGCGTAGAAGATAATGGCATCTCCTGTATCAGAACAGTTCCACTCAGGACTGGAGGTGACTCTAAGAGTCCACACAGCCACAGCAGACCATGCTTTCTGGTGTCCATGTGAACTGTTGAACTTTCATATCCCTCAGGACCAAGCCCTTGTATCCGCACATCCAGACCAGTGCCATCGGACCGCCCAATGCCTTTCCCCACTTCAATCTGTCCTCCAAGTCACTGCCTGATCCAAGATACAACGCCAAAAACTAGATTGCTTTCTACTTTGAATGTGGAATACAAGTTGAAATTCTATCCAAGCCCAGCATTCAAAACTGCTAGGGCCTGAATGTGTATGCGCCCCACCCTCCAAATTCAAGTTGAAAAACAACCTTTATAGTGATGGTATTAGCAGGCGGGGCCTTTGGGGAGGGGTTAGGTCAGCAACAGAACCCTTGTGAAGAGAATGAGTGTCCTTACAAAGGAGGCCCAGAGAGCCTCCCTGCCCTTTCACCAAGGGAAGACACAGCAAGGAGACACCATCTCTAGGAGGCAGGCCCTCACCAGACCTGGAATCTGCCCTGCCTTGACCTTGGACTTCCCATCCCTGGGGACTGTGAGAAATCCATGTGGGTTGCTGCTAAGCCACCAAGTTGATAGTACATTGTTACAAAATAAGACAAAACACCCCAAAAACTGCCCCAGCGCCTGTTCAGCTCAGCACCAACTACTCCTCGTTTGCCAAGCCACACGCTCTGTGGTGTGCCCAGGAGCTCCAAGCCATCCCTGTTACTTCTGCCCCAGGTCTTTTCATGGAAATCCTTCCCACCTGCACAACCCCACAGTGTTTGAAGGCCATGTCCTCCCAGGAATCCCCACGACTCCGACCCTCTGATCCCTCATGAAATTGGATGACTTTGTCAGTTGTCACCAAACATCCCATTCTAGAATGTTCTTTAGTTTCATATTTAACAGGTTTTCTAACTAAGTTATACACTAATCAGCAACAGGGTCCATAATTCATCATTATTTTTATTTCTTGAAGCCAGATGCATCTGTCAGGTTGACCAGTACCTGCAGGTAAGAGGGAAAGAACTGAGAAGGAATAAAGACCAAATAGAACATAAGAACAGGAAAAGATGGGAAGAGTAATAGAAGATTCACCTACATCGCATCGTCCTTTAAAAATACTAGATGAGAGGCAGTTATTTGGTTATTTTACTACTGCTAACTAATATATTCCAAATTCTTAGCGTATCACAAATACATCATTTGAATTCATGCGTGATTCCCACTGTAACCTGAATTTCTTTCTACACTTACTGTTTTTCAAATATATGTAGATGATCAACTTTTGAACAAGGCTAAACATTCACACATAATGAAAGACTGACATGCGACGTGAGTAAAACATCACAGGCAAAATTTGCTAATAAATTGGTCCAAATCTCTGTGTTACTATGGAATATTTTTTAAGAACCTCATTTTCAAGTAAAAAGGATGAAAAATTCAAGAACATGCTAACTTATCATTACCCTATTCCTTGTTCAAGTTCTCAAGTCACTTGACAACTGATTCTGGAAGGGTCATAGTGGACACTGCATCTCCTGGACCCCTTGTTGAAAACAGAGGTGTTCTTTCAAAGCTCACAGCTGGGTGCCTCTGGGGACTGACCTCCACTGAAGGGAGCTGCCAGGCGAGAAAGCCTGGCCCCCTTGCCACGATGCAGACAGCTCTGCAGGGCCACCCAGCTCCAGGGCTTCCTGTGGGGCCTGCCCGGTGGTCAAAATCCTGCGGGCTCCACCCCAGTCCTGCTCCTTACTCCCAACCAGTAATGCTCCTGAGGGCTTCCAGCAAAACTCCTCACTTACAGTTCTCCAGCTCAGTCTGTTTCCCAGGGAACCTGACTTGAGAGGAAGGCTAGAAATTTCGCGAGCTCTTTCCTAAGTATTGAGGTGGTCCAAGCAAAGGAAAATAAAAATTAAAAAGCTACCTCACCTCCTCTACAATGCATATGGGGTAGAGCCACCCAACGGCATGAATGTGGCAGCAGACCAAGGAAAGCATTTTCCCTGCTGTCTGTTAGTGGTTTCTGGACTCCACAGACACAGGAATAGCTAGCTGCGTTACACCAAACCCCCCTTCCCAAGCCATCCTTTGTATTAGGATTTAACTGTCCAATGCTCTGGGGGTTTTATCACATGGATTTTGTTCAGAAAAATAACAATTTTTCAGATAATCAGCTGGGCCAAATGGCACCACTTAACATAGGCAAAAAGATTTGGTTATAAACTATTTCAATATATAGGTTGAGCGACCCTAATCCAGAAATCCCAAATTTGAAATGCTCTAGAATCTAAAACTTTTTGAGTGTCAATATGATACAATTAAAAATCCTACACTATGAAAATTTGTTTCATGCACAAAATTCTTTAAAACATTATGTAACTTACATCCAGGTTATGTGTTTAAGGTGCATATGAAACAAATTAATTTGGGGTTTTAAGTAAAATTTCTTTCTAATGCATCAGTCTGTCCAAATTGGTGTGTTACTATGGAATTTTTCTTAAGTCCCATCCCCAGGATACCTCATTGTATATACGCAAATATTTCAAAATTCAAACATTTTAAGAAAATCCAAAACACTTCTGGTCCCAAGCATTTCAGATGAGGGATGTGCAATGTGTTTCTGATCAGCCACTAAAGGTTGTAAAGTGAACCACATCACCTGTGTCACACAAGATAGCCATAAGTATGTGAACTTAGAAGCCACAGAAACCTATTCCCCCAGGAAACTGGTGCAACCACTCTGGAAAGCAATATGGAAATTCCTCAGAAAACTTGGAATGGGACCACCATTTGACCCCGTTACCCTACTCCTCGGTATATACCTGAAGGACTAAAAATCAGCATAAAACAGTGATGTGGCCACATCAATGTTTATTGCAGCTTCATTCACAATAGCTAAGCTATGAAACCAACTTAGGTGCCCTTCAACAGATGAATGGAAGAAGAAAATGTGATATATAATGTATACACAATGGAATATTACTCAGCCATAAAGAAGAATGAAATTATGGCATTTGCTGGTAAATGGATAGAACTGGAGACCATTATGCTAAGTGAAATAAGCCAATCTCCCAAAACCAAAGTCTGAATGTTCTCTCTGATATGTGGATGCTGCACAATGGAGGGCGGGGGATAGAAGTTCATTGGATTAGAAAAAGAGCGGAATAAAGGGAGGGGGGATGGGAATAAGAAAGCCAGTAGAATGATCAGAAAGAACCTTCCTATGTTCACACATGAATACATGACCAGTGTAACTCCACATCATATACAACCACAAGAATGCGAATGTTATGTATAACTAAAATGAACAAATAAAAAAAATAAAGAAAGAAAAGAAACCATTTCCCCCAGAGTATGTGAATTATGTTCATAATTCGAGTCTACGCTCTTGGTTGCTGTACCTGGTTCTCGATGGCCTTCCTGTTCCTGGGGTCGCTCACCACAGACAGCTGCAGCTCCGCCATCTTCTTCATCTTGCTGTCCATGTCGATCTTCTGAAGCAGGCTTCTCGTCTGGCTTTTCAGCAGCCGCACCGTGTCCTCTTTCCCATGCTTCTTTGCAAAAAGGGATGCACACGCAGAATGGATAGCAGTGACCCAGTTTTCCAGGTCTGTCTGGCTGGTGGCCTAAACACAGAGAGCGAGGAGATGGTTTGAAATTCCTTGACACAAAATTTCTCTCCAGAATGGCAGGCTGGGTTTGGATGAGTGAATCCCAAGAAATACCTGCATTTCATTAAAAAAAAAAAAAAAAAAAGAGTTTAATTTCAAAAACACACCCAACCACTCATTGGGCTCAGAGGACCAGAGAGAACGTGGACTGCAGAGCAGACACAACCCTGGGGCCACGAGCGGCCAGGAGTCAACAACAGAAGTGACGGAAAACGAGGCCACATCTATGCTGTTCCATCATGCCCCTCTCTGAGTGGCTGCTTCTCTTCATCAGTCTAATAGAAGAAGAAAATATTGGGGCTAAAACACAAAATCTGGATATAAAATTATGTCTACAATGTGGCTTCCATTATTAAAAAAAAATCAATAAAAAATATAGGGAGAGGACACACACTAAGGACATTAAAGTAGACGTCTTCCAATACTGGGCGTTTGTAACAGTTTCTCTTTGGTAAGTGACTTCGGATGCAAAGACCATACTATTTTTATAAAAGGAAAATATTTTAACAACTATAAGGAAAGCCTAAATTAAGTGGAATGTGCAAATATATATGACATTAAGAAGGCTGAGAAGCACTTTCATGGTGTCCAGAAATATCCGCATACACACAAGCCAAAGAGTGGATCTTCCATTGGCCTCTGGGATCATCGAATAGGACCAATGGGGAGAGAGTCTTAGAACTAAGAATATTCTGCCTGAATCACAAAACGTTAGTTTCACACTCACTCCTAGAAGTCCACACAAATTTAACATAAGGGGTTTACCTGCCTGAATTAAGGTTGACATCAATTCCTTATTTTTCTTTAAAACATCATGAAAGGTGTTAAAGGATCTTTCTATTAAGAGGAGGAAAAGCATACTCCAGGCCCTGATTCCCGTCAGTCAAGTCAGTTGGGGACAGAGGTAAGGCTATTCTCAGGAAACCGTGATGCAGGGGCACTAAAGAATTCTAGACTCCCAAAGTTGGTCTAGAGAACATTTGTTCTGCAGGGCTTCTGAGGGCACCTAGGACCAACTTTACCAGAGACCTAAACCATGATCCCTGAGGTTTCTCTTCTTTTTTTTTTTTTAATTAATTTTTTATTTATATATAACAGCAGAATGCATTGCAATTCTTATTACACAGATAGAGCATAATTTTTCATATCTCTGGTTGGATACAAAGTACATTCACGTCCATTCGTGTCTTCATACATGTACTTTGGATGATAATGTCCATCACATAGGCTCTCTGAGGTTTCTATGAACCCTCCAGCCAGATACAATCCACAGCCCACGCTGCATCTACATCAAGCACTCGGCTTGGATTAGGAGGCATTGGAAGGGCACATTTCACTTCCTGTTTATCACTCCCAACTCTTTTGAGTGGATCAATAATAACAGTCAAAATTTCTTAGCCAGATGTGGTGATGGCACCTATAGTGTCAACTACCTGGGAGACTGAGGCAAGAGGAGAGTTTAAACTCAGGAATTTGAGACCAGCCTGAGCAACCTAGCAAGACCCCATCTCAAATAACTGTTAGAATTCCTTTAGGACTGAACACATGCATATGATGATATTCACCCTCAAAGCAATCCTGTTAGGTTTTATAAACATACACGCTGAAGGGTCTGAAGCTCAGAAGTTCCCCAGGTGCTCCACGATGACCTACTTACCCCAGCACAGCACCAGAGTTCAAATGTAAGGTTGACCCAGTACCCGAGGCTCAGCACCCCTATGCTCTACCACTCGGTCTTTGTAACTAGAAAGTGGCTCAAACTTCCAACAGCAGATAGCCGGAATTTTCACATCCGAAGGCCATTTTCCCGGGGAAACAAGACCTCACTTGTCCAGGAGGTTTTTCCTAGAAAGCTGATTCTTTGACTTCCTCTGGAATTCTCAAGAGCCCGAGTCTCCATTGTTCCCTAGGCTTCCTTTAATAGGACTCTGGGAATCCTAGATGCTGCATTCTCCACACCGTGAGCGGGGCTGGAGCGGGGACCGTGATGTTTCTCTGTGTCCTGTGAGCATCTCATGGGCCGCAGCCCCGCACTTGATGGGTGCCTGGGAAATGCCAGCTGCACCCATGTCTACACTGGCCATGGTACCAGTGCACTGGCAGCTAGCACCACGGTCTGCTGCGCAAGTCCTAATCCAGAGCCCAGCTAAGGGTTTACTTCAGTTCTCGGTTTTGTCTTTTAACTCTGTTCCCTTTGATCACAGGGCAGCACCTCAACCCTCCATTCGCAAAGCCCCAGCAGTACCTGGAAAAGGTAGACATCACCAAGGGAGTTGCTGAGGCAGAACACGTTCTCCTTCTTGGGATGCTCCGGGACGGACTGCACTATGCTCTCCTCTGCAAAGAGAGCGCACCGCGGGGCCCCGCTCTGATCCGTGGAATTCTTCCCATAGGTCTCGTAAAACAGCAGGGTACAGCCTGGGAAAGAGAGAAGCAAGATAATGTCCCTGCCACAAGACACGAGGGTCTGGGAAAGGCATGAGAGTAAGTGATGCGTGCAAACAAGACCGCCAGCCCTAAATGAGACCATCGTTTACCACCAAGTCAGATGGCATCTGAAGTGGCCTGCTTGTCTTAGCAGGCCGGGGAGTATGTTTCTGTAAATGTATCAGCAACAGTGATGCCCAGCACAGACTGGGCTTAACTCCTCTGGGTTCTCTGCACACGTGGCTCAGTCAATCCCCATGGGGCCCTGCAGGAAGGAGGTGGTTATTCACCCACTCTTCAGGTGAAGAACCGGGACCGTGGACTCCCTGCACAGCCCCTCAGCTGGCACTGGGACAGGGCTATCAATGCAGGCCCTCTGGCCCCAGCCTCCCGGTTCTTGGGCAGACTACAGTGTTATTTAGGATATATTTATTAAATAGGGGAGGCTAAAGAAACCACAGATTCTAGGTACAGTTACTGAATAAGGAGTTAACAAGAAACTACAACGAGGTAACTTTGCATTTCTGAGAAAGTACCCCGTTTATCCTCCAAAGGCTGGGGCGAATGATTTCCTTTTAGTAAATTCTCTAATTTCATAAGTGATAAAAAACATTACAGTAATCTTACTGACTCAGGCTAAGGGGGAAACATGAAACTGAGTATTCCTGAATTTTAAATATTACTCTGAGAATGTTGCTTCCTAGGCTTTTCAGTATTCATTTCCCCCGAAATTAAGCTAGTAAAGAATCGCTGGTAGAAGTTACCAAGGGTCTGAAGATTAGATAGAAATGCCTTGTAATTACTGAAGACAATTCTTAATCAAATTGATGCTCCTGGTTTAGGTTTACTATCCCTTCAGCCTCCGTCCAAGAATCAGTTCTGAGCACCTCTCCTGAGCCAGGCTCGGGCACACGGCACGAATGAGGTGGTCACAGTTGATGTGCTCAGCAAATACCTCTCACTCCAGCCAGCGCTCGCTCACCTGCCTGAGAGCCAGCAGAGTTCACTTAATGGCACTCCATCCTGCTGTGTGGGTGTCCTCAGTCATAAGAGTTTAGGAGTTTTAAAAACAGTTTCACTCTTGTCAGTTTCGCTGCTTCCTCTAAAAATAAGTCTGAATCTAAACAAACAGCACAACGGTGCTAGCCCAAGCCTGGACTTCAGAACTGGTGCTTTCTTCTTCAAAGATTGCAATTCATGAACTCAGGAAGCACTGAGCTAAGCTGTCTGCTCCCATGCATACAATGAGCCCAGTGCCACAGGGTGTGCTTAGCATGCTGGAGACCCTGGGTTTGAGCCCCAGCACCCCCCCCCCAAAAAAAAACCCTCAAAAAACAAAAACCTCACCCCAAAAGGCTACACATGCTCAAATATTAAGGACAAGGGTAACAGCAAGAGATTAATGGCCAGCATTGCTTCTTGAGGGTCTGAGTCTCTCTCTTTCCCCAGGTAATGGTACACTTAGAAACAATACATTTCTAATCCCTCCATCAGGACCATGGCCCCTGCTGAACGCGGCAGGACGAAGGTGAGAGAGCAAGGCTAAATGCGCCCAAGCCCGAGTTCTCTCCAATGTTTTCTTCCCAGTCTCCCTGCCATTGTATCCCAAAGGCCATGATCTGAGTCATTACATCTAGAGGAAATGAACACAAGCCCTGGACACATGCCAAGATGTTGCCAAACACCCCATCAACACCAGACGGCTGCTCACGTGGACGTTTCACTTTAGAGCCGGCCAGCATGTAGTTCCCTAAGAAGAATTGTGTGCCTATTGAATTTAAAGGACAGGAAATCCATCTTAACTCTTGTTACATCAATTTTAACTTAAAGGAACTCTGCCTCTCGAGGGGGGCACAGGGACTGATGGGAAGGGACTGGTCTGCACCGATGAGATCTCCTCCCATTCACCCAGGGCAGCAGCCATCAGCCCTGTCCAGGGCCCACCAGGTGCTAGTGTTCACCTGGAGAGGACAGAGGGTATCCTCTTTGCCACTGAAGCAGAAAAAAAGATACACTGGAACAGGAGTGGAAGTACAATATACAAGAGGTGATAACAGAAATACCTCCAGCAGAAGAGAGCACCTGGCTTCAGTCCTCCCTGAAAACCACCTTTTCGTGAAAACCTTCTTGCCCCACACTCTTCCCTCCATTCCCTGCCGCTGGCCTGTCTCAGGGCTGAATCATGGGCATCCTCAAATTATCAGATCAACTCCTCTCCTGATGCTGGACACAGTGTGATGTGCACTCTGAGGGACATCTTTAGTGACCTTGCCAACAGTTTGGCCCAGGAAGTCCCTGTTAACTAACTGCATGAAAATCCACTCATTAGAAAAGACAGATGTAAAGCAGAACCACCTTGTTAAAGTATTACACTTGTGTACCCTTAGCCCACCTGCACATTCAAGGGAAGCAGGCCACCAGATTGTTGGTTAATAACTGCTCTCTCCAGAAACCCGTTTCTGATTTACTTACACAGATACTTTGAAAACTATTTGAGAGTAAGTTTAAAATCCTGTTTAAATGTTTATACGAATCTACACATAGGTATGATTTTAAGGACGATTAAACCAAAGAGTTAAGTCTCAGCATTACAACTTGGACTTCAAGCCAAGGAAATGGAACTTGACATATTGAAGTCCCAGAGGAAAAGGTGTCAAGAGCCACATAGGAAAAGTCGTGCTGGGAAAAACATCTTTATCGCATGGCAAGCCCTGGCTGCAAAGGAAACGGGGAATGAGTATTTGATAACGATTACAAAGCCCCATTTGTGTGTGGATCGTGAAGTGTTTCACAAGCAGAGCGCAGATCTCTCGGGGGTCAAAGAAAACTCGGGCCTTTCCCGTCCCTGAAGCCAGCAGCCGGAAGTCTGGCTTACCTTCAGGGCAACACAGGCGCCTGGCAGTTGGGTCTTCCAGCCCTGAGGGTATTTCTGAATTCTCCAACATCACATCCACCAAGAAGCCTCCACCAACTGGCCCGGCACAAGTGCTGTCGGGAGTGTGGAAACCAGGAAGGTGGTGTCTTTCCACCTGCCCAAAGCTCCAGTGGCTCACGCTGACTTGGAACCAGCCTGTTGACCTTCAGTCCTTCTTACAGAAGGAAGTCGAGGTGCCTCTACAACACCACTGCTCGCCCTCACACCAGTTCTGTCTCCAGGGTGGACAGTCCTTCCACAGGGCCTGGCTCCAAACCCTTTCACTGTCACTCACACCCCATTTCTCAGGTGGGATGTGGCCACACACAAGCCCCACTAGCATTCAGATTATGTAATACAAGGAGCAAAGCAATTCTGATTTTCTTTTCTTTTTTTTTTTCAATATTTTTTTTTAGTTGTGGATGGACACAATATCTATAACTCAGTGGTAGAGAGCGTGCCTAGCATGTGTGAGGCCCTGGGTTCAATCCCCAGTAAGGGGGGCAGGGGCGGGGAATTAACAATAAAAAGAAAGAAAGAAAGACTACACTGAGAGTATAGCTCAGTGGTAAAGCACAGGCTTATCACGCATGGTCAAAGCCCTGGGTTCAATTCTCAAGACAAGGAAGGAAGGAAGGAAGGAAGGAAGGAAGGAAGGCAGGAAGGCAGGCAAGTTGTTGCACTGAGGATAACAATTATACTTTCTTAGTTCATAAACGTGGAATGATATAAATCCAATAATCCAGTTGATACTCAAGCTAGGAAGAATCACTGTCGGATCTCACTACACAACTTTGTTCCTCTAAATATCTTGCTAGGTTTATGTTGACTTGAGGAAGAAAATCTGCATGCTTATGTTTTGAATATGTCTGTGTGACATTAGGAAAATCAGTCTTGGTTTTAAAAGTCTTGCTCTTTTTGTTTGGGGTCGCTATGACAGCTCCTCTGAACTTAAGGATCCTCAGGAAGAGAGAGCTAGGAGGAATCACTGTCAAATGCTGACTGTACGCAAAATATGAAATTTCTGAACTACATTTAGCAATTCATTTAGTTTGGTTTGGGTTTTATTTTTGTTTTTCTTTCCTAAGAAGCAGGAAAAGTATCAAAGAGTGGTACAGTAATGCATATAAAATGATAAGCAATCACTTTTAAATGAACTAATTATTGGTTAGACTGAATATAAACCCAAATAGTAAGTGAACCATTTTATACAGGTTTGGCGAAGTGCTTGTGGTGAAGCACGCCTGAGGAAGCCTTGCCCGCTAGCTCCAGTCAACGCTGACCTCACTGGCACTCCTAGGCAAGCACAGGGGAACACGGGGCCACCTGCCGCCCGCAGCAGGTCACAGGGCACTCACCTTTAAGAGTTACCCAGTACTGTTTCCATTTCCTCCGTGCCACCAGCTCCAGCTTCCTCTCCTTCTGCAAAGTGACGAGGGGTTTGAAGAAGAGCCACCCGGCTTTCCGGACCACTCCTTGTTCCTTCTCAAACAGCAGATCCAGTTGCTCCAGTGAGCTGAGTGACTCGCTGCTGGACTCGACGGTCTCCGTGGATGTTTCTATGTGCTCTGGGTTGGTCCTGCTCATTTCCAGCTCTCTCATGAAATTCTCGTAAATGTTCTGTTGCAGGGGATCACTACCAATCGCATGAGCAGATTCGCTCCTCTGAGACAGGATGTGAGCCGAGCCCCCTGGCCACAGCAGCGCAGAGCCCGGAGGGGGCATCTGCACATCTGCATTCAGCCCATCAGAGCGGCTGTCAAAGTAGTCGCTGCCCTCCTTGGACCGTGGCTCCTGTGCAAACACAAATGATCATGCATCAGAGGTCCCAGCACCCAAAGCATCCCCCCTCTACACAGCCTCAGTATCATATGGGTAGCAGCTAATTCTTACAATAAAATTCTTATAATAAGAATACATTTTTAATCATCATATCTTCAAGACAGAAAGAAGTTTAGAAACCATGTTGCCTGGAGTTGGTATGTAGCTCAGTGGTAGAGCACTTCATAGGAATGGGGCTGCCCAAGCCAATATTTATCAGCAGCACAGACACTTAGAGAGGTCGATAAATACCACAGACTCTCCTGTATCTAACCTGCGCTGAGCATCAAGAAACTAACTGGTATAGTTACCCACTAGTGAAAATTTCTGGAATGATATTTCTTTTTATTTATTTTTTAACTGTGAAATCAATGACTTCCAGGAAAGAATTCACACTCTTGCAATCTATTTTCAACCTATATTATTTAAAAACTAAGTTATAAAGTCACCGTTTCCAGGGCAGGGTGGGGAATACAGATGTTGATGTTATTGTGTAAAACCACGCAAACTTCTCTTCCTCTTCTGTGATAAACTGTCCTCAGCTTCTGGCCAATTGCCCAGGTCTAGACTTTGGACTTAAGGATCTCTAGGTTATTTTCCCAATTCCTATATTAAATACCACACCCCAAGGATTCCTTATCCACCAAGGGTACTGCCAGTAATTGTAGTTTTTCTCCATAATTCATATTTTTTACTTAATTGGGGAATTTCTTTCATTGGAAAAAAAAATGCATTTATTTACATCTTTTCACTTGAGTACTATCGTATTCAGCCAAAAGTGAACTTAACTCCTGACCTGAAAGGTACAGATATTCCATATTCATAGCTTAGATAGGCAATGGCAGAGAAAGCTAAATACATTCAAGTCCACTCAACTACAACTGGGCTTTCAATAATTTTTCCCTACATATTAAAATAAAAGTGGGGCTAACTGGGCCAAGAACCATTGATTAAAGGGATTATTTTGAATATTCCTCTGTGTGGACAGATTCTTTTTTCAAAAATTTCATCCAGGGGCTGGGACTGTGGCTCAGTGGTAGAGCGCTGGCCTAGCACATGTGAGGCGCCGGGTTCGATCCTCAGCACCACATAAAAATAAATAAATAAAATAATGATATAAAAATAATTTCATCCAGAAAACAAGTAGCATTTACTTGCCTTTTGAAAGAAAATCATGATCATGCAACTGAAGAATATTTCTAAATGCCCAGGAGCTATAAACAACCGAGCCCCAAACACAGCTATTAGTAATGAAAATATTATTTCCCACTGTGTTTACACTCTGTCCCGTGGTCATATTTATTTATACACTGATGCCTGTGTAGAACAAAGCAAATAAAGCAGCCGCTGTGAGTCACTTAGGAAACTTTCAAAATACTTTCAGATTTTTGTCACTTTGTTGAACTTCCAAAACTCCTAACAGATGAAGGAATTCTTAGCTAGCGTTAACATCATTTCAGCTACAAATGTGACTCTCTGACTCATTGCCCCAAAACACTGGGACTACTCTGTTACCCTGCAAGAGCCATAATAGGGCGTTTCAAAACAAGCAGGACTCTGCCAGAGAAAAGCACACAAGTGCCAAAGTTACATGTGACTTATAAACACTCTTGTTGATTCTCGTGAGATAGAGACTTCAGGTTGTAGGGCTGTTCAACATTCAACCACAGTGAAGCAATTCTCCTTAGTGCACATGAGTATTTATAACTGATTTTTATACATAGGTGCGCATTTCCCTAGTCTCTAACCAATTTCTAATCCTATAATCCTAATAGCCCCTCATAAATTTTCAGGCTAAAACAGGGCCTTTTTTTTAAAAAATCAAATATTTTTTAAGTAAGTTCATACAGAATTCCTCGTCCTTGTGAAACCTAGAACTTGCTATGTATGTACTTAAGGCATATGATTTCCATTTCTGCCCGATCAGATAATCACAAACGATGACTAATATATTCTTGATGGCCAGGGAACTGTAGCCAAAATAGAGAGGGAGTCAAGAGATGTCACTCAGCAGAAAGATGACCCTGCATGATCCAAAATAGTCAAACTCATAGAAGCAGAGCAGAAAGCTTCCCAGGGTCCGAAGGCAGACCCACAGGGAGAAGTTGGGCAACGTGTACAAGTTGCAGTTACCCAAGATGAAGAGGTTCTGGAGATTTAACACACACTATTGCAACTAATAAAATTGGTTTGCATTCTCGAAATTTGCCAAGACATCTTCTGACTCAAAAAAAAAAAAAAAAGAAATCAGGCAACTCTGTGAAGTGTAAGTGTGTTAACAGGCCTGCTCACGGTGTCCACTTCACAATGTACCTGCATTTCAAATTATCAAGGTGTGTGCTTTGAACATGCACAAATTCTATTTGTCAATTTTGCCCCAATAGGCTGGGATGGAGGATTTAACTCCTTAGAAGCTAAAGGAAAATCGGTGGCCTTTCCTCACATCCTAGGAGCCAGTACTAAATCGATACCTTGTAATGGTTCACTGGCCATTTTTCTCTATTACCGAGTAAGAACCACCGGTAGTTTCTGTAGAAACTCCCTGAGACAACATGGCTGTAGTTCTTGGACTTGGAACTACAAGAAACCCTGGGGGACTGTGTTCTTCAGCTAGGCCATGATAAATCTGCAGCAGTTGCCAGTGTACCCACCAAATATTCTTGGTCCTCCCCTAGGCCTCTCCCATCCCCGCCTCCCTTGAAGTTATCAGGGCCACGTGTCTCACTCTGCCCAATAAATGTGAGAGGTCAAAAGTGTCACTTCCAAACAGAAGCTTTAAAATTCAGCACACAGATTTCTTTCTTCTCCTGTCCAGAGTGACTTACAGTGTTCTGGATTGTAACTGCTCTGTTTAGTGGTTTAGCCCAGGAAGTGATGACTAAGGAGGAAGCTAATTACTATATTCAGGGATAAGAGGAGGCCCTGGAGCCAGGCAGGGGATCATCTGTTCCTTGTCTCAATGGGGAGGAGACGGGCAGCCGAGCACGGTACAGGAGCGATGACAGTGGACATCACACACAAGAAGGAAATAGCTAGGGTAAGCTCAGTACAACTGAAACGACCTACTCAGAGAAGTCATGTTATTTCCTATTCCTGAAGCTCTACAAAACTTTAGTCTTATATTTGTCTGCCTAGGATGGATGAGACATGATTCTGTTAGTGACTGACTGCCCAGTCGAATTCTCTTCAGCTCTGTGACTTATACAAAGTGATGGTAGGGGCGAGAGGGGGGAAGCTTTCTCCCTTCTGTTATTAAAAGTAACTGAAACATCCACAACCCAAAAACCTAGCAATTGTCACTAGTTAATGAAAAAAGGATTACTCTCCTTCCTGGTGGCTAACCACTTTGCTGACATATTAAAACTTCATATGTCGGGGCTGGAGTTGTAACAGTGGTAGATGCTTGCCTCATACATGTGAGGCACTGCATTTGATTCCCAGAACCACATATAAATAAGCAAATAAAATAAAGGTCCATCAACAACTAAAAAAATATTTTTAAAAAACTTCATATATCATTAAAAGTATCATCATCATCATCATTCTTCTTATCATATCAGCATTATATTTTTGCTATTACTTGTACTTAGCTATAAGATGCTTTGAAAAGTGGCTAGCTACCCCCATGAGCAAGAGGCCAGATTTCACCCACAGGTATACTACCCTAACAACTTCTTCCCTTTCTTTTTTCTTTAACGTGCTGATTTAAACATAGAAACTTTATTTTATTTTTTTCAAGTAATAAAAAGTTCAGGAAGCCTAGTTATCCAGAAAATAATGACAATCATCCTAATCCTTTTTGTTTGGACTTAAAGAAGGAAGTCCAGCAAAATCCTCCGATGCTTCAGGAATTCTCTCCAGCTCCGACCTAAGGACAGTTTGTCCAGTAGTTAAGGTCACTCCTGTGGGGCTACCATGGAATCAAGCACAGAACCTGGAGCCGTGGACTGAATGTCTGCCTCCCCCAAGTCCCCTGTGAAGCCCTCACACACACTGCAGTGGTTTGGGAGGTGGGACCTTGGGGAGGTGACTGGGCTTAGAGGAGGCCATGATGGCAGAGTCACAATGGCATCAGTGACCTTCTAACAAGAGACTAGGGCTCCCTCTCTCCCTGTCACCAAGGATTCAGCAAGAAGGTAGCCATCTGCACCAGGAGGAGGACCCTCCCTGGAATCTGACCACCCTGGCACCCTCATCCGTCTTCCCAGCCTCCAGAACTGTGGCAAACAGACCTGCAGTTGGAGCCGGCCAGGCAGAGGTACCTAGTTTGCAGCCTGAGTGGACTCAGACATGGAGAGACCGAGGTCACAGGCTACGAGTGATGACACACGTCTGCAGTAATTAAGAAAGACAGACCCTGGAAACATGAGCCAGGTCTCAGGCCAGACTCCCCCGTCTTGCTGGCTCCCCGAGCGACTGAGTGCCTCCTAATACCATTCCCATTTTACAGACAGGAAACTCGGGGCCCGTCCCTCTGCCCCAAGGGGGCCTCACCTGGAGTTTCCTTTTCTTCCTCGACAGGCTTCCGGTCCAGTCGCTGATCCGTCGCATTCTGGCTTTGAGGGTGTCCTTCTTGGCAGTGTCCTCGGTGAAGGCTTTGGACTTGCGGCAGGGGAGGGTGAAGGAACTGTACTGGGCAGGGTCCCTGTGCTCCACCCTGGAGGGCACGTCAATGTCGGAGGCAAAGGAAACGCGGTTGCTTAGGCAGGTATGGGAGCCGATGTACTCATCGGAAAGGCAGATGCCGGAGGGGGAGCAGGTCCCCAGGTTGGCATCTTTGTACAGTTCCCGGAGGGAGGACAGGGAAGAGCTTTGGTTAAAAGGCTTTTTGGCATCACCTGGTGGGAAGCTGATGGGGAGGGTGGGATCGGGCGTGCTGGGGACCAGGAAGGAGCCCTCCACCTCGCTCAGCTCCCCAGCGTTGCCCCAAGGGGAGTCGTACCAGGACGACTCGGAACTCAGGGAGCTGCCCTTGCTGGAGCGCAGGCGGGAGTCGGTGGGAGAAGGGCGCTGGCTGGCGGGGGAGCCGGCACTGGAGTCCCTTCTGGCCTCGGACACAGGGGAGGTCTCCTGAGCCAGGGTGGGTGAGTATCTCAGCAGCTGCACAGGTCCACTGGGGTCCCCTGCGGGCCCTTTGCTGTGGTTGGCACCACTGTGGAACTCCACCCTTAAACACCCATCCAGCTTTCCCAGGGTCTTGATGAGCACCCTGGGGCTCCGGCGGTCTTCCCCTGGTGGGGTGGAGGCCACGCTCTCGTTCCTCCCATAGCAGTTGAGAAGGTGTCCGTTGCGGTCTCTAGAGGTGATGTGGTTATCTGCCGGCTCATGGCCAACATAGTGGAAGCCATTCTCAGGTGAGAAAGCAGCACTGTTGCCCTGGAAATCATTTCCTGGGGCGCTCGCCCTGTGCTTAGAGTAGGCAGTGCCTTTGGAGAGTTTGCACATGGGTCCCCCAAGTCTTGATGCATAAGGCTGGTGACTCTTAAAGTGAGAAAGGCAGCTCCGGGCCAGGGACCTGGACTTGTAACCTGCTCCACCACCTCCGTGACTCCATCCATGCAACGACTTCTCATCTTTTGCATGAATGCTGCGTATTTTCAGGGAGCAAGGCTTTTGCTTAGCACCAGTAATAGTATTGCTATGATTTTTAGATCCTTGAAGGGTGTATTGACTCTCGGAGTTCCCCATTTTAACCTAAATTAAGAACAGTTGCATCATAAAAGAGCCATAAGCTAGTTACATCTCATTATGACAAAATTTTCTCAAAAATAACATCTGACACATTACACAGGAAACCATCAACTTCTGTCTGTGCCTGGCATGACTCGGAGCAGAGACAAGAGTTGCTTACTGAACTGGCTCTCCTCATTGTGAGAAGCTGCTCATTAGCCACATAAACAATAATGGAAACTCGTGTGCTAGTTATTTTAAATAAATTATGTGTGGCATGACATAAATTCAAAAGTTGAATAGGTACAAAAAATCAGCTGAAGGCAAAGACCTCCTTCATGCTTGATGTTGGCAGGTTTTGAATAATGGTTCTTTTTTTTTTTTTTTTTTTGATATTTCTATATTTTATTTATTTATTTATTTTTTTGATTCTCAGCTTAACCAATTTTTTTTTTATTGGTTGTTCAAAACATTATAAAGCTCTTGACATATCATATTTCATACATTAGATTCAAGTTGGTTATGAACTCCCAATTTTACCCCAAATACAGATTGCAGAATCACATCATCAAAATGGCGATATTACCAAAAGTTCTCTATAGGTTTAATGCAATGCCAATCAAAATCCCAACGGCATTTCTTGTAGAAATGGATAAAGCAATCATGAAATTCATATGGAAAAATAAAAGACCCAGAATAGCAAAAGCAATTCTAAGCAGGAAGTGCGAATCAGGCGGTATAGCGATACCAGACTTAAAACTATATTACAGAGCAATAGTAACAAAAACAGCATGGTACTGGTACCAAAACAGGAGGGTGGACCAATGGTACAGAATAGAGGACACAGAGACTAATCCACAAAGCTACAACTATCTTATATTTGATAAAGGAGCTAAAAGCATGCAATGGAGGGAGGATAGCATCTTCAACAAATGGTGCTGGGAAAACTGGAAATCCATATGCAACAAAATGAAACTGAATCCCCTCCTCTCGCCATGCACAAAAGTTAACTCAAAGTGGATCAAGGAGCTAGATATCAAATCAGAGACTCTGCGTCTGATAGAAGAAAAAGTTGGCTCCGATCTACATATTGTAGGGTCGGGCTCCAAATTCCTTAATAGGACACCCATAGCACAAAAGTTGATAACAAAAATCAACAAATGGGACTTACTTAAACTGAAAAGTTTTCTCTCAGCAAGAGAAACAATAAAAGAGGTAAATCGGGAGCCTACATCATGGGAACAAATTTTTACTCCTCACACTTCAGATAGAGCCCTAATATCCAGAGTATACAAAGAACTCAAAAAATTAAACAATAAGAAAACAAATAACCCAATCAACAAATGGGCCAAAGACCTGAACAGACACTTCTCAGAGGAGGACATACAATGAATAATGGTTCTTGAAGACAAAGATGAAGGGAAAGTTCCTTTACTCTGTCAGACCAGACAAAGGCTTCAGTGATCAGCAAGATACATTTTCATTACACATACATTAATGGAAGAGCTAACAACTCAACACAACATTGGGAAACTGAATCAAGAATCCCCACAGACACCAAAATCTGAGCTTGCTCCAGGTCCCCATATAAAACGGCATAGTATTTGTGCGTAAACTACACACCTCCTCAAAAACATTTTAAATCATCTCTAGATTATTTATAATATCTAATGTCATGTAAATGCTATGTAAATAGTTGTTACACCCTGATAGGAAAACAGTCTGTAGGTGTTTAGTATAGGTGCTTTTTTCTCTTCATTGGGGACTGAACCCAGGGCTGCACATATACTAGGCAAGCATTGCATCACTGAGCTACACTCCAGCCCATTTTTTTATTCTGAGATCAGGCCTCACTAAGTTGCCCAGGCTGGCCTCAAACTTACAATTCTCCTGCATCAGCCTCCCCAGGAGCTGGGATTATAGGCATGTGCCACAGCACCAGGCTAGAAGCAATTTTTTAAAAATATATTCACCCTGCTACTGGCTGAACTCGTGAGTGCAAAAGGCATAGATACGGATGCCAATTGTATAAAAAGGTCACTGCTCAAAAACTACCGTATTTATGGTAACATAACCCCATGTAGCAGGCTCTGCAAAGTTTTCATGGATCACAAAGCTAGGAATACCACACAAGAAAAGGATTAGTCCTCAAAAATAAGGCTGCACACCTAGCCCCCTCGTTATCCCAGCTTCTCAGGAGGCTAGGGCAGAAGGATCTCAAGTTCAAGGCCAGCCTGGGCAACTTAGCAAGAAGCTCTGAAAATTAAAACTAAAAGGGCTGGGGATGTTGCTCAGAGGTAGAGCGCCCCTGGGTTCAATTCCCATTATCAAAAAAAAAAAAAAAAATTAAATGAGACTAAAATAAAACAAGAGTGGGACAGAAAAACATTTTAATAAAACTCACCCAGAGCTTCTCTAAAGACTTCAGGCATCCTCACTTTGAGGAAGGCCTGGGATGTGGCTCAGTGGAGGGCACTTACCTAGCAGGTGAGAGCCCCTGGGTTGCATTCCCAGCCCCACAAACGAAGAGAACAATGAGGGGAAAAGGCCTTCAGCTGGCTCATAAGAATGTGGCCATCAGAAAAAAAGTATTAGGGTCTTTTAACTCCCCATGCAGTCCCAGTGAGCTCAAGGACGCTAACCCTAAGGCAAAATGCAAAGTGAAATTTGCTCCAAACTTCTCGCTTTCCATTCTAACTGCCCATCACTATTTGAGACAAGGTGGAGCTGATGCTTCCAGGTAGGTTTCCCAATAATTCAGGTTTTCAATTTCATATATAAGAATATACAGCCACAAAACAGAAGCCAAGTAGATTGGCAAAACCAAACATTTTAAATTCAAATCACTGGACCAAATAATTGAAGGTGTACCTATTACCCACTCAGTCACACACTCAACACGAGCCCCACGCAGGACAGCTGGGTTACCTGCAGCCTCGTTCTTGCTCTGAGGAGATTAAAGGTCAGCAGGTCTTACATGGTCTTGGGAGCAACGCGACACGTTTAACAAGCATGGGAAGCGAGTCCATGAAGAGATCCTGAAAAACAGAAACGTGAACAAACTTCATCAAGCACAGTGTACCAAGCTCCCGGAAAGGAAAAACAGGTTTAACGTAGATTATCTGAAGAAGCAACTGATGTCTGGAATCGCTGTCAAGATAATAAATGTCTATGGACTGCTTGATTCAGCAAGGTTGTCTGGAAGATGCAAAGAAGCCAGAACTGTCCATCCAATCTCGTGAAGGCCATCAAGCCCACGCCTGGTCTGCAGTCAAAGGCCTGCCTTTGTTTGAGGGGAGGGCAGGTGAGGCTGGAGTGAGTCATGCCTGGCTCATCTGTCAGCACTTCCAGAAAAACAACCCTCAGACTCCTGTGGACAGGACTGCAGGGGCACCCCCCTGACGGGACAGCACTTCATTGTTCTCTACTCCACTAAGCAGTAAAAACAAACCCCAAATGTTAAACCACAGCGACCAGCCCTTGGCCAAGACAGCTCCCCTTACAGAGGTTGACCTCATGGATGACACGCAAAGCTTTTCTCAAGAACACGTTAGTAGGACTAGGAGGACAGAGGGGCTTCTGATGGGGAGAAGGAAGAGCTGTGTTGGTGGCTGCATCTGGCAGCATCCGTGGCCAACACAGATCCTAGATTTTGTCTGTAGACACAAAGCACGGGATGGTGTGGGCTCAAGAGTGACCATTCAGTTCTTTTTCAGATGGAATTGGTCATTGGGGTAAAATGTGCCTAACATGAAATTCACCATCTTACCCATTTGTCAAGAGTACGGTTCAGTAGTGTCCAGTGGGTTCGTGCTGTTGTGCTGCCGTAGCCACCATCCACCTCCAGAAGTCTTTTGTTCTTGCAAAACTGAGCTCTGCACCCACGGAACAGCTGCTTCCTACACTCTACTGGCCCCCAGCCTCTGGATGCCACCATTCTACTTCCATTCTCTATGAATTTGACAACGCCAGGTTCCCCGTGTAATAGAACCACACAAGGTCTGTCAGTCTGTGACTGGCTTATTTCACACACCCATGTCCTCGAGGTTCATTCCTGTAGAGCATGTGTCAGAATGGCCTCTTTGTTAAGGCCTAAAACATTTCACCGTATGTATTCACCACGATTCATCCATCCATCCATTCACCTACACCAACAGACACTTGGACTGCGTCCACCTCCTGGCTAT
The DNA here is from genome assembly GCF_001458135.2 of Marmota marmota marmota. NCBI lineage: Eukaryota > Metazoa > Chordata > Mammalia > Rodentia > Sciuridae > Marmota > Marmota marmota. The sequence goes on from NW_025999983.1 coordinate 11,518,123, forward strand.
TGTGAATAATGCTGTTACAAACATGGGTGGACAAAGACAGCTTTGAGACCATGCTTTAGATTCTTTTGGACACATACCCAGATGTGAAAGTGCTAGATCATCAGGTCATTCTATGACCGCAGCACCGTACCATTTGACATTCCTACTGACAGTTCAGCAGGGCTCCAATTCCTCCTCATTCTTGCCAATACCTGTTAATTTCTGGGATTTTAGTTTGTTTGGGTTTTTGTTTTTCCTGATAGCAGTGCCCTCGTGGGTGGTGGTGATATCCCACTGCGGTATTCCATTGTCGTTTGCATTTCCCTGACGAGTGACATCGTTCCCTGTGCTCATTGGTATTGTGCATCTACACTGGAGGGTTCAGTGACTTATGGTTAATAAGAGGAGAAGAAACAGCCCTGGAAATAAGTTCTTCTAATAGGGCCAAAGACAAGTCTCCTGCTTGAGTTTATCCCCACAAATATATTTTAGATTGGGGAGAAAAAAGTCAAATAGATTTTCCACTCGAGCACCAGCAGGAAATCCAATAGCTCATCCAAGCCTATTAGATCTGAGGCCAGTACCCAATTAATGCACTGAAGGGGAGCCTGCTCTGTGATTGGCCTGTACCTTATAGTGGGCAGCACTCTACACCACGGAAAGAGGGACCAGCCATGGGGTTGCAGGTCCCAAATCTGACACTGCAACTAGACTGCACGAATCCCACCTTTTAAAGTTCAAAACCTGAACGATTGGTCTTTTCTCCATGAATCTTTTTTTCCCCCAAACTGAGGGAGCTAAAGTGGCCAGAGAAGCTCCTAGCTACTGCCTCCTAGACCTTCACAACTGGCTGATCAGAGGGAGCCTTTGCATCTGTTTACTTTCTTCAACTGCAAGGTCTAGGGATGACCTCAAGGGGCAGGCCTCCCAGCCTCTCTTTGTCCACAAGTTCAGATCTGCCAAGCCAACGCGCGCACACCCCGATGGTCTCCAGCTCCCCACGCCCAGGGACTGTCAGATGCTCCGGGAAACATGAAGGTCAGGACTCAAAACTACACGAGGGCTCTGAGCTGGAAGTCTGCACCCTAGCAGCAAGTTATAACCTCAATACATCTCACCACCTGTTACATTAATTTTTTGTTTCATGTGACTTTTCATTAAGTACTCCATCCTTCACGAAGCCTTGTCCACTTGAGGCCTGAAACAGTAGCCCACAGGAAGCCCTCCACAGACACCTGCTGAATTGCAGGAAAGCGACTTCACAGGCTGTTAGATGACCTGGACACAGACAGAGCAGGAACTCCCAACCGGCCAGGGCTGGAATGGTGCAAAAGCCCACATGGCCGTCCATGGTGACAACAGCAGAGCCTGGAGAAGAGCAATCTAGCAGTGACAGAGTGACTACTAACACGCACTTTTCAGAGGCCTGATGCTGACCAGCTGTTCAACAGATCTGGTCAGTGCTGGCCGTGGGGAAATACAGCTTCAAACTGCAGCAGGAAGAATCTATCCAATATTTATGAGAAATCTGTTGACAGGAAGGATAACCCCTGAGGGAGAATAAGTAATTATTGTCCCCAAGGAGTTTGACCAATTTAACAGATATTTATCTGTCATGCTTCAGCCGTGATCTTTGTCTGGAAGAAAGAAATAGCAATCTGTGGCTCTACCTCCTTTATTAAGGGAATTTAATGGTATTCAAGCTTTAGCACTGTTTTGTTGATATTCAGGGAGCTGAAAATAAAGACAACAAACTTCCTGTGAGGGGCTGAGGATATAGCCCAGTTGGCAGAGTGCTTGTCTCCCAGGCACAAGGCTCTGGGTTCAATCCCCAGCACCACCAAAAAAAAAAAAAAAAAAAAAAAAAAAGAAAAGATTTCCTGTGAACTCTTAAAAAAAAAAAGAAAAACTAAAAAAGGACTTTGTGCCTGAAAATAGCAAAAACACCTGTTAAAGATAGACATGGCTGGCAGGTGATACAAGTGAAGCCACTCCCGGATAAAAAGAAGATGGCACTAAGTGTGTACTTGCCAAAAATGATATGCTTTGCATATGATCTTATACAATTTTTATTTATTGGATAATCAAAATAAATATGGAAATTTTTTAAGTTGGCCGCAATCCCATGAACCTTAAAAAAACAAAAAACTCTATTTTTTAAATTTTCTACATTCCCCTTGGATTCCCACTCACATGAAAGCACTACGTAGCTTTTTAAGTTAAAATCACGAGGGTGAAAGGTTTTTGGTTTTTAAGTTATGATCAATTACCACTCTAGAAATGTCCAGCAGCGTGGACGGATTTAACAAATGTGCCACCACAATCCCAGCAGCCACTGTGCTTCAGACACTGAAAAGCAGAGAGGAAGATTTGCCTTGTCTTCGTTTGCCTTGAGACTGGGCTACACTGACCGTCAAGAGTCCCAACACCTCTACTTCCAGGGAGGGCAGCATTAGCAGCAGGAAAACTAACCCACTGGACTCTGCTTTGCCTCTGGGCTGCCCAGACAGAGAACAAGAGGGACCCTAGGGTGGGCAGATGGTAGTGTGAAGCAGGGGCTGATGGGTGGGGCAAGCCGATCTGAGGCCCATCAGGGCCACGGCCCCAGGCAGATTTATGGCTCAGTGAGATGGGGTAAAGGAACTCAAGTTCACCCTCCAAGGGAAACCAACAGGCTTCCCATAATTCCAGAGAGATTTTTATACTGAAACCAGGACCCCCACCATTGCCAAGGCAAATACTTCCACAGAGATAATAATCAGATAAGAAATGGGCTGGCCATCATCGGCTATCACAGTATCTCCACGGTTCCCTTTATTTGGGCTGGTGGGGGAGAGTCTCAGAATTCTAGGCTGGTTTTTGCCAGAACTCACGTTAAGATCAGCTTCTGCCTCTTGAATAGCCTGTGAGTCTGTGGGATAATGACCCTATCTGGATTTCATTTTCTCCATCTGCAACTTGAGGATTAAAAAAAATATATATCCATCCTACACACCTCATGGATTAAAAAATCAAATATACAAATGTATGTGGAACCACCTAAAAAACTGTGAAATACAACATAGTACTTTTATTAATTTTCAGCTATAAAACTAATTTTGTGTACTACGATATCAGATTTTATTATAATGTCACTGCAGATCTTCCATTAACTATTAATCACTAAATATTATAAATGTATCAATGTGGAATTTTCTAAATCCTACTATCAGCATGTGTCTGATTACAATTAATTCCCACAAAGTAGTGCAGTACGAAAAACTACCTAACTTGTAACAGAGCTGTCAAACATCAAGAAAACAAGGACAAAACCCATTCAGTTGCATTATTAGATACTCATGGTCGTAAATATGGGGCAGATCGGTACAGAAGGCTGAGACAGAAGGATTGCAAGTTTGAGGCCAGCCTCAGCAACTTTGCAAGATCCTGTCTCAAAATCAGGATAAAAGGGGGGGTGGGGGGTGGGATGTAGCTCAGTGGTAGAGCGCTCCTGGGTTCAATCCCTAGTACTGCGCAAAAAAAGAAGAAGGAGGAGGNTGTATAAGAGACAGCCCTAGTACTGCGCAAAAAAAGAAGAAGGAGGAGGAGGAGGAGGAGGAGGAGGAGGAGGAGGAGGAAATATCCTGGTGCCCACTGAATCACTGGTGTTACCTTAAAGCAGACATTCTCGACTAAGGTGACTTTGCCCCGCAGAGGGCATTTGGCTTGTCTGAAGATATTGTGGGTTGTCACCACCGCCATCATCCCACTGGCATCTAGTCGAGAGAGGCCAGGGTCACTGTTCAACATCCTGCAACACACAGGGCTCCTCACAGTAAATTAAGCATCTGGCCCAATGCATCCACAGTGCTGCGGCTGAGAAGGCCCGCCCTGCAGTTCTACTACGCATGTGTCACTAAAAATGCTAAAATAAAAGGACACATAGACCTAAAAGAAAAGACTCTAACAAGGATCCAAACCTACACTGTAAATATTTCCAGAATCTGCTTCTCTCATCCCGAGTCAATGAACTCCACCCTGGATGCATGAACCCAACACCCAAACTCGAAGGAGCTCACTTCTAATTTACGACAATGAGCCAGCTCTGTGTAAAGAGGTCCCCATGGGAATGCTGCTCAGGAAGAAGAATCCTTAACTATCAGACTGGCAGAGAACAAGTTGCTGCTAAAGGGCTGCAAAGCCAAGACCGGTGAGGGGGCTCCCGGGTCCTCTTTCAGTGCAGGACTCCTCCCCGGCACCGTGAGGATGGAGGGACGAGCCAATCGCAGCACTGAGGGTCTGAGGGGCAGGACCGCCCTCACAAGCTGGCTGCTATTCAACAGGAGGAAAGTGATGAATTCCACAGAGACAATGGCCTGGGTTTGTGCACAGTTCATCCCCTCAGTGAGTCAGTTCATCCCAAGGATCTCAGGACGGACGGACGGACGGACGGACGGAAGGAAGGAAGGAAGGAAGGAGGGAGAGAGAAACCTCAACATCTGCAATATTACTTATCAAAGTCTTGATCAAACTATGGGTCATGGTCCAATGTGGGGTCATGAAATTCCGTCAGTAAATTGATGCTGCCAGTATTTTGAAGTTAATGGGACAGGATAGGATAGGATAGAATTTGAACAGTGCAGACGAGAGCGTATAATAAACAGAACAGGAAACCACAGTTCATCCCAATAGGATAAAACTGTCTCACGAAACTAAATCGAGGGCTGCGTTTGCCCGTATGCTGGCGTGTGAAGGAAAAGCGTCGTTTCTAGAGTCATGGTCCAAAACAAAAATTCAAAGAACAATGAATGACTTACGAAACTTCCAGGGGACTATCATCTAATAAGACCTGAGGGCAACCCAGCTCCAAAGAGTCTCAAATAATTCAAAAAAATCATCATCCACAACAAACACGTTGGCCAAAACGGGAAGCACCAGACAAGAAAGGGAGCATTCATCAGGAGAGCGCAGTTCTGCGCAAAGTGGGGCCCTGGCCTCCCACTGTCGCCCTCTGCCACTGAAGGGGAATATCCCCTGGGCATTCCAATTCTTCCTAGGAAGGTTGGGAATGGCCCTGTGGGAAGATAACTGGGACGTGAACAGTGAATGAGAGTCTGCCAGGTGAAGAAGGGAAAGACGGGGTTCCAGACGGGCAGACAGCAAGGATGGGGCTCCCAGCTACAGACAGCAAAGATGGGGCTCCCAGCTGAATCCACAAAGGAGGGAGCCAACACCCAGCGAAGAGCGGAGGAAGCCCTAGCTTGTTCAGGGAAGGGTGACAAGGGTGGCGGGGACAGATTGGAGAGATGAGGAGGAGGTCAGAGGGGCAAGGCTGAGAAGAAGGGGAAGCTGGCGGGGGTCCGCCCATCACTGCTAGGCCTGGAACACCCACCATGCCCAGAAATATGTGGAGTGAACAGGAGAGGGCAGGACCCTCCCCCAAAGTGGGGGGGAGATTAGAAACGCATCCTGGAGGATCAGCAGGAGCACATGGCAACCTCCACAGCACTGAGTTTACCAGGGAGGCAGTGAGACCGTGCGTCCCCCAAACATTACTGGTCTGCTTTTAGAATGTCAAATAAATTGGGCGACCCAGCTACTGCCCAGCCAAACTGAAGATGCTCAGGGTTTAAAAAAAAATAAAATAACAACCATTTCAGGCAAGATAACAGAATCCATATAATCTAAAATGAAAATAATCCTGGTAAGAGATAAAACATTGTCCTTTTTTTTTGCTTAGAGATTATTGATCTCATACGTTTCCGAGCATGGATTTGTTGGGTTTGTTGTTGTTACTGAATGTTTCTACCATTTCCCACTCCGCTCTGTCTTTCTCACCTCTCCTTAATTCTCATCCAAAAATTTGCCCAACCTCTCAGTCACCCAAACATTACTAATTCCCTAAAGACTAACAGAACCAAAGATTCTTATTTTGTAACTTATGAACATGAGATTCAAAACTGTTAGCATAACTTTTAAATAACCTCTCTTGATTAACTTTTATGAGCATGAGCCACTCCACAGAGAGCAAGCTCAGGCACGGGTGAGCTCTGTCCAGACGGAAGGCCTTGCCTGGAACTCGGCTGCAGCCTCGGCTCTCACCAACCCAGGGCCCCAGACAGAAGGCACACGCCTTGGTAAATTGGAAGCAGACAGTGTATTCCTGAGCCTCAATCACATTCTAAGACCAAAATATACCACAGTGATTGTACCAAGTTATTCTTGGCAGACTCTTTCACTGTTCCATTTAAGTTGAAAAAAATGAACAGGCCTCAACCACACATTTTCCCCTCATTTAAATAGGTGTTTTCCCCACCCTCGTGAATGTGTGACTACTCTCCTTCAGCCAGGTGTAGCCCTACTTGAGAGTTCACTTCTATAAGGTTGTGTCTTAAAGGTACAATCTAAGCTGCCCTTGGGCCCGCAAGCAAGAATAAACCAATCGTTGCTGAAACTTTCCTTTACTCAATGATTATGCACAAACTTGTAAGATTTTAGCTAACAATTTATAGGGATTTAAAATATTTTTATATGCAAAGCAGACAGACGCATGAAGAAGGGGAAAGGGTTTAATCATATTCTGAATGCTGCTGTGGGCCAAGCCCCACAGGGCACAAGAGCACAAACAGTCTGTGTAGTCATCCCTGCTCCACAGAAAAGGGAACCTTCACCTCCATGGATAAATCATTTGACCAAGATCATTTTTTTTTTTTAAGAGAGTGAGAGAGGAGAGAGAGAATTTTAATATTTATTTTTTAGTTATCGGCGGATACAACATCTTTGTTTTGTATGTGGTGCTGAGGATCGAACCCAGGCCACACGCATGCCAGGCGAGCGCGCTACCGCTTGAGCCACATCCCCAGCCCCTTGACCAAGATCATTAATAGGGTAAAGGCAGAAAGCAAATCTGGACCTTTCAAATCATTGTTTAATATATGCATGACATCAAAATAATTTTTTAATATTTATTTTCAGTTATAGGTGGACACAATATCTTTATTTTTATGTGGTGATGAGGATCGAACCCAGTGCGTCACGTATGCGAGGCAAGCGCTTTCCTTCTGAGCCACAGTCCCAGCCCCTCAAAATAATTTTAAATTCTGCATTTTTAAAAACCTGACATTAATTCCTTGTTTCCTTAAGAAGTTCAGTTCAACTTTAAGGCTCCCCTTTCACATCAGCGGTTAAGACTGATCCATGTCCCTTTCCCAAATAAAACATTGGGAGAGTTCTCTCTCAGGGTGTCCTTTTCCCAAGCAGTGAGGGCTTCCACAGCTGGGAATGGAGAGGTGGAGAGGAAACAAACACTGGCATTTTAAGGTAACGAAGCAACTTCAAGGTTAAGTCTGGCTATTCTATTCTACTGCTTCAGAGAGAACATTGCAGAGAAGGGAGAACTTTGTTTTCTTCATGCTGTAAGCACCACAGTCCTTATTCTCTCCAACTGAAACAAACTATTCCTCTCAAAGGCTGTGGGAACACGGCCATGGACCCGGCCATAAGGGTCCTTCTGAAGACCATGGGGTAACCACAAAGCATCTTCCTGAAGCTACAATTTCAGTTAATGCCAAGTAATTTAAGTCCTGCTTCCCTAATAAAACCTATACATCAAGTAAAATACAGATTTTTTATTTTTAAGATAAACTATACGAATCCAAGGACATTCAGCATTGAGATTGGGTTGCTGTAGTTATGTCGCAGGTAGGATGTGCTCTTACTGATGAATGCAATAAATACTCCTGAATAACTACTCCATACCAGGTCCTCTTCTAGCTCCAGGGGACACCGCAGTAAGCCAAACTGACCTGTCCCTGCTCACGTGGAGCTTATGTGACAGTGGAGAGACGCGAGGCCCAAGCAGGGAAAACAAAGTACACACTGGAAAGGGAAGGGACAGAAGAATGAGCCGTGATTTCAGTAAAGGGACTGGAGAGGCCTCAGGAACAGTGACAGGGAGGGAGACCATGTGGGAAAGAGCATCCCAGGCCCCACCAGAGGTGGGTGGGCAGGAGGCCAGGGCGGCAGAGTGGGCAAGGGAAAGCAGAGCAGAAGAGGCCGCAGAGGGACAAGGAGCCCAGAACCAGCCTGGAGGATGCCTGGGACTGTGGCTTTTGTGCTGAGATTACGTCGTGACAGAGAGGGTTCACAATGGGGCTTATCTTTAGGAGGATCACTGTGTCCGCTGCATGGACCCAGATGGCCACGGCAAGTGGAGACTACAGACCAGCAGGGCCACTGCAGTCATTCAGGGGAGAGACGAGGCATTTAGGGCTCAGGTGAGGCTGAGAGAGAAGAGTGGATTGACTCTGGATACCCCCACAGGACCCCAGGGACAGCAGTGAGTGGTGGGCAACATCCAGGCCAATTCTACGGTTCTCCATGTAAGCCACTGTGTTATGGTTATGGTTATGCATGATGTCCCCAAAGCACCAAGTGCTAAGGGCTTGTCTACAGCCTGAGGCACTTCTGGGAGGTGGTAGACCCTTCAGAAGCCTGCTGGAAGGAAGTCAGGGGGTGGGGGTCCCTTAAAGGGAAGACCGAGACCCAGTCCCTTCTCTCTCTGCTCCCCAGCTCCCACAAGATGCATTTTGCTCCTCTGTGAGCTCCCTGTCACGGTGCCTTCTCTGCCTCTCCTTAGGCCCCCAAACAAGAGAACCAGCCAACCATGGACTAAAACCTCTGAAACTTTGAGCCAAATAAACCTTTCCTCCTTTAAAGTTTATTTTCTCAGGTATTTTGTCATAGAGAAGGAAAGCTGACTAACAGAAGATAAAGGAACTAACTAGAGGAGTCTGTCTGACATTAAAGTGACATCACTGAGTGGACATTTGGGTTTGAAGTCTGGAATCAGGAGCGAGGTGGGCTAGAGGTCCGAATCTGCTGCATATCCCAGTGGAGATGGCATTTAAACCACAAACTGAATGAGCTTTCCATAAGTAAACAAGGGGAAGACAGGAGATCCCAGAAGGCCCTGGAGCATTCCAGCATTAGGATGTCAAAGAAATGGGGTATGGGGAGGGGAGGGGAAGCAACAGAAGGAGCCCTCAACTGAATTCAAAGGAAACCAAGAGAGTGTGCTGCCCATGAAGCCAACCGAAAAAAACTGCTTCAGGGAGGAAACTGTGAGCAAGTATCAGCCGCTTCTGATTCAAATTACCAGGACTGAGAAGGAAGCACAGGCTTGGCAGATTTGCGAAGTGGGAGTTCCTGGTGAACTTGCGAAGAGCGTGAGGGTGGAGGAAGGCCGACTGCAGAGGACGGAGGAGATCAAGGCAGCCCAAGATGCAAAGAAGCAACTCGTTCAAGGAGTTTTGCTGGGGGGTGGCTGGGAGGAAGGAGGGACCAAGAGCTGTGGCTGCTCTGTCCCACAGGTAGGCCATCTGGCTGCTTGGGCTCATCTATGACCCACCTCTCCACTTGAAATGGCCTGACTTGACCCACTTTCCAGGGAGCGCTTCATTCTCTTCTTCTTTCAACCACAAGTTTCCTGGGTACACTGCTGACTGTCCCCTCACTTGTCTGAAAGAGGACTTCCAGGTGGTGGCCAGGGGTGGCCACGGAGGGCCTGAAAGCCAGTCCACTTCCATTCTGTCCCCTGGAGACTTTCTCCCCGCCGTCTCAGTCCCATGGACCTCAGCTCTGTCTCTCCCGGCCTGCAAACTCCTGCCTCTCGCCCTCCTCCACATCCTGCTACAACAATTCTGCAGCCAGCGGTAGAGATGTGGCACAGCTGGGGACAGAAGCAGAGTGCAGAGCAGGCTCACTCTGCAGGGTTGTCCTAAAGGCACGCGGGAGCCCGTATCAAAGTCCTGGGAACTTCCTGGGTCAACTGCACCTGGCCATCCACACAGCCCACCATGTCCTTCCCTAGACTGTAAGTCATAGCTTAGCCTACCACTTTTTATATAAAGTTTATTTTTCTAAAAGTACCTTACATTATCTTGGCCCTAAAGCCAAGCTTATCTGCTAGGTTTTTTTGCTCCACTTTGTAGTGTCTCTTGTAAGGTACAGAACAAAGCCTAAATAGTTTATTTAAATGGTCTATTGCAAAGTGACCACATACATTAAAAAAAAAAAAAGGCAGAAACCCTCTTAATCTAAGGCTCAAATAGGAACCATCTGGCAGATGAATCAAAGTTGTCTAATCAACTAGGTTAGAGTAACTCCTGTGAACCTAAACTTCTCTGATATTAGCTACTCAGAGGGGGCACAGGGTTGAGCTTCATTAGGCTCCAAAAAAACAAAAGTCCTGCCTTTGATTAGAACATCCAATCTCTCTGGCTTGATAAGAAGATTGGTAAGATGAACGAATGAACGAAAGAAAGGCAGGCGGGTGGGTGGGCAGAATGGAGAGGGAAATGGATATACATATATGCATCTGTGAATATACATGTGCATCATGTGTGTGCACACACACATACACACATACGCACACCCCTATCTCTATCAATTTACTAAGACATATCAGGATGGGATGTGCCAAGGTATTCCCAATTTAAGAGTGGTACAAGAAAAGGACTAACAGGATACAGAATCTGGGTGACTAACCAGCTCTGTCATTTTGGGCACATCATTTCAGTTCTGTGGCTTTGCAGTTTTCCAATTTGAAAACTTATCCAAGATCCATTTTCAGATCTAAGATTCTGTGTCTGTATAATACTATAGACTATAACTGACAACAGACTATATGACATATTCCTAGGATGTGGTTAAATACTAACACTTATTAGCCTGTTTTAAACAGGACTGAATAATTTAAAAAAAAAAAGATATCAACCATTAGAAATTCACATTTACTATCATCATTATTACTTTTCCCCGTCTTCAATATTGTTGCTATTTCTTTCAATTCCATACATGTATCTCCCCTCTTATCATGAAGCCATCGTTACATCGGTCTATACCTAAGACACATTAAGTTTCAAAAGAAAAATGCAATCTATCTCTTACAAAAGTCTAAAAAGACCTCATTCTGAAAGATTTTTTTAAAAAATCCTTTCTATGGAACTAACAGTTGAGCTAACAGATCTCACTAACCTGACTTCCTATCACACAAGTGAACCTTATAAAGCACTCCAAACCTAGAGGCACAAACAGAACTAGTAAAGCACCCCATCAGATATTTAAGGAACGCAAACTCTGGGTTTTCTTTCTAATATATTTGGCGGGAGGAGTTTGCAGAGGCTCCATACTGACTTTGCACAAGGAAATCTGTCTCTACTCAAATGCAAGCTGAGACCACCAAGACAGAATCATCTGTCTTACTTCATGGGTGAGGAACCACATTGGGAGGATAATCTCTTCTCAAGGACCCTAATCCTTATCTTGCACTTCCAGACCTCCTTCCCATGGGCCTGGCCTAAGAGGACCTTAGCAAGCTGCACCCTCTGCACAGAGACAGAGACAGAAGGTGTTATCTGTGAGTATTCACAACACTGTTCACGGCCTGGTGGTGTGGACTTGGGTCTTAAGGTTCTTCAACAGAGGCAGCTTCTGTGTGCAAGCTCTGGTAAAAATCAAAGTCAGTGACAAGTGTTAATCTCACTGGAGACGGAGCTGGGCCTCCACTCTGCTCCTCCTCCGAATATTCACTGGCTCTGTCAGAGCAGCACTTCTTAGATTAAAAGGAAGCTAATCAATAAAAAGTGACAAAGTGTCTATTAATTCCAACTCACCCAGACCACACTCAGTTCCTCTATTCCAAGGAGACTCTTTTTTTTTTTTTTTTTTTTTTTTAAGGAACTGAAGGGAAGGGGAGAGAGAGAACACACGCACGGGAGAAGACAGCCCTCCTGCAGCTGAAAAAGGACCCACCACGCTGCCCACCCGAGAACAATTCACACGGCCATTACACTGAGAGTAAGTGTCCGAGTCCCTAAGTGCGATGCAAACCACAGGGAGGCGCTGCAGCGGGTCAGGAAACCCCAGCAGCTATATCCTCACTTTCCAGAAAACCTATAAATAACCTCCGAGTCACAGTGACTTCAGTAAAGCTTCCTATTTCTGTCTCTCCACCTACCAATTTTCTGAGAATTACATGCTGGGCCAAATTAATGTGAAGCCCAGGAAGCAGCTCAGGGAAGTCAGGGCTCCTCTGTCCCCGCAGTTCAGCACACGCGCTATGCTGCCCGTGTCCAGCGCCTAATGAATGGGCAGCTCTGCCGGATGGCAATGCGGTGGGTCACTCCACTTAAACCAGGTACCCCCGCCCTCCAGATGACAAGGGATCCTTCTCCCTCAGAAAGTCCGAGACACAATTTAAGGACAAACGGTACCGAACAGTGAACTCCAAACTATAAATCTGAAAACTCTTAAGCCAAAGAACTCACACAGCTAAAAATTTAAGTCCCGATGGAATTACATATTAATCAAGAATCTATTAAAAAAAAAAAAAATCTGACATATTTAAATTTCCCATTTATCCTGAAGGAACTGACCGTTAAAGACGGAGTAGCTGTCATTAATGCTTTACCATGATCTTAGAGGAGAAATCATTCTTCCTTGAGACATCAAGAAAAAGAAATCCACAGAATCAGCTTTTGGAGAATTTTTAATTCATAAAATGTGGCAGGAAACCACACACAAAAAAATTCACCATGAGGCGTTTGAAAGCATATAGACACTCCAGTTCATAGATGATGACTCTCTTCTGCACAACAACGTGTGCAGCTTCAGCACAGAATAATGTAAAACAAAGATAAGTCGGCGCACAGGAGGCGATGTTGCCAAAGGACTCACATATAAAATCAAGTCTCAGTTCCAGGAGCAGGAAAATCAACATGTATAAGCTTACCTTTGCCCAAACTTTGGATGCAGCCACTTTTCCTCAGGGTCTCTGGGTTAACAGAAAAAGTTCCACGGAGCTAGAATCCACATTCACATCCCCGGACTCTCCTGCCCGTGCCTGTGGAGAGCCAGGAAGCAGCGTCTAACACTTGAAATGCTCAGCCGTTAAGAGCTAAAAACGGATCCTGGGCAATGCTGATGTATTTTTGTCTGCTAGCTACACACCCTCATCATGTTCAATTTTTTCCATTGGTGGAACAGTATGAGGCAGACTTAACCAGAAAGTGGTTTTCCACGGGCTGCCTGGAGCGATTAGCCGGGACAGCCTGCCATCAGGCCAGCGACGGACGCCGCACTTGCCCAGGACTGGGCTGGTGTGGGCCTGCGTTCCCAGGTCACCACCAAAGTTCCCTAGGAACCGGCCCAGGGTTTGCTGAATAAAGGCTGACTCACTTGAAGGGAGACTCAGCTTCTTTTTTAAGCCCTTTAGCAGTAGAAACACACACACCTACCACCCATGTGTTTGGGGTGGTAGCAAACAAACATTCTGCCCCCAAAACCACAGCTGGAATGTCATGCTCATAAAAAACCTGCCTCCGGAGCAACCCTGAAGTTATTTAATGATTTGCAAAATAGCCGGTACGCACTCCCCCCAAGGAGTTATTTCATTTTTAACTTAGCTGAACTACCCTTATTTTATTAAAAGTCCTCGTTAGTGCCTATTTTACTCAAAATTTTTCTAAAAATAAGGATTAAATTACAGTAAATTAAAGTTATTCACCAGAATCTCAAGACTGTTTTTAAGTCTTGCTATATCTTTTGAGAAAACACCTTAAATATAAAACAAATACCTGAAAGTTAAAGCAACACGTTCAGATAATTTTATGTATTTTTGGGGGGGTGCCATTGCTGAATAAAAAAACAGATGACATCTGTGGGGGGCTTTATATTTTTGTGTTTGTTCTGCTGTAGCAGGGATTGAACACAGGGGTATTCTACCTCTGAGCTATATACCCAACCCTTTTGATTTTGAGACAAGGTATCACTTTGTTGCCCAGGGTGATTTTCTTACCTCAGCCTCCCGAGACAATGGGATTTCAGGCATGTGCCACCATGCCCTGTTCTAAAATTTTTGAAGTTATATTCTACAGAAAACAGTTTAATCAGAAGTTTTCAAGATATGCATATTCTAAGTGAGCAGAGACATAGTTGTTCTGGATAAACACATAAGGAGAGCTTGGTAAGCAAATATTTTTATTATTTTAAAACAGTGAATGGAGCTACTCATGAAATAGGCAAAATTGTTATTTCATATGAAAGCCAGATTATACTAAAGACGGATAAGTTAACTCCTTCCCTGTATGAAAATGTATCATTACAGACACACGTATACATCTATCATATAGACATATGGTAGAAAAAACTGGACTTTTTTCCATATATTAGTTAATACATGCTTGAAGGGATGTTTTCTAATCCTAACTATCAAATAAAAGCCATTAAATAAAATAATCAGTCTAATAGTCATAAGATTTAGTCTAAATAGTCGTAAGATTTAGTCTAAATTCCTTGGTTCTGTGTTCACATTTAGAACACAGAACCAAGGAATTTTTAGCGCTCATGGAATAAACTTGATAAGTTCCCTATTCTAACCCCCTCCCATTACAGATCTAGAAACTGAGCCCTTATGTGAATGCCCAAGGTCAGAGAGCTGGTCAGCTGCAGGCGGCAGAGCAAGGATGTACCACCCCAGTGACCACAAGCCCTGGGATTGAAGTCAGAAGGTTGCTATGGAAACCAAGTCTCATAACATAAAATGTGGGAATTCCCCAAATGTTAACTAGGCATGTATGTTTATTAACAAAATACTCCGGGTAAATACGGAAGTCGTAAGAATTCTGCTAAGTCACTGAGCTCCTGTTCCTTTAGATCAACAGTGTCATTTCTGTTAAGGAAGGGAAAAAAAAAGGTAAAATAAAATATCAGCTAGCGTAAAAGAAGCTTTCCACATAACTTTGAGACAGGGAAGGACTTCTAAATATGAATAGGAGAAGATAATACAAGAAGGAAGAATGAAATTTAAAAATTGATCATATTTCTAAGGTTGAAAAATATTTCAGAAGAAACATACTTGGATGTCTGTGCTCTATTGCTGCTTATAGATTTTCACGAGACAACTCTAGTCTTTTCATACATGTTATATGTAGATCTCTCTGTGCTAAAAATCTCTTGTAAGAATGAACTACTTCCAACATTCCTCAGACATTTCAAATGGATTTTCATTTATCTGGTCTATTTTTTATTACTGAGGTCACCCAAATAATTTACTTCTGTGAATTTTTAAAGTCACTTGGGGATTCAAACTATGCAAAAAGGTTTTTCAAGTTCTTTAGACTTTGCCCAACTACATAAAATACTCAATTTAGTTCTCCATCCTACAATTCCAAAAACCAGCATACTTTCAAATCATATAGACTTGATCTTTTTGATGCTTTATTCTGAGATAGTAGGACATATGTGTTAACAAGCATCTAAAATTAAATTCCTTGGCAAAGATCTGAGAAACATGTAAATTACTACTTAGGAAGTGTTCAATTTTGAAGCATTCAATACAAAATGGCACAGTTAGAAGCGAGTATAGCAAAATGTTAACAATTATAGAATTTAAGTGGTGGTTATTATGAGTGTTCCCTGTACAAATTTTTTTTTGTACTTTTGCAAATTTCCTTAATAATAGGTTGGAGAGATGGCATGCGTACACACAGGTGCATCCCACAAATTGGCCAATCATAACACCTGGTTTTACTCTATACCTCCTCAAGACCGAGCAGATAATTCTTAAGGACAGAATTATCCTACAGTGAGTGTGTGAGCACATGTTCACAAAGGCATGCTCCAGAGAGTTTCCGTTTCTATCCAGAGAAGAGCTGGAGGATATAAAATGATAAATTATGGCTTAGGAATACCTTCAGAATTAAAAAAATATATATATCTGAAGACTAGGGATGTAGTTCAGTGGTACAAAGCTCACCTAGCATACATGAGGCCCTGGGTTCAATCCCCAGCACCACACACAAAAAACTTTTTGTTCAGGACCACCATCACATAAATCATAACTAATGAAAAAATAAGAGTGCTGTAGAAATATCTCAGACTTCAAAACCAGTATACCCTGACCAGCAACTGATCTCTTGGTAACTTCAATGCTGTCTGAAACCCATTTTCTTTTTTTAAGTTTACTCTTATAAGTTATATATGACAACTAGAATGCATTTTGACACATCATTCATAAATGAAGTATAACTTCCCATTCTTCAGATTGTACATGATGTAGAATCACACCCATTATATAATCATATATGTGCATAGAGTAATAATGTCCAATTCATTCAACAAAACTTCCTACCCCGACCCCCTCCCTTCATTCCCCGCTGCCTTATCCAAAGTACCTTTATTTTTTCTGAAACCCATTTTCTTCATCATAAAATGGGATCAATAATATTGTTTACTACAAATAAAAATATAAATAAATGCAATAATCTATAAATAGTTAAAGAAAAACTGACATAAAAAGACAATTTTTTTTTGACCATGGTGGGCATGGAACCAGGGCCTCGTGCATGCTCAGCAAGTGCTCTTCCACCGAGTCATATCCCAGTCCAAAAAGAATCTTAGAAGCAATGTGAGCTGTCAGAAATAACCTCTTTGCTTAGAACTCAAGAATCTCCACCCTTTTACTTCACCTTTAAGGTCAAAAAGAACACTACTGAAAGAACATCCCATCAAGCATCTTTCCTTATTGTTAATCTATAGTCAATTTATGGTTAAAAAAAATGAGAACAAAACAATAACAATGAATAAAGATTAAAAATATAAATTACTTTTACCAAACAAAAATGCAAATAATCAAATAATGGCTCACACATGTCAGCATCAACCTGTGAGGCAGTTACCCCCTTGAGCAAAAGAGACGGAAGAACCTTGTGCTCTCCATGCAAAAGCAATCCATCAAACAGAGTGGGCTGAGAGATAGAACTGGAGACACTGTTTCAAAAATGTTCCGGATAAGGGCACTAGGAGAAGAAAATGATGCATATGATGTATTCACATGAGGATGCTGAGAGCTTCAGACGTATTTCTTGAGAAGGTGATCTCCATACCCCAAAACCTAACAGGTATGTTTCTGAAACCAAAATCTTCCAAGTTATCCCAGAGAATACAGCAGTTGCATGCACAGCTGGTCCTTATGTCTAAACCTGGCATGGTCTGAAGGCTTACCTCCCAGGTGGGATGCTAAAAACTCACAAATGCAGGGCTAGGGTTGTGGCTCAGAGGTAGAGCGTTCACCTAGCATGCGTGAGGCACTGGGTTCGATCCTCAGCGCCACATAAAATAAAAAGATATTGTGTCCACCTATAATTAAAAAATAAATATTTTTTAAAAACTCACCAATGCACAGTTGACACATGCAGTTCATTTGCTACTCAGTCATTATCCCCAGGAAGCAAGCCAAACCCCCAGGGCTTGGACAGTAGAGTTCCTTAGGCCTGCCTCCGATTATTGCTTTATGACTCTGTATTGCTTTATGACTCTGTATATGTTACTTGGTGTCTGTTATGGTCTAGATATGAGATATCCACCAAGATTTCATGTGTGAGACAATGCAAAAATGTTCAGAGGTGAAATGATTAGATAATAAGAGGTGGGATCTAATTGGTGGATTCACCCACTAATATGGATTAACTAGGTGGTAACTGGAGATCTGTAGGGTGTAGCTGGAGGAGATAAGTTGCTGGAGTATGCCTTGGGGTTTATATTTTGTCTCTCTGCTCCCAGATTGCCGTGACCTGAGCTGCTTTCCTCCTCCACACCTTTCCACCATGATACTCTGCCTCACCTTGGGCCCAAAGCTGTTATCAGATGACCATGGGCCAAAATAAACTTTTCCTCCTCTAGTTTGTTCTTGTAGCTACACACTGGTCACAGCAACACAGAGGCTGACTCAACGACCTCTCTGAGACTTGGTTTCTTAACCTGTAAAATGTAGGCAATACTACCTGCCTCCCAGGGCTATTGTAAGAATTGAGTAAAATAATAAACTGTTCAACACAAGCCCTTGCTGAGAATGGAAACTCCATAAATCAGCGTCCTTATTAAAATCATTAAATGTTAAAAGTCCATTACTTAAAAAATTGTCTGGCACATGGTAAATACCCAGTACATAACCGGTTAAATAAATGCATGAACAAACAAGCGAGCGAGCGAGTAGAAAGCTCACAGTGGTGGTGGTGGTGGTGATGGTGAACGTGAAAGGAAGAACTGTGTTGGCTGCAGTCCAAGTCTCTGTGTCAGAAGCTATTTGATCCTTTTATTTAAAATACACCACCCCACATGTGGTCACTGCCCATCAAGCATTTCTTCTGCAAGCTCCCCAGCCCTTCTCACAGAGTGATCCCCATTCCAGGCTGCTTCAGTCTCAGAGGACGCCTAAGCAGCAACCTTTGCTTCTTCAGCACCAAAGTGATAACTGCAAAGCCCCTGCACTGGTGCTGGCCACTGGCGCCTGCCTCCTGCACCACAGGGGTTGTGAATCTGCGTCTCACAGCTCAAACTTCTGTTCTTCTTTTGAAATTTCCCTGAGATGAAGCCTGTGCATAGTGACTCCAGAGTGTTAGAAAATGCATCTCTCACAAATGCCGATGAAGAAAGCAGAGTCCAGTGGGCCCAGTTATAAACTCAAGACTTAGTTTGGGTTGATTCAGACAAATCTAGAAAAATCCTAAACATAACAAAACGCACAACTAAATACACCGTGTTAGTAGCTTTGCTTCTGCCACCTCACCTCTGTCAGGAAGGAATGCCGGTGAGCCTACAGGGCCTCTGCAGGAACGCTTTTCCCTAAAATTATGTACCATTTTTTGGGGTGGTGGGGGAGATTACAGACATGTTCCACTGTAAATGGCTATGCACCCCTTTGGTGGACCTGTACTATACCATCATTAAGATGCTCCTAAGCACTCAATGGCTGTTTTAAATGAGAACAAAATAAAGAGAAAAAATAGATCTGTGACATTTTAAAAAGCAAAGTGGAGATGTCTTCAGAATCAGTTAAAGTCAACTTTAAGAAAACTCAAAAAACTAGCTTGGTTATGTCTTGCTTTAAGGCCATAAAAAAATCTGAATTCCATAACATAAGCTTTTCTATGTGTTTCTAAGACATCAAATGTGCAAAAATATCTTAAAGGAGTCAATTGTCATGGAAATGAGAGGTTTTATGGCATAAATATTTACAAAGTCTTACATACAAGCAAGCTCCAATAATTTAACCATTACTTTTGCAAGAATGAGCAAATATAGAGTGACATAAAAATCAAGATTTAATTAAAACTTTTCATGAAAGCTTTTCCTTATTATGTTTTTTCCCCTGTAGGCCATTCCATCCAAATTAAATATACTTTGACTATTCATAATGAACGATAGTGCAGAACATCTTAAATTTTGAAATTTAAAAGAAGGCTTTATAATAAGTAATTGGTGGTATTTTAAGTAAATGAGAAATGTGTATGTAAAAAAGAAACCTACAGAAATGAGTTCCAGATAAGTTAAAATAAAAATTTTGGTAGAAAAAAAATCATTCAGAAAATATGCTTGTAAAACCCTGGCTTATAAATATTATCCACTAGATACATTTGTTTACAACATTTTTGAAGGATTACACTGGAACAGTTAAGAAAGTACAAGTAATCTGCCTGGATCTTAACGTAACTTAACACTTTATATCCAACCTCTCAGTTGGCTCACAGTACTGTCCTTTACTGACTGAAGCTGCTTATGCTGAAAGGTTTCTAATAAGTTTAATTCTCAGAATAATTGAATCCAAGTTTCTAAGAGATCAGAGAGGTCACCTATTAAGCCCAACCTTCCTTCTAATTTGAGAACCTCCTACAGCATCCCAACAGATGGGCCACTCTCCTTTACTTAAAAATACCCTGAATGAAGGGTGGTTCGCAGCTTTGTTAGAGATTAAATAACCACGTGGTGAAATAACCAGTTGGTAGAGGGGAACTCCCTCCCGCAGCATTAACCAGTCATTCTAGAACTTCCGTTCATCAATTTCATTCTTTCTGCCATTGTCAACACCCATCCTGCTCCCTCTTCCACCCAACCACCCTCCACACAACCCAAGGCAGCATCCCTGGATTTTCCAGCTCTCTCCTGCCCGGCTCTGCACCCTCGGCTCTCCCTCACCAGGAAGCAGAATCAGTCCTGTAAAGCAAAACAAAGGAAGAGAGCCAGACCATGCCCTTCCCTAGAAACCAGGAGGCACGTAGAGCAGAGTGCTGAGCCTTCAGACTCAAGAGCGGCCCACGAGGCATGCTCTTGACCATGAGTTTGAAGCCATGGAATCCAGGGAGGACTCGGGTCCCCTGGAGGAGGCAGAACGGAACCCAGTTCCAGGGTCCACTCAGGTATGCAAATTACAGACTGTTCCCATTTCACAAGCCAGTAGGCCCAACAGCTGACATCAGGGAAGGCAAAGACGCTGCTCTGCCAGGCAGCGTTCTCCAAGAGCAGAGGACTGAGGGAAAGGACGCGTGGTCTGAAGGCAGAGGGAACATTACTCTCCCACCTGAATACCTCTAGAGCCATTAAAAATGAGTGTGTGAAGCAGGCCGAGTACCGCAGCCTTAGGGCCCACAAACCACTTGTCTGCAAATTACACTTTTACCAGTGTGATACACATACCAGTGCTCTCTTCTATTTTTCTTAAAATAAGAAATTCTGGAAATAGTTTTCCCACTACTAATACAGAGATCAGTATTTTTTCTTTCCAGCTTTCTTCTAAGTTAGAACAAAACAAGTGAAAGAAAAATGGCGACCAATGCTTGCTGCTGGGCACACTGGCCCGCGTGTGACCAACAGAGAGCCAGGAGTACCCAGCCCCAGCTGTTCTCGGCTTCCTGGGAGGCAGAACCCACCGTGCCAGATGATTCACTTTTTTCTTGTTGTTTTGTTTTGTTTTGTTTTGGTACTGGGGATTGAACCCAGAGGCGCTTTACCTCTAAACCACATCCCTAGCCCTTTTTATTTTTTATTTTGAGATAGATAGGCACTGAATTGTTTGGGGCCTGCCTCACTAAGTTGCTGAGGCTGGCTTTGAACTTGTGATCTTCCTTGTCTCGGTCTCCTAAATTGCTGGGATTCCAAATGTCTACAACCATAGTTGGTCAGACAGATCACATTTTTAAGAAACACTGAAAATGCTGCTTTTAGGTAAAGTTTTTAGTTTTTAATTGTCGTTAACTAAATTAAATTTTCTTAACATGCTTGTTGTCAAGGATGTATTTTGCAGGCCAAACAAAAGTTATCCATATCCCAGAACCAGATGGAAACCCATCAGTTTACAACCTCTCATGAAAATAACAAAGCACAAACAGGAAAATTTTCAATCTTGAAAAAATATTTTAAATGAAAACAATTCATTGTCCCAACTCGCTGACTTAACAAAGCTTGGTTCTGACCCTCTAAGAACATACACCTCCACTTGACTAAGGTGACCAGATATGCAGGCATGGTTTTGGAGAGGAGCCATTCATAGAGAAGAGGCATTGTAAAGGACTGTAAGAGCCAGGCCCTCCACCTTCCTGGTGAATGGAGGGGCCTCTCTACAGAGCTCTTGATCTCCAGCAAACCAGCCTCCAGACACCACTGTACTGAAAACTTCAATTCCTGCACAAGGCCACCCCCACTTCTCCACGGCCCTATAAGAAAGTCTCTCCTTGTGTGAAATCCAGTTGGCCTCCCTCTGCTGCTGCCCATGGCTCCTAGTGTGTCCCTCAACAGCAGCAGCCCAAGCACACAGCATGGCTCCTGTTCCCTCTCACAGGTGTCCTCCCAAGCGCTTCAAGATAGGAAGAGGCCCCCCACAAAGCTTACTGCACCACTAGGTACAGAGGGGACACCATTTCCACACCTCCTTCCAGATATCAATGGACAGCATAAATCTAAGGTCTGGAGAGAAGCAAAGGGACACTTGGCAGCTGTCAGGCGTACAGCGCCAGAAGTGTGATTTATTTTCATATTTAATTCTTATCGTATTCCACTGTGATTTGTGTTTTTATCACTAATTTGCAGAAGAAGCAGCTGAGGCCTTGGAACTAACTTGCTGAAGACCACAAAACTCCTACAACTGAAAACCTCAAACCAAGTCTGTCTGATAGCAAGACAACAGTATTGCTATACACGTAGAGAATGACGTATGTGCTATCAGTAGTGTTGTTATAACTTATTGACAGTATAATCAATATGATCAAATCTGTTCTTTCAGCTGATCCCAGGAACAGACTGTTGTTTTCAATGCAAAACAAATTTTCCACACAAATGCATTGGCTTTTTAAAAAATATTTTTAGTTGTAGATGAACACAATACCTTTATTTTTATGTGGTGCTGAGGATCGAATGCAGTGCTTCACACATGCTAGACAAGCCCTCTACCACAGAGCCACAACCCCAGGCCTGAATTGACTTTTGATGAACAGTACCCAGATATAATTTTTTAAACCCAGTTGACATATTAAATATATAAAGCTCTGAGTACTAGTAAATATAAAAAATCATGTCACACATACATTAACATATTTAATCCTAATCACTTTTAAGAGAAAAATATTTGTATTCCACCCATTTTAATAAGAAGAAACTGAGGCACCAACAGGTTAAATAAACTGCCTGGTGTCACTAAACCAGGAGATACTATAGATGAGAATTCAAAAAACTCAATCTAACTCCAAATAAATCTAGACTTGAGGTTCTTCATTAAAACATAAACATCTTTCCAAGTCTAATTAAATCTCTCTTTATTAGCCCAATGCAGGTGATCAAAAAGGTCAGTCAACCCACAAGTTACCAATTATCATCAATATTTCTAGCTTTCATAGGTACTATATTTGCCAATACCCAGGAATGTTAGACATCTTCCTGCTTAGAGGTAACATAATGTCAGACTCAGTAAGAATCTGCTCAGGTTTGGTGCCTTGTTGCCACAGCATCCTCAATGACAAGCACGGAGGTATCCACACTGGCCTTCCTCACTCAAATCCTCAGTCAAAAAGCAGTTAACAGCTACCCAGGAATGTGGCAATCCATCAGGGATGGAGACTGACACAGACTCTTACCACCTTTGAGACACGCGGGGCCTTCAACTTACCCGCACAGGAGGTGTAGACAGAGCACACTTGGGGCACTCATTCATTCATTCCTCCATGCAGAACCAGCTGGCGGAGGAGGAATCTTTGTCATTCAAATACACAGCCCTGGCAAGAGAAAATAAACACACAGAAGGAGAAACAATTTTTCAAAATTAGAATTTTGTAATTAAATTTCTCAGCACTCTGCTGTATCTTGGACTTGATACAAAAAGAGGGGATCTAAAAGAGAAATCAAAGGGCAAGTGATTGACTATAAAGAAAACAAAGGGATCTTCCCACATCCTAAGTGAAGAAGCAGATTTACTGCTTCATCCCATCCCTTCACATTAATAAATAGACCTATAATGGAGGAAAGAGAGGGCAAGCGAGAGAGGAAAGACACACACAGAACAGGCATGAGAGGGAGAAAACAGGCAGACAGGAGAGATAATAAAGATATTCAGGTAAATAAAAAAGAGAGAGCTATCCACAGGCAGGTGATGGGCAGATAAATGATAGACTGATAGATTAGACAGACAGACAGGCAGGCAGGCAGGCAGGGAGTGCCTACCATGATCACGCCACTACTCCAAGAGCTAGCTGGAAATATAAACGTGAATAAGAAAGTCTCTGCTCCCATGAGCTTCATTCAAATGGGGAAAAGCAGTCAAAATAAATAGAAGGGAAAAAATATGGGGAAAAAAAACAGTGAAATATGCAGTGTAGAGACAGATGGGTAATAAGAGTGACAAATGACAAATTTAAATTGGAAGATCAGGAAATGGCTCTCTGAGATACCAAGTAGGCCAAGGTAGGGAAATGATTCCTCCGCCTCCACCTCCCACACACAGAAAGACCAGCCAAGGCCCCAGTAAGAACCAGCATGTCTTAAACAGTTATCATGGATTCTGGAGCAGAATCCAAATGCAAATGAGTGGTGTCAAAGGAGCAAGTTTCATTACTCATTAAACAGGTCTAAGTCCTCTCAGATTATGGAGAATAATGCCTCCTTCCTATGTTTGATCTGCTCCCCAGGGACGTGTGAAAATGCATGGGCCCATTAATCAACACACCAGATAGTACTTCCTTTTTTTTTTTTTTTTAATTGTTTTAAATGTGAAACAGATTGCTGTCAGTGAGAGGGGCTTATCTTTTTATAAGGTATAATATCAAGTCTGAGGCATACACAAGATACAGATGGAGCATTTCTTGTCCAAAATGCTTGGGACCAGAAATGTTTTAGATTTCAGAGTTTTTCAACTCTTGGGGAGTATTTGCTTGGATGAGATCAGGTGAGCATACCCGTTTCAAAAATTCAAAATCCCAAATGATCCCAAACCCAAAACTTCTTGAATGCATACATGATGATCAAAAAGTTCGGATTTTAGAGTTTATCCGATTTTGGATGTATGGATTGGGGTGCTCACGCTGTACCTCATGAGGGCAGAACTGATGTGCTGTGCAGCCACAGTCCTTGATAGAGCATTCTGACTTCGGAACCGCAGATGGACATGGGCATGCACACCAAAGCTTCCGTACAACTAGCTGAGTGATTATTTAGATGGACTGAACTTCTGGTCTCTTTAACTATAAAATGGAAATGATACTATCTACCTGACAGTGTTCTTGTAAGTATTTAATGGAATAACGCATGAAAAGTACTTAATAAAGCGGGTGAGTCATGTGAAATGTTCAGAACAGCAATAAACCACTCCTGGACTCCGATTACAAATAGTTGCTGCTGGGATCTCCTTGGTGATCACAAGCTGTGCAAACACACCTACACAACCAGACGTGGTGGAGGTGTGATTTTCACTTATCGCATCTGACTATCAGAACGGTGTGGACCTTTTAAAACCACCTAATTCCCAGGCTGGGGTTGTAGTTCAGTGGTAGAGCACTTGCCTCGCACACATGAGGCCCTGGGTTCAATCCTCGGCACCACATCAAAATAATAAAAATAAAGATATCGTGTCCATCTGCAACTAAAAAAAATATTTTAAAAAAATTAGAAACCACCTAATTCCCTCACCCTACAGGTGAGAACTGAAAGTCACAAGAGGGCCTGATCTGCTCACCATGACACAATTAGGGGAAAAGTTCAGAAATCTAATATATCCAGTCAAGAACACCTCAGAAGAAAACATCTCACATTGACAAGAAATTTTAATTCACTTTATTAATTCAGTAGAGACAAAATATTTTTAAGTTGTAAGAGTCCATCTAAATACATCACTGATAATATTTGGAAAATCAAGAACTGTCATATTTTACTGATGGCCTGATATTTATTTACGAACCAAAAATCTGTAAAATAGAAGATCTACCACATTTTATTTTTCCAGTGATGATAATATTGTCTTAAGCATGTTACATGATAGAGCTTCCACATATTCCTTCTGAATGCTTTGCCATTTCGTGACTGTGACAATTCATTTTCTCTTCCTTTGCATACACTGTTCCCTACTGGGAATGTCTCCCTGGAGGACTCCCAATCACCTGAGACCCAGCTTAAAGGCCTTCCCTCCTCCCCCAAACTCAGGGTCTTCCGTCCTTCCTCCACCTCCCCACCCCACCCAACAGAGGCAAGCCCTACGATGCTGTTTCACTTGTTTCTCTCCTTTACCCAATTTTAATTGTTTGGAAAGTGAAGGGCTCGTCTTAAGTCTGTTCGCCTCGTGTCTAGCACGGCTCCTTACGTGAGCTCCTTATTAGCTCATTAATAAGTACAGAATAAATGGGCTGATGGAAGAACTGATCATCAAACTGCTCTTAGGACATGATTTCACTTTAGACTAGCCTGCTTTTCCATCCCATCACCACCACCTAGGTTAAAAGTAAAGGGAAAGTTGCGGTTTAGCTACTAATCATGTAGGATCGAAGAGATTTTAGGCAGGATTATAGAATTTGCTTAGGGAACATTGACTTCAACCCCATTCATTTCGTAGATGAAGAAAGCGAGGCCTAAAAAAGATCAATTTGACCTGTCACACAGGGAGTGGGAAAGAACTGGGACTCAGTTCTCCAAACAGTGATATCAGTTCTGTCCCCAGTGTGACAAATCAGTGGCTGCCAAGAGTATCCCTCTGTGAATCCCAGACTCTTTCTCACAATCTCTCCACATTCCTTCGGCATCCCTCTGTCACACAGACACAGCTGTCACCTGGTTGTCTATGATCCACTGCACCCAATGCAGACGGGGTATAGCTGCCAATGAAGGCCATGTGTGAAGGAGAATTAGCTATGAAAAGGGGCAGCAGTGTCTCATGACCATGTGATCTATGAGATGCAAGGAAGTGCCAGGTAAATACATCTGTAATGACACTCCAGCCATTCCACGCATTAGTTGTAAGAGCATGCTTGTGCCTAGAGCAGCAAGCAGACACCAGGTTTGAACAGTTATTCATTGATATGTGTCACTCATGCCAGGCAGACCTGGAAGCCCAAGTGGCTGCTTGCCACCACGAAACCACTGCAAGTCAACATGATCACACCTTACATTTTTCTCCCTTTTTTGTTTTTTGGTTGGGGGACGGGGTACTAGGCATTGAACCCAGGGGCACTTTACCACTGAGCTACATCCCCAGCCCTTTTTATTTTGAGACAGGGTCTCATTAGGTGGCTTAGGCTCTCACTAAGTTGCTGAGCGCTTAAAGCCCTCCTGAGCCACTGGGATTACAGGCAGGCTCCACCACACCTGGCTCTCCGTGAAGTTTTCTGAGATGAAAAGAGGTTAGATTTTTATAATGTTCAAAATTCTGTCCCCATGCCCTCTCCCAAAGCTGTGGCCCACTCCTTTGGTTACATCACAAAGTATAAAAGTTAAATTTTTAAGAAGGGAAGACCATCCATAAAGAACTGCTCTACTCGTCATTCCATAAGCTGTCAAGGCCTGGACCAAGTTCAGAGGCCCTCAGTCTGCAGAACTTCCACTGTCAGACAAGAGCAAGAGCCCATAGCAGCCAGCACAACTATCCACAGTAACCAGTCAAAGTTGACGGAGAAGAGAATGGTCAGGTGCCTACTTCACCTGTGTCCTTAGGACCTGTTCTCTCCTACCTTGCCCCCAACTAGGCAAAAAAGAAGAATTCTCACTGAGATATTTCACTCTGAGATTCACACCTTCTTCAAGATATATCCTCTTTGCAATCAGCATCTCCTGGAATTTAAAAAAAAAAAAAAAAAAACTCATATTTCTGGGTCACTTCAGCCTTGTTACCAGCTGGGCAGCTTCTCAATGCTAGAGACTCAAAACAACATGGTATGTGGAACCCACTCCAGGCCTGGGAGTGAGAAAGATGACTCTGGCTGCCATTAACCCCTCCTATGACCCAGGTCTGTTGGGTCTAACTGAGTGACTGAGCACTTCCAGAATCTCCACCCTCAGGAATGATTTAGTATCTCAGGGCCCTTAGAGACTCAGGGACATAATGAACCAAACTCTGCAACTGAGTCCGGGCATTTGGTAAGACGACAGCATGACGTGCCGTCCACTGTCCATGACAGCCTCCACCTGTCTCTCCCACCAACACTAGCACAGTGTTCCTGCACAAAAAGCCAGGGGATCAGATGTTTCCCTCCACAAAGGGAAACCGTGGAGTCCCCCAGCAGACTACAGAATGTGAGAGAAACTGCCCTTCGTGACAAAGAGATGACTCATTACAATGAAAATAGCAAGTTTCAGTCTATCCTCCCCATCTATATACATGGAGCCCAGTACCGACTACTTACTGTCAATCAAGTTACAACGGGGCCCTTGTCGTGAAATGGCTCGTGTGAAACATGAGCAGCTGGACGCAGAACAAGGTGTATCCATTTGGTCCACTGTATTCCCTATGGTAGGGTCACATCAGCCAACTGAGCTTCTATTTACAATAAGTCTTCCCGGGATTCCCACAAGGGTTCGTGTACCCAGAGATAAAATTCAAGGGTGCAAAAGTTAGCACACTGTGGCTTGAGCACCTAGGTATAGGGTTTACTGAGTTAATTAAATTTAATTCAAGAAGTACTTGCTGAACAATTATTGTGTTCAAGGCACTATGCTGAGTGTTGGGTATAAAGGTGCCTGAGAGCTTGCTTAGGGTTTTGCACAGACTGTGAACAAATAAGCCATCTGTCACTTCAGCCATCAGCCTGGATTATGGTCCAGGGGGGTAAGATGCTGTTGGAACTACCCCTGTCCCAGTCTTCAAGTAGACTCAAATATGAGAATAATAAAACCGCACAACAAAAACTGCCCACATTCAGTGCCCTTGGAAGATCAGAATGGGTCTTTCCTCACTAGGATCCTATGAATGTTTTTGAAGTGTTCTACGAATCCTGTGACACTCCTCTTCTGGAGGGGGTGGGCAGTCCGTGCTCCTTCCCTGGGAGCTGCATCAACCTTCAGTACAGCCATGATGTAACCCTGGGGACTGTCAGGCCTGGGTCAAGAAGTGTGCACTTGGGTGCTTGCCTTGAAGCCCCAAGGCTTCCTATCTAGCATCAGATTCAGTTTCCTTCAATACTGGGACCCACCTGCCACCTTCCACCACATTTTCCAGCACATGAGCACA
This sequence comes from Marmota marmota marmota, assembly GCF_001458135.2. NCBI lineage: Eukaryota > Metazoa > Chordata > Mammalia > Rodentia > Sciuridae > Marmota > Marmota marmota. The sequence continues at coordinate 11,546,609 of NW_025999983.1, forward strand.
TACTTTTAAGAATCTCATCCGATCCCTTGTTGAGACAAAAGACATCAATGTAGCACTGGTGTCTGAATTTCAGCTTCTAGATAAGGAAAAGCCCTCAACTACGTGGTTGAGAAAACTCAGTGGGTGATGGGAAATGACCCTCTCCACTAGAGAACTGTGGTGATGCCTTGTCACTTCCAAATGGACTGTGGCATCCATGCCTCCCACCCTAGAAGTACACACATTTAGTTTTACGTCGTGTTTGTAACACATACCCCACACGCGGCAGCATGCTAGACCTGTGGAAAACAGGGATGAGGCCAAAAATCCCTTTTACCTGAGATGCTTACAACTGCACGGAGCCCGAGCAGTAAATCCCAACCTCCCTCTTCCTCCTGTGCTGCCACCATTTTGCCCATCTCCATTTCTATTTTTATCCCTGTTGATACTGAAAACCATCCCACCATCATTCCAAGCAGCTTTTCAAAGAGAAGAGGGAAGAAAAGAGGAGTAAGATTCACAAGCAAATGTAACTGGGTGCTTGTGTGGAGGCGGAGGGGGCGTCACAAAGCAGCGGGGCGTCTCCCCGACGTGTCCTTCCAGTCTCTCTATTCCTCACCTCCTGAGCTTTGTCAACACAGTGCCAGGCATAGCAAGGCTCCCTCCGTGACAGGCAAAGTACCCGTCTTCACAGCTACAGGAGCTCCGGGAGAGGTGGGGACAAGGCCCCCCCCCTGTGGGAACAGCCTGGTTTTTACACCATTTTCAGGCTGAGCCAAGTGCTCCTTTTCAACACTGAAGAAGCCTAAGAATGAAAGAGGAGGGCAAATGAGACCCAGGAGGAATCGTCACATATCTAATGAGCACCACACAGCACTTCACAAAGGCAGCCTCCCAGCGGAATGAAACACAAGCAAGAGGTCTGTCCATCTTGAAGCAGGGAACACATCTGTCAGGTGAGCATCAGAAGACGCAGGTACGGGGCTGGGGTTGTGGCTCAGTGGTACAGCGTCTGCCTACCGCGTGTGAGGCACTGGGTTTGATCCTCAGCACCACATAAAAATAAACAAACAAAGGGAAAGTATTGTGTCCATCTACAACTAAAAAAAACGTTAAAAAATAAAAAAACACTGGTATGAGGCAAACTCAAACACTTCTGTATCGGGAGTGTGTTCAAACCTGAGCCACCTCTACTGAAGGATGTATTCGATGGTCCTCAGCAGATACTTGAGGAATGAGTGACTCTGGGGAACCTGATACCATGGAGCCAGGAAGAGAGGTGGCATCTGCCTGCCTGGGCCCTGTGAGGGTGGTTCCTAAAAATTGATCAAAAGGTGGGGACCCTAGCTTGTTCTCAGAGCTGAGCCAACTGAGCCTGGGCCAGACACTCTCTCCAAAGGCTCATACGATCTCATTCCACCGCCAGACGTGACTTCGGAAAAGTGGCACGGTATAGAAAAGAACTCTGTGGCTTTTTCCCCCCGAGGGCTGCTTTATCATATGTGCAGTGTCACGGATGATCCCTTCAAGATGCCTTGAAGATGAAGACCGTTTAATGACCAACAGCAAGAGAGAGAGTGACTGGGAAAAGGCAGGAGTGAGCGAGTCAATGATGCTGTGGTCATTTCTATGGTCCCAGAATCCCTGGACTTAAGGAGAATCTGGAAAGGTGTGTCCTAGCAGGTATTCCTGCTGCAGCCAGCCACAGATGACACTGCGGATGACGGGAATGTTCTACCATCCTAAACTTTTCAGAGCTGTTCCATTTTTCCTTCCTCCAGGAAGGAACAAGCTAATAAGTCCATGCCCAAAGAACTTCTTCCTGACTGGCCACTCACTGTGGACATCCAGGAAATAATGAGCCTTGACTCGCTCATTCCTGCCTTTTTCCAATCACTCTCTCTCTCGCTGTTGGTCATTAAAACAGCTGAGAAAGTCAATGCTGTGACCCTGGCCAGAGGCACCGAGTTCATTCCAGGGAAGGCTCACTTCAAAACTGCTTCAACTGTGATTCTCCCAGGTTTGTCCCAGAGCAGGAGACGTTGGTCAGGATGTGAAACACTATTTCAGATGCTCTTTTTAAACTTTTATGTCACCAAAAGTTAAAAGATGCCATCCTTGACACTTGAAGATGTCATCTTTTTTAAACTAAACTTTTGTTTAAAGTCAAATACTCAGGAAAAAGAAAATCTATGTTCATGAAGTTTTCTGCAGAATATATAGCTTTATTTCTAAAAATAGAGAATTTGTCGGCTTTGTAATAAATTCTCTTTTAAACACACTTTATAAATATTTTCATTTCCTCCAATCAACAAAGAGTACACATGAGATACAGAGGTCTTAGCTCACTGGGGTCGTTGGGATACTTGTGTCAACGTAAGGAAATCAGAGATAAGCTTTTAAACAATGCTAACAGGCTCAGATAATGATGCCTTTCTGGAAGGTGAGAAAAACACTTGACAGAAGGCTACTCTGATATGGGTTCATTGAATGATCTGGTGTCAGAGCTCCTGGAGATCACACGGCTGTTCCTGTCTCCTGCCACCGTGATGAGCAAATTGAAACGACCCAAGAAGCAAACCAACCTCAGGAACATTTTATACTAAGCCAGAGCTGGGATCTGCCTGAAGGTTCCCACTGTGCACATCTGCACTTCCAGCTGCACTGGCCACAGCAGACCAGAAACTCATTTCACACCTAGGAACCCGGAAGGTGCTGTGCCGGACACTGGAACATGCCCCACAGGGACAAATCAGGCCCACCACCACTCACTGGAGGGTCCAGAAGTAGGAGGGGAGAAAAGGCAACTTATAAAGAGTCCGGATAAACTGGGATGGCAGCAAGATGGTGCTGTGAAGGAGCATGCCAGGTGCTGCTGGCCTTGGTTCACCAAAACCAAAACAATATCCCTTAACTCTAGCTGAAACAGAGTTTCCAGTGGCCGTGACTAAGTTGAACTAGGGGAAGAAAAAGTTTGGATCCAGCTTAAAAGCTGAACAACACATACCTAGAGGAAAGCATCAACTCCTATGACAGAAAAAAGCACAGAACTTTACAAAAGATTTGGAGCATGCATGGAATCCATTTCCAAAGAGATAAAGGCAGATTCGGCACCCATCAAACAAGAGCAGACTGCCCTGCCCTCAATGAAGATTGCGAGGAATGACGTCCACCAGAGGCCTGTTGGGGGATGCCAGGGAGCACCTCCCACAGGAGAGAGCTCACACAGGGGCAGATGATGTCAGGCTGGGCAGAGGCACAAAGGCTTGCTGGCTGATCCGGCCCTGAAGAATGTGTCCCAGTTGGACATGAGGAACCAGGCAGCTGCTGCAGGTTCACAAGAACAGCATGGACAAAGAGGGGCCAGGAAGCCTGAGATCACCAAAGGCAGGAGGACACAGCATGGGACACCGCGTGAGGTGAGCATGGGGAAAGCAGCAGATGCTGGAGGCCACCAAAGTCCGGGCTGTCACTCGCACTTCATTATTGAGAAGACAACCCAAAAAGCAAGTCAGGAGCCAAGGAGCAAAGAGCCCTTCCCACAGGCACTAGGCTGTCTCTGTCACTCAAAACCAAATGAGCTTCAGCTGGAAAGTGGGTGGTACGGATGAAAACAAACGTGGGGATTCTGAAGTGTGCTCGAAACATAGAGGAGCGCTCACTTGAAAGAATGCCAGTGCACATGCCCCAACCTGGACCCGGAGGAGCCGAGCACAAACCCCAGATCTGCCCCTTGCTGGTCCCCAACTCTGGGTGGTTGATCACTCTCTACAACCCATTTCCCTTCGTGCAAAAGGAAAATGATTATATGCACCTCCTGGGACTCTTAATACAAAATGAGAAAAATCTCTGTATTATCTGACACAGGTTCTAGGTCAATTATTAAATATTCACTAACGAACATGAGCTCTCTCCTCCCGCCCTGGTTTCGGGGATCCCACCATGAAATCAGGCAGTCTCCCGCAGTACGCAGCACTAATAAAAACTTTGAATTATTCTTAACAAGCTCCAGGTTAGCAGGATGGCTCAGTAATGCCAAGGCCAGGCTGAAATGTCCGTTACTAACAAATAGCGTGAAACATTTCTCAAAAAAATATTTCTCCAGGAAGCAAGTAGGTGAGTGAATTATAAGTTTAAGGGAAAACATAAATTGAGAAACCTGAATAGACTTGGGGATGATTTTTATATCTCTAGTAAAATATTTAAATAATCTCATAACTATCTAAAATCAAAAGTAATGAACTAATTGCAGCCTTGACGCTTCCTCCATTCTAGGCAAGGCAGTGGCCTCCTGAATCGGCAAGTTACCCCAAGTCCCTTCCTTTGCTTAGCCTAAGACTAAGCCCATAGAAGAGCTGTTCTTCAAAACTGAAAAATTTACCCATCACTAAGCAGAGTATTGAGCATGCTTTAGGATTTTGTAGAATAAATAACTTCCTACTGACCTTCTGGCCCAAAGTACAATAAAATATGGGAAAGTTCAGAAACTAGCATAAATCATGACAAATTTAAATATAAACTTTATGTATATGAAATAAAAGAATTTGGGGCAAAGATAAGAGTTTCAAATACCCAGTAGCAGAGATGTAAAAAAAAAAACGGGGGGGGGGGGGGTGCGGGGTTTATTTACATCATATATTCAGGATTTTGCTCTTCCTGTGGTCAACAATTCAGCAATCAATCCTCACCTTCTCCCATTACCAAATTAGCACATTCACACAAATTAGCATCAAGTGATGATTACTAGTTCTAAATCATGTGTACTTCCCTTAACAACCATGACCACAGAATTTTCTTCTATTGAAAGAATTTCAGAACTTTGATTCTAATTACTTCAACAGGAAATTAGCAACCAACTTCCCATAGGTGTTTTATTATCTGTTATTTCATGAGCATGAATAATGAAAAACCTCAATTTAAAAGGGCTACAGATGTCAAGGGAGAGGGGAGCAACACATATGTGCATTGATTTTTATTACATGAAACACATTACAGGAATACAGCCTAGGAATATAATTTGAACCAGTGTCAGGCCCCTGAGCAAAAGCTCCACCCCCTCCCAGCTTTTAACCCATCCCAAGAAACTCCATCACCATTATGCACCCCCCCCACACACCCAATTAAGTCCTAGACTTAAGGAGGGTTTGACTTAAGAGTTTGTGATTTTACCATGGTGCAAACGTGGACCCACAGAACCATTCTGGTCTCCACTTCAGGTATAGTATTCCATAAATTACATGAGCCATGCAATACTTGATTATAAAGAAGTCTTCGTGTGAGATGCTTTTGCCCAACTCTGGACTGACGAGTGTTTTGGGCACATCTTGGATAGGTGAGGCTGGACCATGATGTTTGGCATGTTAGGTGCGTTAGATGCATTTTTAACTTAAGGACATTTTCCAACTTATGATGGACTTACTTGGAATGTAACTCCCTTCCTAAGTTAAGGGGCATCTGTACTATCAGCTCCTTCAAGCTCTGCCCTAAATTCTGCCTGGCTTCAAGCCTTGACCCCACCATGCTCCCTCCTGACAAGTGCTGCTTTTGGCCCCACTAACTATCTTTACCATGTACGTTCTTTCCTTCACTTTCCTCTATACTAACTCTTTTGTGAAACCTTCTTTTCACCTCATTAAAAGCCCTAGGGACTCCCCAATGGCATCAGGCATGGAAAGTAGAGATGTAGTCATTATAGCCTCGACCCCCCAAGAAATCTAAAATAAAGGCAAGGGATGAAGGTTTTCTTGAAAATGTAGTTGCTCTTTTTTTTTAGTTCCAAAGTAATGACACAAAAAGGCCAATGTCCTGTTTAGTCTTTAGTCCTAATAGTGATTACAGAATTCCTCTGCACTACTGATATTCCTATGGTAATGAGCATGGTTTTAACAGTGTTCTGTGCTAATTACACAGAGGATCCTTCTTTTGACTTCATCCAACTTGAACATTTAATTCCATCTCCCCTATTCCCTCACACAGATTCCCTCCCTCAGTAAGAGGGCCACCAGGGGGAGGCAGGGTCCTGGTCCCACCCCACCACCTTGTCCACAATTAGAGCTGCACCCACCACCCTCTGCAGAACAGCCCAGAGGCCCCTTCCTCGTTCACAGGTCTGCCAGCTGCCCCCCTCCTTGAACTTCCCAGGCCATGGTCACGGATGAATGCTGGAGGTCCCATTTCCCTCTACTGACAACCCTCTGAAGTGATGCCCACTTCAAACAGCACTGCAAATGGCTCTGAAGACAAAGCACATCAATCACATTTTAAGAACTAGAAGCCCCTGAGTCCCATAAGACAACAGATGAGAAAAGGACATCAATAATGAAAATTTTGAAAAAAACATTTTATATAAGCTTATTATTACATTAATTCAATAAGGTTAATATTCTTAAGCCTTAGCAGATAAAGTCACTTGTATTGTCATTTTGTATTGTACAGTATCTTACAAAACTGATAAGGGGAAAAAGTTATCACTAACTGATAAGGGGAAAAGAGAGCTCGCTGTTGAGTCTGTCATCAGGAATTTTCTTTGAATGAGTTCCCAGGAGCCACCTCAGCTGCTCCACGATGCCATCACTGGTTGATGGGGCCTGACTGGGATCAGGAGTGAGAGTTGGCCAGGGCCTGGCATCGCCATGGTGCGTCTGGTTCGGATCACCAGTGGGCACTGTGATCCCAGTGCTGGGCTGCTGGCGAGTCGCCCTGGGGAAGGCACGGTGCTCCCACCTTCTGCCTCAAAGGGATTTTGTGGGGATGACTGATGTCTGGAGGAGCTTTCATCTTGGGGATGAAAGGTGCTAATGAGCACTGGGCTGAGAAGCACTCCCACTGTGCCCCATGGGAAGGTCCCAAACTCTTCTAAGGGCTCTATGGCAGGTAGGGAGACGCTGCGTTTGAAGTGGAAATCACCGCAGACTCTTAATTACAGGGACGTGGGGCAGCTTGCTGAGAGCAGAGGAACTTGGCCCTCATTTTGGCTGTGGTGGGTGTGACCCTGAACCTCCCTTTCTTGCTCTTTAAACCCAGGTTAAGCACACAAATCCACCCTGAGGAGGGGGACTTAAACAAGAGGAAATCAAGCTGAAGTGGAAACACTGGTATCATATCACAGTCACACAAAGTGGGACTTGGCTATTGATTCAGGCCCTTCTGCAGAAGTACTGTCCCCCTGGAACAAGAGAAGTGCCAGGCACCAGCTAAAACTGGGTGATCCCTGAGAAAGTCCTTTAATCTCTAAATAAATGTCAGCCACAGATTTGGGACATGATAACTACCAATTTACACAAGGGAGCCAATATCAAACTGACTTACTTCCTAACAGTAAATAAGAATTTTAATTCTGCTGACTACAGACTACAGTCCTCCTTAGTAACATCTTTCATGTACCACCAAATCTAAAATGAGGATGAAGCCGGGCATGGTGGTGCTCACCTGTAACACCAACTACTTGAAAGGCTGAAGCAGGAGGATCCCACGTTCAACATAGCGAGATCCTGCCTCAAAATGAAAAATAAAGAGGACTGGGGATGTGACTCAGTGGTAGAGCGCATGGCTTAGCACGGGTGAGGCTCTCGGTTCAATCCTCAGTATTGCAAATAAGAACAAACCATGCAACGTCTTGAGGCTCCATTCTCTATTGGATCCCCCTGCTCCCCAGCCCCCTCTCAGCCCTCAGCCTCACAGGCTGACCCTTGGCCCCTGTGCCGAGTTCCTCTACCTTTGCCCACTCCTGGGACATACTGGTGATCCTCAGGGCTCTGGGAAAGGTCCTCACCTCTGCATCTCCAATATTCTTCTTGGGGGTGACTCTGTGGCTTTCAGTATCATTGACAAAAGCCAAGTGTCCATCTCTTCTCAACCCCAGAGCCACCTTCCACTCCCTGGGTGTGCCACCTCTAAGTCTCATGACCCAGGCCAAGTTATCTTCAGCCCTGCCCTGCCCCCTCCTCTGGGTACTGGAAACAGGAGAGGACCCTTCTCCTTCCTCATCTTGAGCCTCAAGGTAGTCCTTAAGTCCTCTGGCTTCTACTTCCTGAGTGGCTCTCGCACATGTGCCCCCTCTCCTCCATCCACCGCAGTCTCCTAGAGGATTTCCACACCTCCCCCATCCACACAGCAGCCAGAGGAAAATGCTAAAGCATCCATCGCATCCTGTTGCGCTCCAGCACGAGACCTTTCAACACCATCCACCCCCTACAGTTAGAGGCCCAAACTTCTTTCCGTGGCACACACAAGTCCCCTGGCCTTCCCAGCTCCCGTCCTGATCAGCACTTACCCCACTGTGCAGAAATCACCTGCTTACCCACCTGTCATGCTGGGGCACAAACTCTGCTGCACAAGCCTTTGTTCAGCGTGGCAAAGAACCTATGACCCGTGGGTGTGGGGAATGAGTGGCTTAGTAAATGAGCAGATGAAATGTATTAGTCTCGGGGTCAACAAATGCATCTAAAATGCAGCTTGGGCTTTCCTTTGCATATCACAAAGCCATAGCTATCTCAAGTCCTGTTACTGTCCGTATCTTGATGAAGATTTCAAAGAGCGACGCCCCAGTGAGTACCTATTCCACAATGTTCAAACATGCCTTTAGATTTGTTTTTTCATATCCTCTTGGCACTTGACCAGAGACCCTGTGCCTAACAGAAGAAAAAGTAGGCCCAGATCTTCACCATGTCAACTTAGGATCTGACTTCCTTAACAAGACTCCTAGAGCCACGAGAAGTAAAATCAAGAACCAATAAATGAGACAGATTCAAACTAAAAAGCCTCTCAACAAAGGAAACAATAACATGAAGAGAGAGCCCACAGAACGGGAGGAAATCTTTACCACATACACCTCAGATACAACATTGATCTCCAGCATGTATAAAAATCTCAAAAAACACCAAAATAATAATAACCCAAACAATAAATGGGCTAAGGAACTGAACACACTCTTCACAGAAGAAATACAATCCACCAACAAATGTATGAAAAAAATGTTCAACATCTTTAGCAATTAGAAAAATGCAAATCAAAACTACTCTAAGATTTTAGGCAGTTATCAACTCTCCACCCCCACCTCTTTTCTGACATAAAGATCGAGACCATTAGTGAGAAACAAATAAAATTAATAAACAACAACAAATGTTGGCAAGGATGTGGGGGGAAAGGTACACTCATACACTGCTGGTGGAAATATAAATTGGTACAACCACTATGGAAAGCAGTACGGACATTCCTCAGAAAACTTGGAATGGAACCACCATTTGACCCAGCTATCCCACTTCTGGGTTTATACCCAAATGACTTAAAATCAGCATATTACAGTAATTCGGCCACATCAATGCTTATAGCAGCTTAATTCACAATAGCTAAACTATGGAACCAATTTAGGTGCCCTTCAACAGATGAATGATTTAAAAAAAGAAAAGTGACATATATACATATATACAATAGAATATTACTCAGCCTTAAAGAAGAATGAAATTATGGCATTTGCTGGTAAGTGGATGAAGCTGGAGAAAGAAGAAGATTATGCTAAGCGAAATAAGCCAATCCCCAAAAAAACCAAAGGCCAAATGTTTTCTCAGACATGCAGATGCTAATTCACAATAGGGGAGGGGCTAGGGAAGAATAGAGTTACTTTAGATGGAGAGAAATGGGGGTAGGAAGGATAGGAGAATGAATCAGATATTACTACTCTATGTACATATAAACTATACAACCAGTGGGATTCTACATCTATGTTTAACCAGAAGAATGAGAAATTATACTCCATTATAAATGAGGTATCAAAGTGCATTCTACACTCATGTATAACTCATTAAAACAAATAAAATTAATTAGTTTTTAAAAAAGAATAAGCTGCCTGAATTCTACAGAGAGAATCTCCAAATGTTTTTCCAGCAGAGGCAGCACCTCTGGGATTCCGTTGGTCTTCCAAGGAAACTACCTTCATTTGTGTTTTTTTTTTAATCTGTTTTTAAATATTAGTCTTTCTACCCTGTATTTTTGCCTTCAGAGGAATTGAAATTTTCCCATGCTTAGAATATTGTTATATTCCATTTTGGAGGAAAACATGTTGCAGTATTTTAAACTCATTATCTTCCTTTATTTATTTATTTTTTTAATATTTATTTTTTATTTTTTTAGTTTTCAGCGGACACAACATCTTTGTTTGTATGTGGTGCTGAGGATCGAACCCGGGCCGCACGCACGCCAGGCGAGCGCGCTACCACTTGAGCCACATCCCCAGCCCTCATTATCTTCCTTTAATCAAGCAAATTTTCCAACTGTTTTTGGTTTGGGTACTATTAGTTCCCTAACCTCAGGGTTGGGCCAATTCCTTTCTGATGTTTTTTGGTTTCACATTTTTCTGAAAGATGTTGAACTCAAACTCACAATAGAATATTAATGTTGAAAAACAAAAAATTCTCCCTTTAGAAATATTTTTTTTTCATATATATTCAAACCCCAAGCTGAGCCACTGGGCTCAGTCATAGAGTCAAACAAATAAAGGAGACTTTTTTGGAACTAAGTCTCCACTCCCACCTCAGAGTGTCATCATTCTGACAAGAAGAGATGGAGACAATCAATTTATGGCAGTGTTTTTAAGGCCCTTTGCCCTCAGTTATTTATCATTTCAGGGTTTAGTTCCACATAGAGAAGTCCTGAGAACCCACCTTATTCAGGAAATGATATGCTTACCAGAAATAGTTTTTAACTCTTTCTGACTACATCATATAGGATTTTTTTAAGTACATTACATTTCAGCTTAAAAAGGACTATCTGGCCAGCTAGTACATTCCAGAGCAATACATGGAGTAGCAAAACTGACAACATATGGAAAACAGGCAATTGATTTATTTAACATTTCTACTGTTTCAATTTCATTTCTACTTGCTTAAACAATAAGCAAGGTGTTGACCCAAATTGGATGACAAAGCAAATCTCCTGAATCTGATTTGCTAGTACCTTTTAGCTGCTGTGCAGAATCTCAGTGAGGCACTGGGTGAGCCCTCTGCACTAAATCCCTGACACGACATCTAAGTCACTGCTAGAGGCCTTCTATGATATCACAATGTCACTCCTTGTTTACAACCACTTCTCAGGGGGCCTACCTCCAAACAGAAACAGATGGCTACTTTTCTCCAGGATTCTACACAAATACATGCTGCTTTGAAGAAGCTTTAATAACAGTCTCTCCAAAGTAGGGTCATTATTTTCTTCCTGTGAATGAGGCCCTGGTGGTTGTCTGATTATACTCAAGGAAACAATGGAAAATCAGCTTTCAAAGTTTACTAACAGTTACAAAGGATTGTAAAGGACTTTAGAGGATGATAAGATAGGTGGCAGCTGCTTCTCACAGAATTTTTTGAAGAGGGAAATGGAACTAAAATAGAGTGGCCAGTGTGACTTCCAAGCCTGAGGTAAGGGCAGTCCTAAGTTCAAATCCTCCTTCCACCCCCGTGTCAATCAGGACTAAAATGTACAAAGCACTCAGCTCAGAGGCCAGTGCAGAGGGTCAACAGAGGCAGGGGAGCTTGGGAGAGTGTAGAAATAAGGCTCAGGAGAGACAGGAACTCCATCAAACAGGAGCGCAGGAGTCCTCAGGGGGATTTTCCAGCTTTGTTGGGGATACTGGATTTTTCCCTGGGAGAGGAATAAGGAGCTCAAGTCAATTTATTCAAGTATTAAAGGAAAAGGAGATCTCAGGAGACACCTGGTTCCAACTGCTAAAAGGCTGAATGTGGTAACTTGGGAGAAGCAGTGAAGAAAGAGAGGGGCCCTGGAGTGGGGGAGGGCAGGGACAGTTCGGGGCAGGAGCAACCGTGTCAGGGTGGACCCCTTCTGCCAAGCCCAGAGCACGTTCCCCTAAGAGTAGGGTCCTGCTAAGTTAGGCGTCCTATCCTGCTGTGGTTGCACCATGAGACCCCTCGGCAAGGCCTTCTCTGACAGCCCTCCACATCCAGCAGTTTGAGATGATCATAAATAGAAATACTTGTAAGGAACTAATCGGCCGTCAGATATCAAGAAGGTATACAATTCTTTTTTTTTTTTTTTCAAGTTTACTGTTAAAATCTGGGCTTGCTTCCCATGTCTGAAATCCAAGACTATTACAAAGGATAAAACTCAGGGCAAACCGGAGCCAAACAAGAAAGACACAGCAGAAATACAAATGCAGGAATACCATAACACATCGCGGCCTGCCCACCAAGGGCTTCTCCTGGCCAGCTCCCTCCAAAAGTTAGCAGTGCAAATCCTTGGGCAGGAAGAAACGCTTCCAGGCCAAGACACTGTACAGACAGGAGTCGCTCAGACTTGACTTCTGCCCATACTCCGGGCTCTCAGTCTCCCATGTAATATGATGTAAACAACCAACAAAATCAGCAAAGTAAGAGACAAATAAGAACCAGACAGAGGTGGCATGAGGAAGAGCCATGGTACTGGGAAAGCTTGGAAGGGGGCCTGAGATTTAAAACTGAAATGCTATCCATTCCAAAGGTTTCCAGGTATGCAGCACAGACCTGTCTCCAAATCACCCACACTGGGTCTGCGGAGGACTCGGGGTTAGCAGCACAAATTATCTGCGTGACCTACTGCCAAATAGGCTCCCACCTCTTTTCCAACCAGAGTCTCGCCAAGCCCCAAAGGATCTTTTTCTCCTTTGCATGATGTCATTATTTTTATTCAAATGTAAATTCACACTTTAAACTACAAAAGGAAGTTGTGCTTTTGAATTAAGAAAAAAAAAAGTTATTTTTGATTTAAAAATAACAAGGTTATAAAGGGGCAGGAATAAAGGAAATGTGGGGTCATTTCCACAGGATCATTTTTAGTAGACTTTGCCCTGCTTGAATAGAAGCCAAGAAAGGAATGGAGGAATAGTGTGTATATAAGAACAAAAATAATTTTGCCCATATCCGACCCTGGGGAAGAGAGGACAGCAGGAGAGAAGGGAGGGGGAGGGAGGGAAGGGAATGGGCAGGCAGGAAGAGGGGACGGGGAGGGTGGCCAGATGGGATGTGTACCTTTGCAGCAGTAGTAGCTAGATCTGGGGAAACCTAAATGCAAGAGGAGGACGCCCTGTTTCTTTTCAATGTGCTTGCACACGGGTTATTAATCACACAGGCCATGGAGTATAATTATGTAACCTGGTTTTAATGCTCAAGCCCTGTCAACCTTCTGCCTGGAAATACTCAAAAGCATTTCCCCCATTGAGAACTACAGCAACACAGTAATAAAACCCACAGTGAGACACCTCCCGCCGCGCCGGCCCACTCCCACTACACTTGGTTCTGGGCCAAACCAAAAGTTCTGAGAGGGTCAAATATTTAAATTCCAATTGCAACTATATTCACAATTCTCCATGAAGGCACAGGCAAGCCAGAAACATGAACCCGGATGCAGGGTCTTTTTTAGCAACGCACCTCTGACTCCAAGCTCTTGGGTTATGCGATTTTCATGTCCTCAAGTTGCAAAAGCTGGACCCTTAGACTTCAGACTTGCTTCTTAACGTGAGGTCTTATGTGCCACGTTACCCGATTCTCCACTAACACCAGGCTCATTCCTACACGGGCAAAGGAAGTCTTCTAGCAATAGCAAACTGACAGAGGGAAAGAAACTGAAAAGGAATTTACAAGTCAATCCTAGTTTTCAGTAAAACCATGTAATCAAGATGTTAGGCTACTTAATCACTCATGGTGATCAAGATAAAATTTTTCAAAGCTACCAGATATCTAGCAAGCACCTCCTGATCCATCATCCACCCTAAGCAGCTCTATAATCATTCATGAATATTTAGCCATATTTAGTCATCCATTCTTTTTACATGATTTCTGCTGTCTCTCACATATTCCTTTTATCCCCAAGCCTGCTATTGAGCTTCACTACCTTATGTCCCCATATTCACTGTTCTTTTTTTTTATTCAGTTATGCATGCAAGGAAATGCACAAATTTTAACAGTCCCATCCCTTTTTATATGTGCATGTACTCATGTAATTGTTAAGAAAAAGATACACTGCAGGAAATGTACACACAATTGTACATGTACACATACACACATTCCGACACACACTCTCCACCCCTGAGACTGCAGTAAGCTGTGGTATAAACAATCAGTTGACCACAATATGATCAACTGCTAAAACGCTGTTTTTGAGTTGTGGAAAACATAAAGTATTTAAACTATCATTTACAATGAGCTGCAGATATCTTGTTACTGCATTTCTAAGTTTTGAATCACCACCCCTTTTATTAAATCATGTTGCCTTGCCACTAAATCTGAACCTGTTATTTTCTTTAGAAAAATGTTACAAGTCACATAATGGGAAAAAAACACATTTGTAAATCACATGTCTGATAAAGGACTTGTGTTCAAAAATATATGTAAAGAATTACTAAAACTAAAAAATAAGACTACCAACAAGACATTTTTTTAATTGGCAAAAGATCTGAGTAGACATTTCATCAAGAAAGACATAGTCATGGCAAATAAGCACATGAAAAGATAATCAACATCATTAGCCACTAGGGAATTCAAATTAAAATCACAAGGAGACATCACTCTACACACTTAGAATAGCTAAAAATTTTAAAAAGTAAACTAATAACATCAAAAGCTGTTGAGGATATGGGGCAACAAGTGGGAATAACGAGGATATAGTCCTCCCTGGGAACTAATTCATCATCTTATAAAATTAAACATACATTTATTATATGACCGTCAATCCCACGCTTAGGTATTTACCCAAGTGAATCAAAAACTTAGGCTTACACTAACTTGTACACATGTGTTTATTGCAGCTTTACTATAAATGTACACAATGTTTATAGCAGGCAAGAATTGGAAATAACCAAAATGTCCTTCAATGTGTCCTTCAAATGTCCTTGAATGTGTAATAATGATACATATGATAGAATACTACACAGAAATAAAAAGTAACCATCTATTGTTCACTCTAAGTTGGATAAATTTTCAATGAGTTTTGCTAAATGAAAAATGCCAGACCAAAAAAGGCTACATACTTTATGATTTTATTTATGTGACATTCTGGAAAAGGTGGAATTCTAGGGAAAAGTCAGTAGTTGCCAGAGAGTGGGGGTGGGCAGGGGGAACCACATAAGGGAATATTTCAGATGACAGAACTGTTCACAGAGCACTGTAGTGGTTGCATTTGTTGAAAATTCATCGAATCGTACACCTCAAAGAGTGAACTAACCTGTTGCACAAGTTTTAAAGAACCCAAAAGGATGTCAGGGAAGCTCAAGGTGGAATGAGTCTGGAAGAAAGAAGTAGCCATTGTACATAGAACTTCACTACAGTTGGCGAGGAAAAAGGAACTGGTCTAAGCACCTCTGGAACCTACTATTTTAATTGTATACTATAAGCCAACGACAGAAAAAAGAAATAAAACTACACAAACACTGCACTGCAGTAGGTAAATACACTGCTATCAGAAGCACAGCTGGCAATTCTGAAACTACTTCACATACACAGAACTGAACAAATTTGCAAATAAATCGTAGATAATGGGAGCCAAGATTTTCACCATCAGAAAAAGAATTTACAAAAGGGAGAAGGCTAGAATGAACTCTAGCACTTGATTAGAGTTAAAGACATCATTATGAGATCATGTTTATTTTAACATAAATACAGTAAGTAGATACAAAAATAAATATAGATAATGGGTATGAATTTGGAAATAGCAGTATGTATTTGTGTTCCACATATATACAGATACAGAAATAAAGAGCTGAACCAGAGATATCATAATAAACTCATATTTATTCTGATTGACAAATATAGATGGGTTAATATATACACAAGTATTTCCAACCTCTATTTATGGGAAAGACCTAGAAGAAGAAGGGGCACTCCAATAGCACTGAGCACACCAAGCACCCAGACCTTGGCATCTAAGTGCCATTCTCAAATGAAAAAATCAGGGACTATTTGGAACACAGCTCGTTCTAGGACTGGAGTAGGAAAAGTTAAAGACAAATCAGACACATCCTGTCATGCAGAACACTGAAAAGAACACAGGAGCCTATCCAAGAGTTCTCATCAGCAGAACTGGAGCAAGCTAAGTGACAAGATCATGATGGTATTGGGTTATGACCCCCCCCCCTCCCAGATGCCCCAGAGTCTGTGATGACATAAATAAATGACCAAATAAGTGGGGGAGAAGAAACAATCTTCTTGACACAAGAAAGGGTTGGGGATGTAGCTCTCGGGTAGAGCACTTGCCTAGCATACCCAAGGCCCTGGGTTCAATGCCCAGCACTGCAAGAAAGAAAAGGTGTGAGGGAGAGTCATCATTAGAAAGCCACAATCCTAATTGCCATCAGGTGGATGAACAGTAAAAGCAATTGGGGGGGTTAAGGAGAAACAAACCTCAGCAAAGCCTCAAAGTTTATCTTCCAAACTTTGCCAGACACCATGCTTGTTTTCAGATAAGACCTCTGGGAGGCAGAGTGAAATTCCTCCCCATGAGTGTGGCCTGGACTTGGATACCTGCTTCTAATGAGTAGAGAACAGAAAGCAAAACATAGCCACTTCACTGCTCAGAGAGCCACCTGACTTATCAACCAAGGACCAAGGACTGCATCCCCCCCTCAAAGAGCTCTGGTGAAATGATATGCCCTTGACATGAAGCATGGAGGAGGGCATGTCACCTTCATGATATTGTTGTCAAATCTGTATCCCAATCCGGTAAGACACCAAAGCACCAATAGAGGGACATGCTACAAAATTTCTGGTCATTATTCACCAAAACGTCAACGTCATGAAAGACAAAGAAAATCTAAGAGTCATCCACAGACAGGAGTATACTACACTAAGACATAATGACCAAGAGCAATGTACAATCAGATCCTGAATTTTGCAAAAGAAAACATAAAATGGTGAAAAAACTGGCAAAAATCCAAATGGTCGGTAGTTCAGATAATTATTACTGTACGACATTAAGTGCCTTGTTTTGATGTCCACAGTACCTTTCCCTGTCCAAGTTGCAGAGCTGACCTCTAATACTCCCTCTGAACACAGGGCAGATGCCTACTCCAGAAACCTTCCATCATGATGACTCCTCTGGTTATGTTGGATCCCACTGCCCTGTGGCTCGATCATAACATGTATCACTTGGCATTGTTTTGTTTTTTCCTGAATATCATCCTCCTACATAGACTTCTGTAATAAAATGTCCCGTTCTAATGTGATTATCAATTTGTTTCTCCCATTCTAGCTCAAGATCCCTGGGAAAGACAGTATAGTAAGTGATGATCATCATTACCCTTGGAGAGCCACAGACCTGAACTCAGATTCCAGTTCCAAGGCTTACCATGTGATTTTGAGTAGGCTGTTTAATCTTTCAGAGCCTCAATTTTACTCAGTTCTAAAATCAAGGGCTGCTGGGCATGGTGGTGGCACGCCTGTAATCCCAGTGGCTCGGGAGGCTGAGGCCGGAGGATCGCAAGTTCAAAACAAGTCTCAGCAATTTAGTGAGGCCCTAAGCAACTTAGCAAGACTCCATCTCTAAATAAAGCATAAAAAGAGCCAGGAATATGGCTCAGTGGTAAACTGCCCCTGGATTCAATCCCTGGTACCAAAAAAAAAAAAAAAAAAAAAAAAAAATNCTTGTTTGGCTCCGGTTTGCCCTGAGTTTTATCCTTTGTAATAGTCTTGGATTTCAGACATGGGAAGCAAGCCCAGATTTTAACAGTAAACTTGAAAAAAAAAAAAAAAGAATTGCTTCTCTGGGCGCACGTTAAAATCACCTGGGAAACTTTAGCCACATACTAATGCCCAAGTCCCAGCATCAGGAATTCTGATTTCGTTACTCTGAGACAGGACAAGTTGAGATCCACAAATCTGGTCAGAGGAATAGGAAATAAACATTAAAATATATGTACGTGGAAGTACCAACATCCCAGTAGCAAAGAGCACACCTAGCATGCTTCTAATACCAGGGATTCTTGGAGAAATGGCCAGTTCTGGGACGGAGGCAGGAGAAACCCACAAGGAGGGGGTTTAATCAAAGGGACACAGGAGCCAGTTGAGAGAGCTCCTAATGGCCAAAGCTGGAACCACTGGAGCAACAACAGACAGTATTGGATTATAACCTAAAATAAATATTCATGAAACCACATCGATAGAAATGACTGCACAAATAACTGCAAGTCTCCCATGTAGAATTATGAATAATGTATGTGGATTTCTTCCACCTCAAGTTGGCGGTACAGAACTCGAATTCCAAGTGTGGTCTGCAAATGGCGACTTTCATCCAAAGAGTACGGTATGGAAAGAGAAAGGGTAACTTCACAGCTGAAAAACGTGACAAATGCGATCTTGAGCTGGGTGATCAGGGATAACATTAACAGTGACAGGTCACGCTGACAGAATGTGCCCTTGACATCGTGGAATGAGGGCACTTCACAGCTGCGGTCTTCCTCCCCCCAGTACATGAACCCAGTAATGAGGGATGTTCCCTAAAATCTGACTGGTGCCCTTGAAACCGTCATGGTCCTCAAACACAAGAAAAAAGTTGAAGAAATATTTACAGCTAAGAGGCGGCTAAAGAGATGTGTAGTGTGGTCTCCTGGATGGGGTCCTGGAACAGAGAAAGGACATTAGGGGGAAACACAGGAAATGTGAATTAAGCATGGACTTCAGTTAATAATATCCATGTTGCTTCACTACTCGTAACATGTACCACAATGAGGTTAATAACAGGGGAAAATGGGTGTGGGCTGTAGGGGAACTCTTTATACTATCTGCATAACCATTGTGTAAGTCTAAAACTGTCCTACAACAAAACTTTATTGAAAGAGAAAAAGTTGGCCAAGAGATAAATGGATGGCATCATTGTCGTGGGTCAGAACAAAGAAACTGCAAAAGGGCAGGACTCACATATGGGAAATAAGTAGGTGTCAAGAACTCTCTAAATTCCCAGGATCTGAGAACTACTAGGAGGGCCACTAGAGCCAATAAGATAGGAACACAGAGCGTGCAGAAAAAAATTAAAAGGTAGATTTTTTTTTTTTTTTGGAGGGAGACTACTGGGGCCCTTTACCACTAAACCACATCTCCAGCCCTTTTTATTTTTTATTTTGAGATAGGGTCTCATTGAGTTGCTTAGGGCCCCACTAAGTTGCCAAGGATGGCCTTGAACTTGCAATCTTCCTATCTCAGCCTCCAGAGCTGCTGGGATTATGGGTATGTGACACCATGCCCAGATAGAAAGGTAGATTTGATAAGCCATCAGAAACAAACAAACAAAAAAAATTCTGGAAGAAAACAGTTCATTTTGAATAGATTTTTTTCACCATACACAATCAATTCTTTACCAAACACCACCCTCTCCCTCTGATGTGTTCACTAACACCCACAAATATTCTATCTCCTTACAAAAAAGGTATTTCCAAATAAAGTGCATTAAATGACAGCGGGCAAAAAATTCTCATGTTTGAAGTCAAAAACTGTTTCAGATTTTGGAAGACAAACTTGATTTGAGAAGTCAAATTTTTACTGTTTTTGTTTTTGTCAAGATACAACAGGTATCGATTCAACCTTATGTAACTTTACTTCCCACAGCTGGTCCCTCTGGGACTAGTCCCTCTGGACTCCATGGGTGACCAGCCTGTTTTTGTTGGTTTCTTTGAGAAATTCTTGCACAGGGACACCATCACATTCCTAATGTGTGAGAGGACTCTAGCATGTTTAAGCTGCTGTTAAAGCATAGTACTTTGATTTTAGCATGTATCACAAAAGAAATAAGCCAGAGGCTTATAGAATGTATGTGGCCCAGAAAGACAAACTTATTTCTTGTTCTAATGAAATATGTTCTGAAATGATCTGTGATCCAGACAAATCTCTTCTAACACAAAACACACCCAACAATGACTCCCCAAGTGGAGGAAATGGCTCCAGATCGTAATTCTACAGCCAACATCATGTTCCAGAGCTTCCTGCAACCACAAAATGTTCTCGTCCATCACACAAACACAAACTATGAAAACAAAAGTACTCTAATTCCTTGATATGCACACAGACCACAAAAACTAAATCACTGTCCATAATTAAATTATAGACTTCAAGATATGCAACCCAACCTTCTATGCACAAATGTCATAAAAGCTAAAATGGATATTCTGAAGCCTTTTGAAATGATACTTTACAATAAATATGCCCAATGTCAAATACTTTGTCTAAAACCACAGCAGATCCTTTATATCACAATTCCAATACTGCATATTTTAAGATGGTGTTCTTATATACAATAGAAATCCTTTTGATACCTTCAAATACTTAAAGCATGCCACTACCAAACAACTCTCCAACTTCCTTTTTCCTTTCTCACATAGTGATTTTCTTTCCTCACCCCACCCATCTAACTCCTATTTCTGAGATTGCCTCTGAACATTATTTTGCAACAAGAGAAAGTAATGGTTTCAAAAACCAGCTTTCACTCGGGAGGTCTCCTCAGACCCCATCAAAGTCTTCATGAGTCCCCACCTGCCCAGCATGGCTGCTGCCTGGAAGGTGGGGTAGAACCTCCAGGGAGGGTGAACGTAGCCACACCCCTAGGGGACACCTCATTCATTCACTGACCAAGAAAAGTTAACTCCTGTATACTAACCCAAGGCCACTAGGCAAGCGCTCTACCACTGAGGCCACACCCCAGTCCAAGAAAAAGTCACTCTTCAGCAGACCAGGATATTTGCCTCAGCATAATTTGCAGAGCAGATACAAAGTTATAATCAGAACAGAGTGAACTGAACTTGGACACAGAAGGGGCAGGGGGATCAGGTGGAAAAATGAAAGTTTAGCTAGGCATGTTGATGCCTTCCAGTAATTCCAGTGACTCAGGAGGCTGAGGCAGGAGGGTTCCAAGATAGAAGCCAGCCTCAGCAACTTAGTGAGACCCTGAGCAACTTAGTAAGAGCCTGACTCAAAATAAAATAGGCTGGAGATGTAATTCAGTGGTAAAATATTTAATTCCCAGTATCAAAAAAAGAAAAAAAGCTTAATGTCACCAGGCTGAAAAAGCTGATATATCCATCTCCTCAACAATCCCTTGCTAATGAAAGATAACTCAGATTACCTCCTGAGTTTGGTAACAACACTAACAGAGCCGGTAAGGTTGTGCATGCAGGTCTCACAGGCCTTTCTGTATCTGTCAGGTGACCCTGTACATCTCTGCTCTGATTCATCATGAACTTTTTATATTTAACTTTCAAAGAGAAATAAATTCTCCATTTCTAAGTCATTGACAAAAAAGGATGATCGTCTTTATCTGCAAATACTGCCAGTGTTGTTTGAGTTTCACTACTGATAAAATACATGGCAATGTATTTTTATAGTGAAGAATTGTTTTTGAAATAGTTTCAGGTCACTGAATTTAAAAAATAGCTTAAGGCCACATCCCCCTCATCCAGAAAACTAGTTTCTTCAAATGTCACCATCTCACCTGGTTTGCTCCCTGCTGCCCAACGCACTTCTCCTCCATACAGATGCTTTAGGGTAATTTCTTGATAAATACTTTGTATTCCTACCATCTGTACTTTCTAAATATCAACAATTATTTCCTTAATGTTTCAGCACTTTGCTCAAGGTCATAATAACAATCCATTTTTATTCCACTGTACAATGAAAAATACAGAAGCCTGAAATGGATTTCCAGTATTATTAGTATAAACTGGATTTTGCTTTTAGAAAAAAATTTCATTCATTCTCATACATATTCATTCAATAAATACTTAATCATAACACAATTGGTCTAAGTGCCAAAGTCATCATGGTCAATGAAACTAACATGGTCCTGGCATTTATGGGCCCTACAGAATAGTTTCCTAGGATTAACTTCTTTCATAAGATGTATAGCTAATCAGATCATGGAGAATAAAGATTTCCCCATTATTCATTCATTATTCATTCCTCCATTATTCAGTATTTGCTAAGCATAATCAACAGATAATTAAGATATTAAAAATATCTATCCTCAGGCTTGGTGGTAGTCCCAGCTACTTGGGAGGCTAAGGCAGGAGGATCAGTGCTTAAGCCCAAGAACTTGAGGCTAGCATGGATAACACAGTAAGACCCCATCTCAAAAAGAAAAGAAAAAGGCTAATCAACATATCAAGTAACTTCCCTATAATTTCAAATCGTATTTAACATAAAACATTATTTGTCCACCTATAATATAAACAAATGTATTTAATATGATATATTAAAATAGTATAAGAATAATAAAATCATCCTAATAGGCAACTACTTGAAGGGTTTTGTTAGAATCTGCATTTTTTTTATCTTAATGCATTACACATCGGTGCACTAAATAGCTAAGCACTTTCTTCTCTCATGTCCCGCCTTCCCTCAAACATCACAGGTAACTTAAAAAAAAAAAAAATCTACTGGGACTAGAGTTATAGCTCAGCAGTAGAGCGCCTGCCTCATACATGTGAGGCACTGCATCCAATTCCTAGCACCACATATAAATAAGCAAATAAAAAATAAAGGTCCATCAACAACTAAAAAAATAGTTAAAAAAAAAAAAAAAAAAGGAAATCTACTTTCCATGGTGGTAACTACTGAGTGAGCTTTGACTTTGGAAGCTATGCCATTAAATAGAACAGTATGGAAGAAACTGTCACCTCATTTTTAATTGATTGCTAAGGTCTTTGAAAAAGGTGAGATTCACAAATCGTTTGTTAGAAGGATATAAAAAAAAAAAAAAAAACCATAGCTGAACAAGAGGACATTTTAGGCCAAAAATATCTTGCAAGTAGACTTACAGGAAACATGAGGGTTTAGTAGAAAGAATGTAGGCTTTGGAACAAGGTGGATTTGGGTCTCACTTCTGGCCTCCTCATTATTATTAGTTTTTTTTTTTTTTTTTTTTTTGGCCCTTGGGCAAGTTACTAAAATTCTTTCCTTCTCTAAGGAAAATAGACATGGAAAATAAAACTCAACCTGAATTGTCAAAAGGATTCAAAATAGTGAATGCACAGGGGCTGGCTTTACACGCAGCATGGTGGACATGTTCCACCCCAGCCCCAGGTGACAGATCTAAGCGGGCTCTACTTCCAAGGGCACAAACCACAATCCGACACCCCAAACCCCCATTCCTCTCACTCCCCCGAGACCATTTGCTCATGTCCGTGTTTGCTGTTCACTTGCTCTCTTAGACGTGCCATTGCAAACCTTCCCCTGCTCCCCACCTTGGCCTCGCCGTGCACACAAACCAGCGCCTTTGCCCCATGCCCACTAGCTTCAAGTCAGTGTCACTCTCTTTCCACTCCCACTGCTCTGTGTCAGTCACTTCAATCACTTAGGAAGAGGAAAATGAAGTGAAAAGAGAAATTAATGAAACTATTCCCACTTGAGAATGACTCTGGTAGAGAGTCTAGTTCAGATGAATAAAAATAGTGCATGAAAGAAATGGGGGAATCTGTAAGGAATAGCTCCCGGCACCAGGACTGGCTGGGTCGGGATATCTCCGGGAAAGGAAACACGTTCAAACAAGAACCAGACAGCGCTTTCAGAAAAAGAAAGAAAATCACTGTCATGACAGAAAGCCACCTGCTCACTAAGACCCAAGTAGGGGTTTGGTGGAACAGTATTGGAAGACCTTCTGCCACTGGTACTGCTACTGCAAGGAAACCAACAGCTAGCAGACCTCCCCCTCCTCTCACGTGGCTGGAGTTTCTGCCCTTCCAGGAAGCAGACAGGAGTTCCAACACCTGAAGCTTTCATTCATTCATTTTTTTTTTTTTTCCACACTGCTAAGGATAGAACCCAGGACTTCGTGCATGCTAGGTGAATGCTCTACCACTGAGCTACATCCCTGGCCTATCTACTTCTTTTAAAGAGGGTTATCTCAATCTATATCCAGACTATGATCCCAATTTTCTGAGATGGTGACACGATCCATAATCAAAATTACACCACACTCCATGGTTCAGTACCCAGGACTTGGCAGGCAGTCTTGGCCTGGGAGACCTTCCTTCTAAAAGTTGGCCCAGCAGCAGCCACAAAGCCATTCTTTTGATTTTCTTGTAATCTCAAGTATTAAAATCAGTAAAGATCTGCTTACCAATATTATCTTAATTCTAATGCCAAGATTAATGTTTTAAAATCCAAAAATATTTTAGGCAAACTATCTGTCCCAGAGGATCCATTGTATGTGACAAGAAAATGTCATAGTCTCACCCCTCTGAGAACTTCAGGTTCAATGTCAAACACTTACTCTGTACCTAAAGCAGTAACAGTCTTAGGACCTTAACTTAGGAAGCGAGGAACAGCGTGCTAACAAAGTGTTCACTAAAGCTATCAAAACTCTTCAGCTTTCGTCCAACAAAAACCATATAAGCTACTATTTCTCTTATCATGGAATATACTTAATACTTATTGTTGCCTATAAATACCATACTCTCTAACAAACAAGATTTTTTTTCCTGCCATTTAAAGAGAAAACTTTAAATGAAAGTATCTTGCTTGCCCTGAGGTCATTGGTCTGTTTTCCTTTTCAACCATTTATATCATTATCTTTTTAATTGATGCTCATTTTTAAGGACTGCTATTATTTCAAATTAGAATCATTCTGATAAGTGAACCAATTAAAATACTGTTAAAATATACCATCAAAACCCGGAGAGCTGCTGTTCATACAACAGACATGCCAAGGCTGAACTGCAGGCACCGTCAGACTAACTAAAAGCACCAGCCAAATCTAACAATTATTACAGCACTAATGACCCACCGTGCTCGGCAAGTCTGTGGGCAAGAACTAGAAAAACACTGAGAAGAAAGAAAACCACATTCCGCTATCTACTTTAGTTCTAAGTCTTCAGTGAGGTTCAGGGATGAGCTACCTGTAGAGCCACCTCCTGTGAACACATGTCCCTCTTTGACCTCCACAGGGGTGACTTGTGGCATCCTCTCACCAGGAAGACGAGAGGCAGAAATGGCTCGCTGCACTCCAGGAGAGCGCATCTGAAGGTCAAGTCCTTTCCCCAGGTCTGCATGTGCACCTGGCAGCCAGTCAGAAACAGAGCATGGCCTCTGGTCTTGGGCCTCAACCAGTGGCCACATTCCCTTCCAAAGAGGGTATTAAGTTTCTCAAGATCTCTTTCTGTTCGAGCATGCCCTGCATTTATTTGTTTGTTGCTCCACTTACTATGCTATAAAAATATTATTCTGGAAGAGTTCAGCCAAAACCCTCTAAGTCATCATGCTACCCTCCCAAGGACATCCCAAGGACATCAGGCCCTTCCTGAGCCTCTTCACCAACCCAAGCTTCTGCTTCCTCAGACCTACAGCCCTGCCACAGCCCTGCCATTTTCTTTATCCCCAGACCTTCTACTCGTCCCCCAACTCCTTCCCCATGCTTTCATAACCATGCACACCCTAATGCCTTTTTCATTCACGTGCCATTTTCTTCTTGTGCATGCTCTGCTCCAAACATTTGGTTACAAAAGGCAGCAGCAGAAAGTACAATCAAAATTTTACCACCACCCTTGCTCAGCAACCTGCACGAGCCTTTGCCGTTCAGCCTGATATGATTAGATGGTTAGTGCCGTGAGGGCCCAAACCCCAGCTCCCACTCATTCATAACATTCCTTACCTTGCCTTCCACTCTAAAATCAGGTGGAGACAGAAACATAGGAGAAGCTGTATCCTCACACACACACACTTCAGGAGGGACATTGCTTCTCATCCTCTTTAAACTGTGTTTCAAGATGTTAGTGGGCTTTTTAGAAGACTTGTAAAAAGACGAAAGAAAGGGAGAACATGCAAGGGTGAGGTGGTAGTAGGGTTTCTCTTCCTCCCTAGACCATGTTTTGGGTTTAGAGACCTGTAGGTGCTGGATAGCCAGTAACTGCTGCCCTCCTGGTGAACCTGGGCTGAGGGTAATAGACAGTGCATTGGAAAGACTCAGGGAGAAGTGAGGGTGTTTTATACCCTGAACCAGGTCACATCTGCACTTGGAAACCCACCTGGACTCTCCTTCTCCCTTCCTGAGCTCAAGATGGCCTTCATGGATCTACAATATCTCCAAGAACACATTTCCACAGACTCCAATGCCTACCGCACCGCCACAGCTCACATGGAGTCCAACAGGAATAAACACTGGCAGCAAATGAAAATCCAAGTAGCAGAGGCAAATCTAGGAGGGTAGAGTGGCTACAACACTCCCCTGGGCAGTGACCTCCACACATCTCCCTCTGTAGTGGGCACAGAGGCCTGGGGAGGAAGTTCCCAGAGGAGCCTAAGCATACCACAGCACAGCAGCAGCATACCCAGAGCAGATTCCTCACCGGAGGCCCCAGGCAAGGAGGAAAAGGGATCCAAATCCAGTGAAAGAACACAAAACAATGGTGCTGGAGATAGGAAAAGCAGCCAGGTGGACCAGAACGTTTGAGGGAATCCTGGAAAATAGGGAGCAGACACAATCACACCCACTGCAAGGATAGGACAGCAAAGACGACAGCACAAACTTTTGGAGATGAGTAACATCCTTCCAAGGGGGGCTCGGTATCAACCCTGGAGTTGAAGATAAGGGCGTGGAGAGGGCCTGGGGCAGCCCAGGGATGGTGCAGGAAGAGCTCAGGGCAGAAGGGATGAGCTTCCATGCCCCTCCCACCATTCTTGCCCTTTCTCTTCCCAGCATCAGGCCACGTAAAATAAGTCAGTCTCAGAAAATCAAGGGTGGAATGCTTTCCACTAGAGTGAGATAAAAGGGGAAAAGGGTGGGTATCAAAGACAGAGGGAAGATCAATGGACCAGAAGGAGATCGAGGGGAAGGGAAGGCAGGGCAGGAAAGGGGAGGAAACGCAGTCCAAATCTGACAGAATTATGCAAAGTGCACCCATAAATGCACCACAGCGAATCCACTTTACATATACCTATAAAGCACCAACTAAAAATATATAGATTTATAAACATAAGGAAAATCAGTAGAGGAGGGGAAGGAAAGTGCGGGGGCGGGGGGTGCATGGGGTGTGGAGAGGAGGTACCTGGGACTGAAATGGAGCAAATTAAACTCCATGCATGTATGATTGTGTGAAAATGAATCCAACTATTATGAATAGGTACACTGTACTAATAAAAGCATTTTTAAAACCCTAAACAAGATCTATATACCTAAACTCTATATCTGCAAACTCCGTTGATCGTTACGTACTTTTTTCCTATTCGATTCCCACCCAAAAGGCATTTTGTGTTGTTTCATTAAAGAAAAGAAATCATATGGAAGAAAATATTTTAAAAAAACCAGTCCTACGACTGGAGGAATCCTAGTGTGGTGTTATAGAAGAGCTAAGGGAAATCCTGAGTTCACGGTGTCAAAGGCACCTGGTAGGCACCCCTTCCTCTGACATCACCAGCGAAGGACAATCTGCGTGCTGCTTACACAGGCCTGTTTTACAAACTCTACAATTGCACAGAAGATCAAAGCAATCCTCCCAGTTTATCTGCAGAGTTCTTTACTCACAAAACCAAACCAAAAACCAAGGATCATAAGTTATTTGAGGAAAAACTAGAATATGAAAGGGGCCAGAATAAACACAGGACAACTGACCCCAGAGGAAACAATTTCCAAGAGAGAAGACGGCATTAAAAAAAAAAATCTATTAAGTATTTTAGGAAAGATTTGAGACAATATTATGCTCATAAAGCAAGATCAGGCTTCTATGAATAAAAAAAGTGATCAGAGCATTCAACAAGACGGTAAGAAATAAATTTCAGATGACTGTTAAAATAAACTTCAATGGATTTGAGAAATAAAGTGAACCATGCAAAATAGCCAAAGCTGTGATCTGGGAGATAATGTTGAAAAACATCATGATGCAAAAAATCTCAGAGACAAGGATTAATATATTCAGAGGTAGAAGAGGCATTTCAGAGCCACTAAGACCTTGGGGGACAGGGAGAGCAAAGCACTAAGAAAGTCTCCAGAGAATGAGGACCTGAGCCCTCGGGATGTTCGGCCCAGTGCCTGAGAAGCAGCTCGATACAGGAACACAGCACACCAATGCCCTCCGACACCCAAAAGGGCTCTAGATAGGGCACACCACGTCCTTCACAAGTCATAAGTGGCTCAGTGGCTCTGTGGCAAGAGAACCAAACCATGACTGAAAGGCCTCACTTCTGGTCTTGGCTTGAGGAACACTTTACATGAATGTGCAGGACGAGTCACCTCCATATCCAATCATTCCCTCCAAAAAAACAGAGATGGTCATGGTCCTTCCTGGCTGTGCTGGGGATGCCACACATGCAAACCACCTAGCGAGCGGGCAGTCATGCAAACCAACTATGATTGACAGCTGTATACATGTGAATGCACACAGGGATGGAATCGATGTAAGGCATGCATCACGGGTAACAATATTAAGGTTTCAGCTAATATCCACAAGGTCACATTCTCACTATCTGTGACCCTTCAAAATGGAGCCAGGCCCTCGAGTACACAGTGGCAGCATGTCATGGAGTAAGATGCCTCCCAAATGAAGTTTCCTATGTTTAGACTCCATTGTCAGGGTCAGAAATCGTACAGCAGAAAGAGATTAGGGGCTATCAGAAGACTTGGGGTTAGTCCCTGCTTGTAACTAACTACCTGATGATCTAGAAAACACTGAGGCATTTGGACTGGACCAGCGGTAGTCACCTGACTGAGCTGCAGAATCACCACTGGGTCTCCTGAAGTCCTGCCCGAGAGTGTCTGCCGGACAGGCCAGAAAAAGAGACCAAGCGAATCTCTTTCTCTGTTTTAAACTCCCAGAGGATATTAATGTGTAATCAGTGCCACAAGCACTCAGACAAGATGACCTCTGGAGGTCCCACCAGCTCTATGGAAGGCGAGAGGGCCATGCTGAGGGCATTTAAAGCCGCTCTCTCCTCTTCCCATCAGTGCGACTCTGAGCTTTTTTTTTTTGGTACTGGGGATCAAATCCAGGGGCACTCAACCACCGAGCCAGATTCCCAGCTTTTTTAATATTTTATTTAGATCCAGGGCCTTGCTGAGTTGTTGAGGCTGGCTTTGAACTTACAATCCTCCTGCCTCAGCCTCCCGAGCCACTGGGATTACAGATGTGCACCACCACACCCCGCAACTCTGAGGTTTCTAATCCTTGTGAATTTCACTTTCCTTCCCTGTATGTGGAAATAACAATGCATCGCCTGTAGTGTCCTGGGACCTAAATAAAATTAAACAAGTGAGGAACCTGAACTCAGAAACTGACTCCTAGTAGGTGATCTCAAACAGTAATCCTTATTATCACTACCATTCCAATTCTATAATTAAAGTATAGAGGTGTGTGTCACCTCACAGAGGGGTGTGTGAGCTGAAAGGTAAGTGACATCTAAAGTGCCCTGACAGAATGGACTGACCAATGGGATGGGTGCTAGCGGGGGTGGAACGAAAGCATGGTGGCACCCAGGGCAGCTGCCCGAGAGGGGATGGGTACAACAGTGCTCAACACCTGCAACAGGACGGGAGCCCCCGGGCAGGAGGCCATGGGAATGGGCCTTCCTCCCCACAATGAACAAACTCTGAGGATGAGAAATCTGGGTGGGGACAGTGAAGTACAGTGAAGTTGTAGCTGGCTTCTGCCCAACCAGCCAGGGTGAGGGAACAAATCCCAACGCAAAACTCTTTCAACTGAGACTCTTGGTCGATTTATCCCAGTGCCAGCACCACTATCTCCCTCTCATGCTAAAAATAAAAATGTTCAAACAGCTCTAATCGGTCCAACAACACGTTGGCCCTGCAACCACCTCAGAAGAAGAAGGGAATGTACAGAGGAGCTCAGTTTAAGACAAATCTCAGTGTCATATTTTAAGTAAGGTTCTTAGAATGTACTCCAGCGTTCCTGGGGGCGCACTGCACAGGGGGACATTCATCTGAAAGCACTCCTGATCCAACCAAAGCTCAACACAGATGTGCCAGCTACTCTTTATCTGGCTCTATTCTTAACTTCTCCCCCTTCCACCATGGATAACTCAGAACAATACAAAATTCCTTGTTTAACTCATTCTCATCTCATTTTTCCACCACGCCCTCTCCTCTGCAATATAGACCCAGCCAAAAATAATCTGGCCAAATTCAAATTCAATGGAAATGGCTGCCACCCTTGATGTTGAACCACTTTAAATTTTGCTTTTCTGAAGACTTATGAAGTCAGAGGAGCCTTCAATTCACCACAAAGAGGAACCCGTTTGATAAAGTTCTCCCATCCCTGAAAAAAAAAATTTTTCAATTATTTTTTGTTATGCAAATGGCCTGAGATAGTGTAAAAGTCCTGCTTGAATGACAACGGGGTATAATTGGCTCCCAGAGTTTGCTTTTTTCACCTTTAATTTAGGATCCAAATTCTGGCTTTGGCCAAGGGTGACAATGAATTTTTCAACTATGTCCAAGTGCCCCACTGGCACTCAGAACATCAGGCAACCTGGACACTGACCCTACATCCAGCAGTCAGGGATGTGGCCAAGTGGGAAGGCTGGCAGCAGATGCCCACCCGGCGAGCCTCACCCGCTCTGTGCATAGAGTAAGCCCTGCTCCAGAAAAGAAATGAGGCACATTCTTGGATTTCTGTGTCCATTTTCATGACCTGAAAAAAATACCTGGGATTTTACTTCTGAAAGGTGCTTCTCCCGAGGGGGAGAAGAAATAAGGATTATGAAACTTGCTCATGCTGTTTTGTACTAAAACAAAGCACCAATAACTAGACCAGGACCCTGCTTCTGCCTGCTCTGCCCCATTAGGAGTCAGGCTTCCTGTGACTTCTCTAAGCTCCCAATGGTCCATCTCGTCACTAAGAGTCACTTTCAATGCTAAACGCTCCCTAACTCGCTCCATTAAAGCCCTGGGCCACACGCAGGAATTCCCACAGGTAATAAGAGGATTCTAATCTGGGGTTGATGAAGTATTTATCTAAGTCAGAAAACAAATAGGAAGACTAATCAGAGAAGAGGGAAAAGATGAGAAAGTAATTACCGAAGAAGAGACTGTGCATCTTCTTTGACCCAAGAATACCTCAAGGTCATAATTACCATGGAAATTTTATGTAATTTCTCAGAAAATGCCTCTAAAATTTTATAATGCAACAATCCAGGAGAGAAATTCAAAGTTAATTGGTTTTGGTCAAAGGTCACTTTGTAATACTTAATTACAGTCTAAATTATTGTCAAATTGAAGTTCAGAAAAAATGGTTAAATTAAACATGGACTGCAGCTGAGTTTCAAAGGCGTAAACCATTTTCCATTCTTAGGGGTTTCCAGCTACTTGTCAAATCTTCTGAATGTTACACATTATTCCAAGTCTTTTTTGCTTCTGGAAATAAAACTCAGATGAAGGAAGCAGTTTGGGATAGAAAATCCTTATTTTATTCTGCCTCTAATTGAGAATCAAAACAAATGACATGTGCTCATAACAAATGTCCTTGTAGAATCAGAGAAGATTCACTCTGGGTCTTGGCACCAAAAGAGAAAAAAAGTACAGAATAAGGATCTTTTTGCAGTTTTGTTTTGATTTTTTTTTTCCCTTGAAGAGGACTCCCAAATGGTATGAGCTTGAGGTTCACCAAATGGGGATCTCCCAGGGAGAAAATATTTGCAAAGTACAGTTCTGACAAAGGGTTAATATCCAGGATATATAAAGAACACCAAAAACTCAATAGCAATAATAAGACAATTAAAAAGTAGACAAGAGACTTAGACATTCTTGAGGATATCCAAATGACCAACAGTGTTACTAAATATCAGGGGAAATGCAAACCAAAACCACAAAGAGACATCACTTCACTCCAGTAAGAATGGTCATCCCCCCAAAGACAAAAGATAACAAGTGCTGGCAAGAGGGCGATAAAGGGCAGCCCCTGCCCACCTTTGGTGGGAATGCCAACGAGTGCAGCCATTATGGAAAACAGTGCGGGGCCTCCTCAAAAACATTCAAAATAGAACTACCATACAAGACCCACCACTGATGTGCACCCAAGAAATCAGGGTGTCAGAGACACGCCTGCCTCCCACGTTCACTGACACTGTTCACGGTGGCCAAGAAACGGAAGCAACCTGTGCATCCACCAGCTAATGAATGGATGAGGAAAATGGGACACTTACGCAGCATGGAACACTTTCAGCCATAAAAAGAATGAAATTCCGTCATTCGCAACAACGTGGATAGAACTAGAGAGCAGCATGTTACGTGAAATAAGCCAGGCAGGGAGGCAAGTGCGACGTGACCTCACTCATATGCAAAATATTAAGAGGCTGATCTCATGTAAGTTGAAAGCAGAGAGGGTCAGGGAGAGGTGGGTTGATGGGCACTAAATTACAGTTAGATACGAGAAGCTCTGAGTGCTACTGCACAGTGGGGTGACTACGGGTAACAATAACACGCTGTATGTTTCAAAAAACTGGAAGAAGGGATTTGAATGTCTCTGCTATGAGGAAATGCTGAAGGAGTTATGTGGAACTTCAACATTATACAATGTATACATGTATTGAGATGTCACCATACCCCATACAAATGTATGATTTTAGTTTTTATCAGTTAAAAATAAATTTAAATATTTTAAAACAAATGACTGCAGTCTCCCTAGATCTTCATTTTATTTTATGTATTTATTGGTTGGAGGGTGGACAGCCTTACCTAGTTATCCAACAACTTCTGGGAAATTTCAGTGGAAATAAATTTCTCTCAGGAAGCCACTTACCCGTGGCCCTCATAATTCTGCCTTCCAGACAAACGCCAAGAAAGGATTCAAGGAGTGTCCCCCACCTCAGGTCCAGGGGAAGGCAGAGCAGGGAGGGGGTTGGTTACCAGAACTGTGCTCTGAGCCTCTTTTGGCAGTAATCAAAACCTTCTTCCAAGACTGACCAGAACACAATTCTTAAATTGAAAACTTCACACGTGCCAATTTGACTTCTCTTAGAGAAACAGTGTACAGGGAACATGACTTTTTGTAAATGGTTCTTATTGATCAATTGTGGGGAGATGTGCATAACGTAAACCCTGCCATCTTCACCACTGTTAAGTGTGCAATCTGGTATGTTCCTGCTGTGGGGGCTCCACCACCCTCCTCCAGGACTCATCCTGCCCACTTGTCTCCCTTGGACTTCCAGCCTCCAGAACCGTGAGCAGACACACTTCTGCTGTTGAAGCCCAACAAGAACAAAATATGATCCTATTTCAGGAGACATTTTAAGGCACAAATGAGATCAGATGGCTGGAAACGAACCCCATGACCTGTCAAGGCAGACGCCACCTGATCAGTCACCTAGGATTAGTGGCAAAGGCACCAGGGCCTACCTACTGAAGAAGTGGCATCTTGCAGACCAGGTGGACCACAGGAGTCCAGGTGGAGCCCATCCCTGGAACTGGTACCCTGTGGCAGAGCGAGCCGATGTCCAGTCCCAGACAGGTCTCCCATCAATCCCAATGGAGGTTTGTGGGCCTTTGCAAACCAGAACAATTGGCAGAATATGAAAGAACTTGACGCACTTCAGTGCCCACGAAGTACCTAGAGAAAAGGAGGTGTGGAAGGTGGGACTGTCACGCTGCACCAGGTAGCTTGGGAGTACAACCTCCTGCAGCTTAGGAAGCCCCCTGTGCCTTATCTCGTCCACCTTCCAAGGATCCTTAACAGTCCACTAATAATTGAGTGGTAAAGCTGGGATTCATCTGAAAACATTTAGCATCATCACCTCCAAAAAATCTCTAATCCAATGCCAAAATGTCTGCATAATCCATCTCTTGTCACTAAACAACCTGATAGCAAAAAGGTATTAGTACCCTTTATGGTATTTAGTAAACTACATGATAACAAAAGCATTAGAATTAAGGAAAGTCAAGGCCAATCTTTGACAGTGGCTGCTAGAAACACGATTCCATCTGTCCAGACCCCTAACCCCCACATTCCAATCTGCAGAGCCCTCTCAAACAGGAAGCTATTCATAAAGCAATCAAGACCCCTTCCAGCCCCCACCCCCCACCCC